>NC_080791.1:61221552-61544052 GCF_028018385.1 Neofelis nebulosa | reverse complement strand
GCTCTCTCTCTCTTTCTCTGTCAAAATAAATAAATAAACATAAAAAACCCATATGCAATGATTCAAAAGCAGTTTTAACAGGGAAGTCTATAGCCATAAATGCCAACATTAAGAAACAAGAAATATTTCAAATAAAAACCCTCACTTTTCTGGGGTCCCTGGGGGGCTCAGTAAGTTAAGCATCTAACTTTGGCTCAGGCCATGATCTCACAGCTTGTGAGTTCAAGCCCTGTGTCTGGCTCCATTCTGACAGCTCAGAGCCTGGAGTCTGCTTCAGATTCTGTGTCTCCCTCTCTCTCTCTTCCCCTCCCCAGCTCACACTCTGTCTCTCTCTGTCTCTTATTCAAAAATAAATAACAAAACATTAAAAAAAAGCCTCACTTTTCATCTCAAGGTATTAGAAACAGAACAAACTAAGCCCAAAGATGGCAAAGAGAAAGAAAGAACAATGGCCATACTAGAAATAAATAAAATGGAAATTTAAAAATGTGGAAATAATCAATAAAACTAAGAGTTGTTTTTTTAGAAAAGGTAAAAAGAATTACGAAACTTTAGCTACTATGAAAAAAAGAGAGAAGACTCAAGTAAATAAAATTAGAAAAGAGTAAGGAGACATTACAACTGATATCACAGAAACAACAAATGGGATAATGTAGAAGAAATGGATAAATGCCTAAAAACATAAAACTTACAAAGACTGAATCATTAAGAAACAGAAAATTTGAACAGACTAACAATGAGTAAGGAAATGTAATCAGTAATCCAAACCATTCCACGCAGAAAAGTCCAGGATCAGATGGTTGCACTGGGGAATCCCAATAAATATTTAAAGTAAATTAATGCCAATACTTCTCAAACTCTTTCAAAAAAAACTGAAGAGGAAGGAATACGTCCAAACTCATTTTACAAGGCCAGCATAACTCTAATACCAAAGCCAGATAAGGACACTACAAGAAAACAAAATTAGAGACCAATAATCTTGATGAATACAGATGCAAAAATTTTAGATGATATATTAGCACTCTGCACACACAAAGCACACAACACAATAGTATATTAAAATGATCATAAATCATGATTAAGTGGGATTTATCTCTGGGATATAAGGATGAGTCAACCTATGCCAATCAATAAATGTGATATGCCACATTAATGGAATAAAATAAAAAGTGATGTGATCATCTCAATAGATACAGGAAAAAGAATTTAACAAGGTACATTATCCTTGCATGGTATAAACTCTCAAGAAATTGAGTATTGAAGAAACATACCTCAACATAATAAGGGCCATATGAGACAAACCCATGGTCAACTTCATATTCAATGGTGAAAGGTTGAGTTTTTCATCAAAGATCAGGAATAAGACAAGTGTGTCAATGCTCCCCACTTTTATTCTACAAAACTGAGAATCCTAGACAGAGCAGTCAGGCAAGAAAAAAAGGGCATCCAAATAAGAAAGAAGAAATAGAACCATCTCTGTTTGCAGATATGATCCTATACAGAGAAAATCCTGAAGATTCCACCAAAACAAACAAAGAAACAAACAAAAAACAAACAAAAACAAAAAACAAAAAACAAAAAAATCCCTGCTATAGTTAATCAGAAAATTCAGTAAAGTTGCAGGATATAAATCAACATACAGAAAACAGTTGTATTTCTATACACTAACAACAAAGCATTTGAAAAAGAAGTGAGGAAAGCAATCCATTTACAATAGCATAAAACAATAAAATACTTAGGAATAAATTTAACTGAGCAGTTACAATATAACACCCCCCATGTCCATCACAGCATGATCCACAACATGGAAATAACCTGTGTGTCTACAAATGAATGAATAAAACAACATGATATATGTATAAATAATATTATAATAAATAAATATTAATAATAAAATATTATTCAGCCATAAGAAAGAAGAAAATCCTGCCATTGTGACAACTTAGATAGAACTTGAGAACATAATACTAAGTGAAATAAGTCAGACAGAAAAAGGCAAATATTGTACAATACATCTTATATGTGGAATCTATTGAAGTTGAAGTCAAAAACAGAGTAGAGTGGTTGTTCCCAGGGACAGGTGGGTAAGAGAAATAGAGAGATATTAGTCAAAGGGCACAAACTTCCAGTTATAAAATTAACAATTTCTGGGTATCTAATGTATAGCATGGCCATTATAGCTAATGATACTGTATCATATAGGTGAAGGTTGCTAAGAGAATAGACTGTAAATGGTCTCACCACAAGAAACAAAAATGATAATTATGTGACAAGACAGAGATGTTAGCTGATGTTATGGTGGTAATAATTTTGCAGCATGTAAATGTATCAAGTCAACATGTTATACACCTCAAACTTTATACAATGTTATAAGTCAGTTATATCTCAATAAAGCTGCGGTTGGGGAAGAGACAGATTGAGAAAGTTTTCTATTGACGGAAAGCAGTTGCTCACCAACGTTGAAAAGTCTCTGGGGCAACAGATGAAACAAGAGTGTCCACTCTGTGGTAGCTGATGAGAGTTGAAAGGCTGGTTTGTGAAGAAAGGGAATATGATAGTGTATCTTAGGCTCACAGATGATCTTGTTGAAAGCAAATAGAACTGATACATGAGATAGTTTTAATAACCTTTTAAAGAATAGAGAGAACACGTGAAGTCTTTAACCCTCATGCCATAGAAGCAACAGGCAGAGAAAGTTGATTGCAGTGAAACTGAAAACTAAGCAGAGCAGTTAAGAGCATTGGCCTTGAAGCAAGCTTGCAAAGGTTCAAATATTCACTTACTGTGTGTCTTTACCACGCTGCTTAACCTCTCTTGAACTCAACTTATTCATCTATAAAGCATGGCTCATAACAGCACCTGCTACTTAGGGTTTGTGTGATATTACCTATTTTTTAAGTATAACTAATGTACAGTGTTATGTTAGTTTCCCTAATATTTTTTTAAAATTCATGAAACAGTGTTTGAACAGTTCAGAGCATCAAATAAATATGTGTTTGTTAAATAGAACAAATGTTCTCCCCATGGATAATTCCAGATTGCAGTCAGATGATAGATGTTTTGATCATTCTCTTTGAAATGTGAACAGAATATCCCTAGGGACATGATGTCCATTTATACCAATCTCCTTTCTGATGTACATCACAGCCCTCTAGCTCTCTCTTCATGCAAACACTTACAAAGATACGATCTGCTTTCTTGGGAGCAGAGAAACAAATATACCTGAATTTTGTCAACTGAGTTAAGACTTGAACAGGATTGCCAGATAGAAGAGACAGATGGAATCACAGGATATATGAAGAGATATACTGAATCACACTCTGAAGGTGAAGGGTAACTACTTTTCACAAATACTCTGAAAGATTAATATACATGTGGGAAGTTAAAATTTATCATAATCTCTAGTTTCTTGAGAAAAGACAAAACTGATGTAAGATCAGTTTTTCCTTTGTCTACCCTCAATGTTTTACTAAATAGAAATAGTAGTAGAAATAGTAGAAATAGTAGATTCTTAAGCGTGGAGACGTACTTGGATAACAGATGTGAACAATAGTGAATGTGACTTTTTTTTTTGAAAGAATTCAAAAAGAGCCAAATAATGGAAGGAGCCTAAATGTCCATCAACTGATGAATGGATAAAGAAATTGTGGTTTATATACACAATGGAATACTACTTGGCAATGAGAAAGAATGAAATATGGCCCTTTGTAGCAACGTGGATGGAACTGGAGAGTGTTATGCTAAGCGAAATAAGTCATGCAGAGAAAGACAGACACCATATGTTTTCACTCTTATGTGGATCCTGAGAAAATTAACAGAAGACCATGGGGAGGGGAAGGAAAAAAAGTTAGAGAGGGAGGGAGCCAAACCATAAGAGACTCTTAAAAAATGAGAATAAACTGAGGGTTGATGGCGGGTGGGAGGGAGGGATGGGTAGATGATGGGCATTGAGGAGGGCACCTGTTGAGATGAGCACTGGGTGTTGTATGGAAACCAATTTGACAATAAATTTCATATTAAAAAAAAGAAAGAATTCTGTATTATATACATATACTACTTTTGCTCAGATTGGTCCTGTATGAGATAACAGGCTATGTGAAAGTTATCTACTGAATGAACATAAGTGCTGACTCCTAGAGAAAATACCTCAAATTATCTATGCCTGCTTTCCCTGCTTGTGACACCAATTCCTCAACCTTTCTCTCTGTGAAGACCCAACAGATCCAGGGCAGGATTCAGACGTGGTTCTCCATGAAGAGGGAATAAACCATTTTAGGTTAAACAGACAGACACAGATCATTTACATGTAGAAAACTTCAGGCAGGGAGAGGGAAGGAATCTATTTATTTAAGGAAGTTAAAACTGAGGCAACTGAAACCTTAGACTTACAGGATATGCCAAGTCTTGAAAGATTTCTGAGTGTCAAGTATAGTAATTAAGCCAAGGTTTCCCAATTTAACTATAATGTTGTAAGTTCTGATAGTACAGTCATTCATCAAATATTATCATTTCTTACCAGGAAAAAATAATACTCACATTTGTTCAGAAAAGTTTAACTTGCAAGGAATATCTACAAAAAAGTGCTCCAAAGACACAGTGAACATTCATCAATGGAGGCACAATTTTATCACCACTTGGTGTGGTTGCCTTGATCCACATAGACATTACAGTTGGTCTCTAACCTTAAGTGATATTTTCAGGCCGGTTAGTAGTTTGATCATAAGTCATTCCAAAGCATCATTACCCTTCTTTTCTTATTTAACTTTTTAAATGTGTATTCATTTTTGAGAGACAGAGTGTGATCAGGGGAGGGGCAGGGAGAGACAGGGAGACACAGAACCCAAAGCAGACTCCAGGCTCTGAGCTGTCAGCACAGGACCTGACGCAGGGCTCAAACTCACGAACTGCGAGATCATGACCTGAGCTGAAGTTGGATGCTTAACCGACTGAGCCACTCAGGCACCCTACCCTTCTCTTCTTATTAATTCATCTACAGACAACTCTGTTTCCTGCTCCTCAGAAGAACTTCTATCATTTTTTTATAGATCTCTAAATGACTACTAAAGTGACTATCTTAGAGTCTTACAGAAATTGATGCCCTTTATTGTGTAGAATATATACTTCACTGATCTGCTTTACTGGATCTTCTTTTTTCTCTATGGACTTTATAAGTATCAGCAAGATGAGCTTTTTTATTTTTTCCATAGGAACATTTCCTATTGATGGGGCAAATATGTGTTACTTAATAATTAAGGGGAGGTCAGATAACTAGCCATTTGGGAAAGTAAAAAAGCCCAGTCTGTACTGCAAGCCATGTGCAATTGTCATTCATGAGGATCTTGAAGAGAGAGAAGATACTGTTACCTTTTTGTTTTTCTAGCAACAACTCACCTTCACCATTTTCACCCTCTTCAGCATATTAGGAAAAATACTCACGCATATGCTGTTAGATAGAGCCGAGCTTTATTGCTTTGTGGAACTCTGTGCGGAAGTTTCTGAGAGCAAACGTGGCAAACATTTCATCTCCTTAAAGGACTTCTCTAACTTTGCTAATTCACAGTCCTCTCCCTCTTCTATTATTGGAGATTCTGAATCATTAATCCCATGATTCAATCGCTATGGCATGGATCCCTGAAGAGGCAGTCCTGTTTTGACATACATAAAAATGTATTAAGACATGTGGATGTATATGAGATCATCTGATTGATAGCAAATACATAAATGTATAAATTGATAGCTGTTAAATTTCAGTCTTTCAGAAAATGTATAGAGATAGAAGAATTGGTGAAAAACTCTACCTAGGGAAAATGTATGTTTGTTAGTAATTCCTTTGAAGTCCTTACTTCTATTTTGGAAACTCAAGATTTGAACAAATCATTAATGACATAGTGGACTGATAATAAAAATAACTGTCAATCTTCCAGGGTAATAGGACATCAGGTTTACATATCATATTGGCCTTTGTTCCTACTTCCAACTAACACGCATTTACATGTATATCAAAAGGTAAAAGTTCACAACAACTTGAAAATAAGAAAAAATAGTAAAATGACTGAAAACATGGAAGTTATTTTTATAATGTAAATGAGGCTATACTCTAAAGGAATCTGGTTCAAAACATACACTTGATGATTCATGCCTCTTGACTTTATAAACATGAACAGAATCACCAATCCAAATAGAATAGGGAATACATTTTTTCCTTTCAACTACTAATCAAAGAGAGAGAGTTTAAAACAACAATGTATATTAAAACAGATTTTTCATAGATTATGTCACAATTTTCTTTAAAGTATGGAAAAAATAAAGAATTTTCACTATAGGATGATAATTTAATCGTATTCCTTTATTAGTCAAAGAAATGAAATCAGACATTAATTTAAATGTTCATATGAAATGGAAGAAGGCAATGTTCTTATTTACTTCAAACTTATTCTAAATGTGATATTCAATAATTTGTTTCTAACAATTTGTTGAAATTATAAGCATTTAGGAAATAACACACCCTAAAAATAAGCCTTCCATTTATTTATATTCAAAAATACAATAGAAAGCAAACTAGAATGGCAAATCCCATTCACAAATGCAGCACCTGTAGATATAAATGTACATAAACACATGTAGAAATCATTAACACTCCGATGGGGCTTGTAATGGCATGCACCTGAAATAGAAATATATTCTTTATGTAACTGTATCTATTCTCCTAAAACATTTCCATAGTTGCACTGTGACTAAACAAATGGCAATATTTTTAACTTAACAAATATTTTAAAGCTTCTTAGGGAAGATTAAAAGTCAGAGAGATAAAAGAATTAAGGGGCCCCTGGGTGGCTCAGTCGGATGAGTATCCCGTTCGTGATTTTGGCTCAGGTCATGATCTTAAGGTTCCTTGGGATTGAGCCTTGCATAGGGCTCTGCGCTGAGTGTGTTTCCTGTTTGGGGTTCTCTCTCTTTCTCTGTCTGTCCCTACTCTGCTCACATGTACACACTATCTCTCCCTCAAAAAATAAAAATTAAAAATACACTTCAAGTAATGCTTGGCAGTAGTTTCTATAATTAATAAAATACATATAAAGCAACAATATTTTATACAATAAGAAATATGAGGGAGGAGCCAAGATGGCAGAACAGCATGGAAGCTTTTTGTGCCTCGCATCCATAAAATACAGCCAGACCAACACTGAACCATCCTACACACCCAGAAAACTGATTGGAGGATTAGTACAACAATCGGCACAACCTGAACCACAGAATTCAGCAGGTACATGGAGTGGAGAGCTAAACTTGGGGAGCAAGAAGCCCCGAAAGGTAGGGAATCTCTTTTGCGGGCAGAGAGAGGATGGAGATTGGGGAGGGGGGAGAATACGGGAATATCACCCCTCCCCAAAAGCAGCTGGAGAGAAAACAGAAAATTGGAAACAGCTGCAGGGACTAACCTAAAAAGGGAGAAAGGAGAGGGTTTAAACTCTATTAAGACTGTAAACAAGGGGAGCAGAGTCTGCAACTCTGCAGCTCGATACCTGGCGGTGCTCTGGTGGGAAAGGTGAATCCCCAGGAACAGAGTGGGGCCCGGGAGGTTCTTGGGCCACACGGGAAAAAGCAGTTCCACTGCTGGAAGGACATTTGGTAGAGACTGTTGAAGCCACCTGGTCCCAGCAGACCCCAGAAAATGGCCACATTCGCTGGTGCTGTAACAAGGTCGTTAAGGGTGAAATCTGGTGCCAGATGCGTGTTGCGATTTTCCATAATCCCTGAAATGCTGCTGCTACACTCTCTTTTGAACTTTTTCTCAGGCGAGCTGGTACCTGGCCACAGTCTCGGGGCACCAGCAGCAGCAGGGTCCAGAAAGTATTCCTGGGTACAGCCGACCTTCAGCCATTGCTCATTCGGCCATTGCTCGCTGAGACCCTCCTGAAGAGGGGCGGGACGGGTCAAAGCCGTAGTCCTTCGGAAGCAAGGGGCCAGGGAAAATAGCCACATATCTGAGACACAACTCGGGAGACAAGTACTGCCTGGGGCCTGGTCACGGAGAGTGAAAACACGGGGAGTAGACGAAACCTGAAGACAAAGGTGTGCGATTACTGATCAGGGAGAACAGAGTTGGTAGCTGGGTGATGCCATTTTTGCCACTCTCGCGAATGCGCATACGCACGCACCTAGGAGCCCGGCAACAATCCACCCCAGTAGGCTAGCAGCGCCACCTAGTGAAAAGCGGAGCCATTACACCGAGCCCCGCCCAACTAGGCCAACATTGCTCTTCAAGAACACAAGACTCACTGCCAGCTTAATTTATGGACTAGAAAGAGCTGCATAGACTGACTTCTAGGGGAAAACGAATCACTTTCAGTCCTACTTCAATATGTTAGCAGGTTCATCTATTCAATTTTCTTTCTTTTTTTTCCCCTCTTTTATACTTCTTTTCTGTTTCTTGAATACAGAAAGAGAAAAGACTCATTTTTATTTTCCATTTTAATTAAAAATATTTTTCCTTAATTTTTATTAGTATATTTTTGATGTTATGTACATTTTTTCAAATTCTATTTACTTCATTTTAGTTTAGTAACTTCAGTTTAGTAAATTCTATTTACTATCATTTTAGTTTAGTCTACTTCAGTGTATTCACCTTTTCAAATTTTCGAACGATATCCTTTTTTTCTTTTTTCTTTAGTTTTTTCTTTTTCCTTTCTTTTCTTTTTCTTGAGTGCAGATAGAGAAAAACTTCATTTTTACTTTAAATTTCTATTAAAAATGTTTTCCTTTAATTTTTTCACTATATTTTTTGCTTTTATGTAAATTATTTCAAATTCTATTCACTTCCATCATTTTATTTTAGTCTACTAGAGTGTATTCACCTTTTCAAATTCTCAAACGATTTCCTTTTTTTATTATTTTTTAAATCTTTTTTCTCTTTTTTGTTTCTTTTCTTTTTGTTGAATACAGGAAGAGAAGAGATTCATATTAATTTTTAATTTTTATTAATTTTCATTGATTTTTTTTCTACTTTATTCTTTACTTTTCTGTATATTTTTTCAAATTCTATTTTACTCATATTATCTCATTTTAGTCTACTTCAGTGTATTCATTTTTTCAAATTCTCAAGTGATTTCATTTATACTTTTTTATTTTTTATTATTTTCTTCCTTCCCTTTATTTTCTCTAATCTGTCAAACTACTTTCAACACCCAGACCAAAACACATCTAGGATCTAGCATCATCTATTCGATGTGTGTGTGTGTGTGTGTGTGTGTGTGTGTGTGTGTGTGTTTAATTGTTTAATTTTAATATTTTTTATTTTAATTTTTTTAACTTCGATTTTTCTACCTCATAAATTCCTTTTCTCCCTTAAAATGACAGAACGAAGGAATTCACCCCAAAAGAAAGAGCACGAAAAAACGAGAGCCCCAGGAATTTAAGCAACACAGATACAAGCAAGATGTCTGAACCAGAATTTAGAATCACGAAAATAAGAATCCTAGCTAGAGTCAAAAAAAATTAGAATCCCTTTCTGCAGAGATAAAAGAAGTAAAAAATAGAATGAAATTAAAAATGCTATCACTGAGCTGCAATCATGGATTGACGCAGCGGCGGCAAAGATGGACAAGGCAGAACAGAGAATCAGTGATATAGAGGACAAACTTTAGAGAATAACAAAGCAGAAAGAAAGGGAGATGAAGGCAAAGAGCACGATTTAAGAATTAGAGAAATCAGTGACTCATTCAAAAGGAACAACATCAGAATCATAGGGGTCCCAGAAGAGGAAGAGAGAGAAATAGGGATGGAAGGGTTATGTGAGCAAATCATAGCTGAAAACATTCTTACCTGGGGAAAGACACAGACATCAATATCCAGGAAGGAGAGGACCCCCATGAGACTCAACAAAAACCGACCATCAACAAGACATATCATAGTCAAATTCACAAAATACTCAGGCAAGGAGAGGATCGTGAGAGCAGCAAGGGAAAAAAAGTCCCTAACCTACAAGGGAAGACAGATCAGGTTCACAGCAGACCCATGCACAGAAACTTGGCAGGCCAGAAAGGAGTGGCAGGATATATTCAGTGTCCTGAATCAGAAAAATATGCAGCCAAGAATTCTTTATCCAGCAAGGCTGTCATTCAAAATAGAAGGAGAGATGAAAAGTTTTGCAGACAAACAAAAATTAAAGGAGTTTGTTACCACTAAACCAGCCTTGCAAGAAATTTCAAGGGGACATCTCTGAGGGGAGAGGGAGAAAAGATATATGTATATATGTGTATATATGTATATATACATGTATATATACATATATATATGTATATATATATATGTATATATATACCAAAAGCAAGAAAAATTAGGGACCAGAGAACACCACCAGAAACTCCACCTCTACAAGCATCATAATGGCAATAAATTCATATCTTTCAGTACTCACTCTAAATGTCAATGGTCTCAATGCTCCAATCAAGGACATAGGGTAACAGAATGCATAAGAAAACAAAATCGATCTATATGCTGTTTGCAAGAGACCCACTTTAGACCTCAAGCCACCTTCAGATTGAAAATAAGGGGATGGAGAACCATCTATCATGCTAATGGTCAACAAAAGAAAGCCGGAGTAGCCATACTTATATCAGACAATCTAGACTTTAAAATAAAGACTGTATCAAGAGATGCAGAAGGGCATTATATCATAGTCAAGGGGTCTATCCACCAAGAAGACCTAACAATTGTAAACATTTATGTACCAATGTGGAGGGATGCAAATATATAAATCAGTTAATCACAAACATAAAGAAACTCATCAGTAGTAATACCATAATAATAGGAGACTTCAATATCCCATTCACTGCAATGGACAGATCATCTAATCAAAAAATCAACAAGGAAACAATGGCTTTGAATGACACACTAGACTAGATGGACTTAACAGATATATTCAGAACATTTCATCCTAGAGCAGCAGAATATGCATTCTTCTCCAGTGCACATGGAACGTTCTCCAGAATAGAACATATACTGGGACAGAAACCAGTCTTATGTATGTACAAAAAGATCGAGATCATACCGTGCATATTTTCAGTCCACATGCTATGAAACTCGAAATCAACCACAAGAAAACATTTGGAAAGGTAACAAATACTTGGAGACTGAAGAACATTCTACTAAGGACTGAATGGGCTAAGCAAGCAGTTAAAGAGGAAATTAAAAAGTATATGGAAGTCACTGAAAATGATAACACCACAACCCAAAACTTCTGGGACACAGCAAAGGCGGTCATAAGAGAAAAGTATATAGCAATCCAGGCCTTCCTAAAGAAGGAAGAAAGGTCTCAGATACACAACGTAACCTTATGCCTTAAGGAGCTGGGAAAAAACAGAAAATAAAACCCAAAACCAGCAGAAGACAGGAAATAGCAAAGATTAGAGCAAAAATTAATGCTACCGAAACCAATAAACGAGTAGAACAGATCAATGAAACCAGAAGCTGGTTCTTTGAAAGAATTAACAAAATTGATAAACCACTAGCCAATATGATCAAGAAGAAAAAGGAAAGGACCCAAATAAGTAAAATCTAGTATGAAAGAGGAGAGATCACAACCAACACAACAGAAATAAAAACGATAATAAGAGAATATTATAAGCAGTTATATGTCAATAAAATGGATAATCTGGAAGAAATGGACAAATTCCTAGAAACATATACACTATCAAAACTGAAAGAGGAAGAAATAGAAAATTTGAACAGACCCATAACCAGTAAGGAAATCGAATTAGTAATCCAAACTCTCCCAAAAAACAAGAGTCCAGGCCACATGGCTTTCCAGGGGAATTCTACCAAACATTTAAGGAAGAGTTAATACCTATTCTCTTGAAGCTGTTCCAAAAAAATAGAAATGGAAGGAAAACTTCCAAACTCTTTCTATGAGGCCAGCATTACTTCGATTCCAAAACCAGACAAAGACCCACTAAAAAGGAGAACTATAGACCAATTTCCCTGATGAACATGGATGCAAAAATCATCAGCAAGATATTAGCCATACGGCTCCATTAAAAAAATTATTCGCCACGATGAAGTGGGATTTATACCTGGGATGCAGGGCTGGTTCAATATCCACAAAATCCACAAAATTAATTAACGTGATTGATCACATCAATAAAAGAAAGGACAAGAACCATATGATCCGCTCAATAGATGCAGAGAAAGCATTTGACAAAATATAGCATCGTTTCTTGATAAAAACACTCAAGAGGGTAGGGATAGAAGGAACATACCTCGAGATCATAAAAGCCAGATATGAATGACCCAACGCTAATATCATCCTCAATGGGAAAAACTGAGAGCTTTCCCCCTAAGGTCAGGAACGAGACAGGGATGTCCACTCTCACCACTGTTACTCAACATAGTATTGGAAGTCTTAGCCTCTGCAATCAGACAACACAAAGAAATAAAAGGCATCCAAATCGGCCAGGAGGAGGTCAAACTTTCACTCTTTGCAGATGACATGATACTCTATATGGAAAACCCAAAAGATTCCACCAAGAAACTGCTAGAACTGATTCATGAATTCAGCAAAGTTGCAGGACACAAAATCAATGCAGAGTAATCGGTTACATTCCTATGCACCCACAGTGAAGCGACAGAAAGAGAAATCCAGGAATCAATCCCATTTACAGTTGCACAAAAAAACATAAAATACCTAGGAATAAATCTAACCAAAGAGGTGAAAAATCTATACACTGAAAACTACAGAAAGCTTATAAAAGAAATTGAAGAAGACACAAAAAAATGGAAAAAGATTTCATGGTTCTGTATAGGAAGAACAAATATTGTTAAAATGTCAATACTACCCTAAGCAATCTACATATTCAAGGCAATCCCTATCAAAATAACACCAGCATTTTTCACAGAGCTAGAAAAATAATCCTAAAATTTGTATGGAACCAGAAAAGACCCCAAATAGCCAAAGCGATCTTGAAAAAGGAAACCAAAGCAGGAGGCATCACAATCCCGGACTTCAAGCTATACTACCAAGCTGTAATCATCAAGACAGTATGGTACTGGCACAAGAACAGACACTCAGATCACTGGAACAGAATAGAGACCCCAGAAATGGACCCACAAACATATGGCCAACTAATCTTTGACAAAGCAGGAAAGAATATCCAGTGGAATAAAGACAGTCTCTCCAGCAAGTGGTGCTGGGAAAACTGGACAGCGACATGCAGAAGAATGAACCTGGGCCACTTTCTTACCCCATTCACAAAAATAAACTCAAAATGGATGAAAGACCTAAATGTAAGATAGGAAGCCATTAAAATCCTCGAGGAGAAAGCAGGCAAAAACCTCTTTGACCTTGGCTGCAGCAACTTCTTACTCAACACGTCTCCCGAGGCAAGGGAAACCAAAGCAAAAATGAACTACTGGGACCTCATCAAAATAAAAAGCTTCTGCACAGTGAAGGAAACAATCAGCAAAACTAAAAGGCAACTCACAGATTGGGAGAAGATATTTGCAAATGACATATCAGATAAAGGGTTAGCATCCAAAATCTATAAAGCACTTATGAAACTCAACTCCCAAAAACCAAATAATCCAGTGAAGAAATGGGTGAAAGACATGAATAGACACTTCTCCAAGGAAGACATCCAAATGGCCAACTGACACATCATGAAAAAATGCTCCGCATCACTCGTCATTAGGGAAATACAAATATAAACCACAATGAGATACCACCTTACACCTGTCAGAATGGCTAACATTAACATCTCAGGCAACAACAGATGTTGGCAAGGATGCTGAGAAAGAGGATCTCTTTTGCATTGTTGGTGGGAATGCAAGCTGGTGCAGCCACTCTGAAAAACAGTGTGGGGGTTCCTCAAAAAACTAAAAATAGAACTACCCTAAGACCCAGCAATTGCACTACTAGGCATTTATCCAAGGGATACAGGTGTGCTGTTTTTAAGGGACACATGCACCCCCATGTTTATAGCAACCCTATCAACAATAGCCAAAGTATGGAAAGAGCCCCAATGTCCATCCTTGGATGAATGGATAAAGAAAATGTGGTATATATATACAATGGAGTATTACTTGGCAATCAATAAGAATGAAATCTTGCCATTTGCAACTCTGTGGATGGGACTGGAGGGTATTATGCTAAGTGAAATTAGTCAGAGAAAGACAAAAATCATATGCCTTCACTCTTATGAGGACTTTAAGAGACAAAACAGATGAACATAAGGGAAGGGAAAGAATAATAATATAAAAACAGGGAAGGGGACAAAACAGAAGAGACTCATAAATATGGAGAACAATCTGAGGGTTACAGGAGGCGTTGTGGGAGGGGGGAATGGGATTAATGGGTAAGGGGTCCTAAGGAGTCTACTCCTGAAATCATTGTTGTACTATATGCTAACTAATTTGGATGTAAATTTAAAAAAATAAAAAATTAAAATTGCAAAAAAAGTAAAGTAGAGGGATTTAATTGTTTTGGGGGGTGGGGACATTTGGTTTAAGTGGGCCTCAATTTAGATTTTCCTTATCACCACATTGATTGAAAGAGTTCATCTGTACAAACAATTCTTGGCTAGTGAGTTTTCCAAAAGCAGGCAGCAAGCCATTTTAGGATGGTCCACTATAATTTCAAGCTTATCGGGAGAATTTTGAAATACATGTAACAATGACCAGTCCTGACAGTTATACTAAAAATAGTGGGAGTCTAAAACAGACATGAGACAGGACATGAAACTGGCAACTGTTTGCACCATCCTCAGTTGTCAATGTGTCATACAATATCTGGTCTAGGATGCGGATGTTTCCACTATTGTAGCCTTCAATCATCAAGACCAGCTCCAACCTGAGACCTAAAAATGGAAAAGAAAAAAACAAACGGCTCATTGCAAACCCAAGAAGATAAGCAGCACTCTCTATCCTCCCACACACTTGGCCAGGAAAATTATAGAACATATTCTTGAACATAAAATTGCCTGGAAAAGAAAAAGGCATATTTTGTAAAGGGTAATGTTACTGATTTCTAGAAACTTCAAAATGATCCTTCGAAAAGAGTGCATCAGTTACAAAAGTGACTAATAGCATGCTATATGTCTGCGTTCTCAAAAGCACTGGTTATGATTGAGATTTTTAATCTTTGGCAGTCTGATTGGTGAAATATGATTGTCTTTACAAGTAGCATTAACAAAGAGTACAATAACTCTTTGCTGCTGTTTTCCACTTGTATATCCTTTCTTTGAAGTACTTTATTTTGTCCTTTGATTATTTTCTGATTTGTATTCATTTTTGTCTTTGTATGCTTGAAATCTAACAGCTAAATAATCAATTAATATTTTCAAGGGCTTTATTCCTCAGGAGTGATTTCAGAAAAAGAAAGAGGTCTTCATAATGGTGAGTTTTGACATATCAGGTGTGGGAGTTGACACTTGTCACTCTTGGTGCTGGTGTTCAGTTGAGGGAGCAATAATGCATTGACCCTTTGGATTTTTCGAACCCTTATTTAAACATTCAATTTGTACAGAATAACATGCAACATTTGGCCCCTCTCCACTCTTGTCATCTTGGTAGAAAACTCCATGGGCTGCTATAAAATTCACCCTCTAAAGTGTACAAGCCACTGGTTTTTGGCATATTAAAAAAGGTGTGCGACAGTCTCTTCTCTAATTCTAGAACGTTTTCATGACCCCCAAAAGATACCCCATTCCTACTAACAGGCACTGCCTCTCACCCTATCCCCAGTTTATGGAAACCCCACTACCACTTTCTGTCCCCATGGATTTGACTAGTGTGGATATTTCACGAAACTAGATCATATAACACATGGCCTTTTACATCCGGCTTCTTTCACATAGTGTCAAGTTTTCAAGTTTGCACCTTGTTTTCAAGTTTAGAACTTCCTCTTTTATAGTGGATGAAATGGCATTGCATGGATGTACGTGCTATTCTTGCACGTGGCAGGCGGGACTCCAGCCACATAAGTTTATCCATGATCCTTCTCCTCTGTGTGTGGTAAGGACCCCCGTTTTAATTCAGAGATTACCACAAAAAGTATAGGCACGTCCAAGTCCTCCTAATTTGTATTTCCCATAATTCATTTAAATTTATATCTTCTCACTTGATGAATTTTATAAACCATTGCAGTAAGAGACGAATATTCAACTCCATCTCTAACACTGTTGTATGGGAAAATTAAACCTTTGTTTCTGGTCTTCTCAAAAATACATGCGGAATGAAGAACCACTTATGAAAATTTGAACTCTGTAGTTCCCATTACATTACTCAGAGGTAATTATTTCTATTTAATATTAGGAATTTTAAGGAGTCACATGGTTTTTAAATTTTTTTAACGTTTATTTATTTTTGAGAGACACACATTGTGAGCAGGGGAGGGGCAGAGAGAGAGGGAGACACAGAATCTGCAGCAGGCTCCAGGCTCTGAGCTGTCAGCACAGAGCCTGACATGGGACTCAAATTCATGAACTGCAAGATCATGACCTGACCCGAGGTCAGCTGCTTAACCAACTGAGCTACCCAGGTGCTCCAGAAATCTCATGCTAAAACATCTTATTCCCCTTTAGCTCTAATGGGTTTTAACTAAACATTATCCGAGAGTAATTTTGTCTCTAACATTAAATAGTACTATGATTCTGTGAGGTTCAAATACTTTTTACATTTCCCAAAAGTATCACTTTTGTGAGTCATTATGTATGTTTATAATATTATTATTCTCTATACAAAGAGTCGTGTACAAATTTCAGACCCTGCTGACCTCACCTCAGCCTACTTCGTAATCTATCTGAAAAGCATTCTTTTTGTTTTATCTGAAAAGTATTCTTTTTGTTTTACCTGAAAATATTTGACTTTGAGTTCATCAGATTCTACTCTGTTGGGTGACTGGAATTCTGATATATATTGTTTGTCTTCTGGTCTACCGATTTCTGCTCTGTTGATTTCAATCTACCATGTAACGTTATCAGTCAGAGCTGGAAAGAGATGCACACAGCCAGCACTCCAAAGCCAGTGTGAGCTCATCGAGCACACAATGCAGCCAATCCTATACCGTTGTTATTGCTTTTTGTTTTTTTTCTAGGATGAATAGAATTCCATGGCAGTTTAATGACAAGTGGAGACTCAGAGAGTGTTTCAATGTAAACGGTTTCCTAAATAGGGCCAGACTCAATGACTCAAGAGAAAAATCATGTAACTCTATAAGGCCATCATTTCTCTCAGGGAGATATATGTAATGGAGCCTTGTTAAACTTTTTCTTGTACATAGAAAGATTTGGATCTTTTCCTTTTCCCTCTTTGACACCAAAACTTAAAATCCATTTTAAATCATAACACCCATTTTTTAAAGTAACTAAGTCAACACTGGTCATAAATAATATTTAATAGGGAAAGTTGATATATATAAGGTGACTGGCACTAAAACTTGAAAAAGCATATTATTATTTCATGAGAATTCTAAACATATGGGACAATTTCTATATCATATAGAAATAGTCCATTTATTTCTCTGTTAGCAATTCTATACTAATTAGTCTGAATATCTTGAGATGTTCTTATTCCCCTTCTCTGGCTCATTGTTTGGTAAATAAGTGTCATTGATTGTGTTACCTTGGGGCACTGTGTTCTCTTAGAAGTTTCTAAAGAGACAGTCATTTTGGCTTCCAGTCCCCAAGGACACCACAATTTGTGAGTTTTTATTAGATGCAGATCTGCTATTAGACAAGTTCTTCCAGGTTTTGAACCATATTGCCCCTCCTTTTCACATTTGTCCCAGATTAATTTAAAGCTCACCAGCCATTGGTGAAAAAGAATCCCCCAGGTGGCTTCTATAGTACAAAAGAGCCATCCTCATGATCTGAAACACCAAAAGATTTTCACTCTGTGGCTTCTACATATGATATCACAGATGATTCCTGGTAAGTCTCAGGGCTTATGTCTTAGCTTAAGTGTGGGAAAATGGAGCATTGGTTTCAAAGAGAACACGTAATGCTAATCCAATAAGATGCTATGGTGATTAGCAAACAATAGACTCTTACACTAGTTGGCAGTTTAAACATGAAGGTTTTGTCTCATGCTGTTCAGAATATTTCCCAATCAGTTTATCACACAATGGGTGATAATTTTTAAAGTGAGCCTGACAGGACCCTAGAGAGGGATCTGTGCTGCTCAATGTGTAAAAACCTTATTGGTTAAAAGGTCAGAGAATTATATAGGTTTAGACTGGAAAACTTCGGTAGAAATGGTGCCCTCAAGTCATTCAGGGAAAACCCCATCTGGTGAAATAATCTTTAAACATTGGAAGTTATTCATGGGAAGGAGAAACACGTCTATGAATGAGTCACTGCATTTAGACAAAATGATACATTTTATATTTCTTTCTAAATATGTTAATACATTACCTCGTTAAATCCTCACAGTCACCCTGCAGTGTGTTTCTATCTGTTAACTTTCAGCAAGAAAGAATTGAGACAATTACAAGTTTTACAACTGCCTGAAGAACATGCAAAGCTAGAGTGTCCTAAGGATTTAAACTGTCTGATTGACTTTAGATCCATGCCGTAACCACCGTGTTCCACGGCTGATGTGTATCTTTAGAAGGTGGGTTGAGGACTTTTATGAGAACTGAAGAGGGAAGCAGTCTGGGAATCAGTAGAAAGAAGCCAAATCTGACATTTGCAGCTGTCTTGCGATGGACAAGCTATCTCCGAAACAAAGAGAGTCCATCCCTGGGGGCTTGAGGCAGAGAACAAAGGGTGGATGTCAGTGACTTTGCAGGGGGAAAGCTTTCCTGAGACTGTAGGGTGTGTGGTTTAGACCTAAATCCTTTGATTCTTTTAGGTTCCGCGAGTCAGCCCGAGTCAGAATTGGAGTTGTCAGTAACATTAATGGCTGACGATTCACGCTGTAAATGAGACCCGTGATTGTTTTCCTGGCCCCTGAATCTCAAGGGCTTATGATATGTCTCCTCCATCTTCTAAACTTGCACATATGTGTGCACACACAGCTGTTTCCAGCTTGTCCTTGTCACCCTGTGCTGTTACTCTCAACCCAAGAACATCTTAGCCTGTCCTCCCACCATTCGCCTCCATCAAGTCAGCGAGCAGCACAGATATTGTTCCCTTGTGACTCCTCCGATGTGGCCAGGCCACTTCATCATGTCCCATCCGGACTATCACACGTGTCCTTCTAACTTCGTCTCCCTATGCCAGCTCTCATCCTTTTAAGACGTTCATCCATCTGCCGGCAGAGCAGAGTTTTAAAGGCAAAAGACCTGTTACTCTACCTAAGGCTTAAGTTATTTCATTTAAACCTGTAACTTTACATTGGTTATTCTTCCCCTTTCCTTAGCCTCAACAACCACCATCTCTGCTTATGAAATCATTCATATGTGAAAATTGCTTATTGAACTGCAACCCCACTGTACGTTTCATGCTGCTTTGATTTTGTCCGAAGTATTTCCTCTTGGAATCCTCTTCCATCTCCTCTATCTGGCTAATACCTACAGAAGAATGATTTCCCTTGATAGCCAGACTTATTCTGCCCGGTTTTTATTACAGCTATAAAACATTAATTCTTATTTAATTGAAGACTCTGTTTTTTCCAGGGTAAAATTCTAGAACAATGGTTAGCAACCATGTGTGATGTGTCCCACCCCGCACATGCATTGGTATTTGGCAATGCAGGAGATGGTTTTGATTGTCATGACAAGAGAGAACAGCTGGAATCTAATGGTCAGGAGTCAGGGATGCTGCTGAACCTCCCTCCTGCAATATAGAGAATTACTGCAGAACCCAAAATTTATCTCACCACAGTGCCAGTTGTGCTGAGAAGGAAAAATCCTGGTCTAGAAGAATATCCAGTTGGCCTCATGAAGTTGGAAATGTAAAACTATCAGGAAGGAAGGTAACTGTTTTCTTTATAAGATGTGTGGTGTTTGAGACGTTAGGCATGATCTCCTATTTTATTTACCCACTACTTTGTTTACATTTCTCTTTCCTTTCTTTTTTACTCTCTTTCCTCTGGTTATTCACAATATATATTTCTGATGAGCTTCAGTTTGCACAGCATCTTTTACAGATTCTCTAGGCCAACTCTGACCCACGTGGCCATTTAAATCTCCCCAATGAAAATTCCAGATAAAGGCAGTAGCATACACTTTTGAGTCAAGTCACAGAGAGCGTTATCCAGTATACGGATGACATGGCATGGATATGTGGTTTTGTATCAGACGTGCACCAGATGGTAACGTGTATGTAATGTGTGTATAATATTTTTTGGTAAAAATGAAAAAGGAATATTAGAGTTTTTTCCATAAGATTCTAAACAGGCACTACTGATTAAAATTTGTTTTATATATTTGTACCACCCAGCCTCACGTACTTTCACACTGTTGTATATCCCAAATCCTTACTGAGGTTTAATTATAAAATCTCAGAAGACACAAATTATTTTTTGTTCTTCCTAGGTCTGTATGTCATGGAATTTGGATCCAAGCAGATTTACCTGTAACAATAAGTCTTAGTTTTTCATTAATATAATATAGGTTAATAATGTGAGTATAAAATTTAAGGAAGATAAAATATCCTAAAATGTCTAAAGATTTTATGAGGATGAATGTTGTAGTGCTTATTTAACAAATGGTGAACAGCAACTTTGAATTTCAAGACTTAGCATAATTTAGATGCTTCAAAAAATTGAATAGATATATTTTACTTATTCTCCAATTGTTTCAAGAAATCCTTGGAACATAGTAAATACTCAAGCATTGAGTATTTACTGAAGAAAATTATTAGAATACAAACTTCTGATTTGTGGGTCATAATGTTATTTGTGAAGATGAGGAAGATCTAGTTTGGCATACTGTACGTTTGTTGAAAGGAAGAATTTGTGAACAAAGGATATCTAAAAGGAAAGCCTCTCTTGGAGTTGAATAAATTTGGAGAAAATGAGGCAATAAATACTCCTGTAATTGACCTGAGGTGTGTTCTAGGCAATCCTACATGATTAGAAATTGTCTAAGTGTATAGATGGTCTACATTATTCTCAGTACTTAGGAATAGGGATGCCTGGGTGACTCAGTCAGTCCAACGTCTGACTCTTGGTTTCAGCTCAGGTTATGATCTCACAGTTTCATGAATTCAAGCCCCATGTAGGGCTCTGTGTCAGCAACAGGAAGCCTGCTTGGAATTCTCTGTCTCCCTCTTTTTCTGCCCCTCCCCCACTCTCACTATCTCGGTTTCTCTCAAAATAAATAGATAAACTTAAAAAATAAAATAAAATACTGAGGAACCAGAGAGCAGCCATCTGATTCATTTAATTTTTCTCACTATAAATGATTAAGGCATGTAGAAACATAGAACTTGATGGTTGTTCTTACAATCACTTTGTGAAAAGAGAAAATTTGAAAGGAGTAGTTGAAAAGAAACAATAAGATGGGGGTAATAGTCCATTGCACTTATATGCCACATCTTTATCCATTCATACGTAAATGAGGACTAAGGTTGTTTCCCTATTGTGGCTGTTACGAATAAAGCTGCAGTAAACATGGGATTACAGATATCTCTTCAATATTCTGTTTTCCTCTCCTTTGAATATATGCCCAGAAGTCAAATTGCTGGATTATATGTAGATCATTTTTTCAAAATTTTTGTTGAACCTTCATATTTATTTCCATAGTGTATACATTCCCCCCATCAATGGGCAGTGTTACCCTTTCCACCAAATCCCCCAATCCTTATTATCTCTTGACTTACTGATTTCAAGTCTTCTAACAGGAGTGAGTGAAGTGATATCTCATTGTGGCTTTGATTTACATGTTTCTGATTGTTTATTTAGCCATGAGAAAGAAGGAAATTCTTTCATTTGCAACAGTAATAATGGCCTTTGAGTACATTGTGGTGAGATTAATTACAGAGAAAAAGAAAAATACTGCATGTTATCACTTATATGTAAGTGGAATCTTAAAAAAAAAAAAAAAGCCAACTCCATATGGTTTAACATATATGGAATCTAAAACCAAACCAAACAAAACAAAACAAATGTACAGACAAATAAAAATAGAAACAGATCCAAAAATACAGAATAAACTGATGGTTGCCAGAGGGGCAGGGATTGCAGGGTGGCCAAATTGGTGAAGAGGAGTGGGAGACAGAGGCTTGCAATGATGGGATGAATAAGCTATGTGGATAAAAGGTACAGCATGGGAAATACAGTCAATGGTTTGTAATAACATGTACAGTGACATGCCATAGCTATACTAGTTGTGAGCACAGCACAGTGTAAAGACTTGTTGAATTACTATGTTGCATTTCTGAAACTAAAATATTGTGTATCAACTCCCCTGCAACAAGCACAAAAAGCCAAACTCATAAAAACAGATAAACTTGATAAAAACAGATATAATTGTGGGTACTAGGGGCTGAGGCTGAGGAAATAGAGGACACAGTGTTTTAGTAGATAAATAAATCTTCCTAGCAATCTAATATACAGTATAGTAAGTATAAACAAAAATATTATATAAAAACATCAAACTTGCTAAAAGACCAGATCTTCAATTATTCCCATCACAGAAGAGAAAACATAATTATGTGACATTTTAGAGTATTAGCTAACACTGCAATGGCACTCATATTGCAATATGTGAATGTATCAAATCAACATGGTATGCAAGTAAGCTTTAGAAAATGTTTGATGTAACAGTATTTCAATACTAAAGGAAAGAGAAGATCATGTATGTTTTATCTAACTAAATATACTTTGCTAAAAAAAAAACGTAATTTCTTCTCATTTTTAATTCATGTCATCTTGGCAGGGGATAGAAGATGAAACAGCAAAGCCACTACTTGATTCTGCTGACCAAATCATCATGCTCCTCCTCAATGGCTCAGTCTTTATGCCCTCTGTACTAACACTCATTGGGATTCCTGGACTACAGTCAGTGCAGTGTTGGATTGGGATTCCATTCTGTGTCATGTATGTAATCGCTGTGATTGGAAATTCCCTAATCTTGGGTATCATCAGATATGAACGCAGCCTCCATAAGCCCATGTACATATTTTTGGCCATGCTGGGGGCCACAGACATTGCACTTAGCACCTGTATTCTTCCCAAAATGTTAGGCGTCTTCTGGTTTCATTTGCCGGAGATTTCCTTTGCAGCCTGCCTGCTACAAATGTGGCTTATCCATTCGTTCCAGGCAATCGAATCAGGCATCCTACTGGCAATGGCCCTAGATCGCTATGTGGCCATCTGTGACCCCTTGAGGCACACCACCATCTTCTCCCAGCAACTCTTGACTCACATTGGAGTTGGGGTGACACTCCGGGCTGCCATTCTTACAGTACCATCCATTATGCTCATCAAATGTCGTCTGAAACTCTACCGAACTACGGTCATCTCTCACTCTTACTGTGAGCACATGGCCGTTGTGAAGCTAGCTATTGAAGACGTCCGGATCAACAAGATATATGGTCTATTTGTTGCCTTCAGTATCTTAGGTTTTGACATAATCTTCATCACCTTGTCTTACGTTCAAATCTTTCTCACTGTGTTTCAATTGCCCCAGAAGGAGGCACGATTCAAGGCCTTTAATACGTGCATTGCCCACATCTGTGTCTTCCTCCAGTTCTACCTCCTTGCTTTCTTCTCTTTCTTCACACATCGGTTTGGTTCTCACATACCACCATATGTTCATATCCTCCTATCAAACCTTTACCTGTTAGTCCCACCTTTTCTCAACCCCATTGTCTATGGTGTGAAAACCAAACAAATTCGTGACCATGTCCTAAAAATGTTTCTTCCTAAAAAACCTTAACCATCAGTGGCTCCTGTTACAGAGATTTTAGGTTGATTCAAAGTAACAACATGAATGTGGTAAAAGTCAAATCCTCTACAGAGGTCTGTATTCAAACTTTGGAGCGTCTGCATGGCTCAGTCGGTTGAGTGTTCAACTCTTGATTTTGGCTCAGGCCATGATCTTAAGGTTTGTGAGTTCAAGTGGGCATTAGTTCTGTGCTTTCAGTGCAGAGCCCATTCGTGATTATCTCTCTACCCCTACCCAGCTTGTGCATGTGCTCTGTCTCTCAAAATAAATAAATAAATAAATAAATAAATAAATAAATAAAACAAAAAAAATGTGTAAATCTCAGATGCTCACAACTGCAGGAGGCATTTAAAAACTCATGAAATACCTAGGAACTTTGGTTTGCCACTCACATACAGAACAAAGTTCTCTTGGGCTGAGATTTCAAATTGTTTTCATTTTCTTTTGTTTTTGTTCTGTTTACCCTAGAAATTCCTGTCTGGCAACACTTAGACTTACATAGAAATAAAATGTGAGAAAGACAAATCTTGATTCCTGGTAACATCCAAGGACCATGTCACACATCAATATTCTTCAATAGCCAAACCAGCACATAGCTATGTGCTCCTGGCTATGTCTCTTTTTCAATATCCGAGCACCCAATTAGGTGAAGCAAATGTTAATACAGCTTAAGGGGAAAAAAGACAGCAACATGAAAGTAGTATGAGAGCATCCAGAAAGAAGATCAATTAGCGACTGAGGACTTGAACACTATTGTCCAAATAGACCTAACATGCACATACAGACTATTTCCCCTAATGGTATCAATACACATTTTCCCTTAGCACACAAGAAACATTTTCCAGGATAGATTACATGTATGATCACAGAGAAAGTCTGAAATATTAAAGAAGATTCAATAATAATGAGTGTATCTCTTCTGATTACCATATAATGAAAGTTGAAATCAATAACAGAAGGCCAACCAGAATATTCGTAAATATGTATAAATTAAATAACACAGTCTTGAACAACTAACTGATGGGTAATGGCTTAAAGAAGAAACCAGAATGGTAAGTACAAAATCTCTTGAGACAAATGAAATTAAAAGACAACAAACTAAAGCCTAAGGGACACAATAAAAGTAGCACTAAGACAGAAGTTTATAGGAATAAATGTCTGCACTGAAAAGATAAAAGACCTCAAATAAATGATCTAACTTTACACCCAGCTAGCAGGAGAAGAACAAAGCGAACCAAAATTAGCAGAAGTGAAATAAGATTACAGCAAAAGTAAACATAGTGGAGAATAGAAAAACAATAGGAAAAAAAATACAAAAATAAGAAGTTGTTTATTTTGAAGCGATTAGAAACGTTGACAAACCTTTAATCCTGAAGAGCGATAGAAGACTGAGAAGTAAATCATAAGTAAAAGAGGAGACATTACAACTGAGGTCACATAAATACAAAAAATCATAAGAGACCCTGATCAAAAATGACAGGCCAACAAGTTAGATAAGCTACAAACACGGGTTGACATTTTATCTTTGTTTTTAAGCCACAGTAAGAAAAGAAGTTAGTATAGTCATTTTCCTTGAAGAAGTGACGACTGCGATGCAGAGTGTTAAGGAGCACAGGGGAAAGGTGGTTCATTCTAGGATGCAAGTAATGTGGTACTTCTCAATGGGGGGCTTACTGATTTACGTCTACCTTGTGACAGTTATTTAAGCTGGACAACATATGATTTTTGTACGTATGTTAGAATTCAATAAACTATTTTTAAAATGTTAGCTAAGTAAGTGCTCAGATATGAAATAAAACAATCAGAAAGAAGGAAAAGATCTGCTAATGACCTGTTGTACATCAAAGGATTCTGAAGAGACATCAATATGAAATGCAGTGTGAGATTCTGGATTGGATTCTGGGGAATAAAAAATATACCTAGGAGAAGTCATTCTTTGGATTATTGTCTACATGTGAATATGGCAAGTACATTTGGTGATAGTTTTATTGCAATATTAGGTGCTCTGATCTTGGTTATAGTATAGCTAATGCAATAGAATATCTATGTTCTTGGTCAAGAAACAGAATTACTTAGGAGCAACCATGTCTTCAAAGTACTCATAAATAGTGCAGAAAAAGATTATCTATCTATGTATCTATCTATCTATTCATCTATCTATTATCTATCTATCTATGTATCATCTATCACCTATCTAGCTACCAAATAATAAAGCAAAATGTGGAAAATAGAGACAATTTCTGAATCTGGACTATTCTTGCACAATTCTGTACATTTTGAATTATATCAATATAAAGCTTTTTAAAGAGCTCTTTTCTTGAAAGTATTTTTTAATTCAGTAAAGGATGCAACACTCACTTACTTGTCCATTCCAGAAATATAATCATTGCTTCTGATGTTGGGCTCCACTGTATGCCTACTCCATCACCAATCCTAGTGATTATCTACTAAATAATTCTGAAATACGATCTCTCTTTTATATCAGTACTTATTCCCAATTTAATCTTTCATGAAATCTCGTGAGAAATGAATATTTTTCATCATTCACTTATTGGTATTTATTTATACATCTTACTTCTGAAAATTATGACAATTAGCTTTCTAAATTTGAAAACAGATATATCTCCATATATTATGTAATATTTTTTTCAAGATGCTCTGAATTGCTTGCATTTTTTCCAGAAAATAAGCTGCTCAATGCATCTGTTTCTTCTATTCTATATGCAAACATATACAGTTTTGCTAGCCTGACTGCTATTCAGATTTTAGAATTTAGTTAGGAGTTTCTTTAACTAAGGAATATTGGCCATTTCTCTTTTTTTCCCTATAACCTTTCTAAACTTTTCACAGCATATATCACATTAGCTTCCCCTTCCATTTTTTCTTTATGCAACTGCTTCTTCCATATAGATCACATCTGATTTATCTGTGCTAATGACCTGGATAACACATAACACATTTAATGATAAATGTATATTGAATGAAGGTATGAGAGAATAAATACACATTAAATTTTTAACCAAAACTTACATAATATATAAGCATTACTTTTTTTACCATAGCATTATTTATATATTCTCCAACTGGAAGAACAAATATAGGAAGAGGTGTTCCAAACTCAAATAACTTAAAGAAATGTTTTATTAACCCAGAAAAATTTTTATAATTCCTGGTAGTAATAGCCTTGTATCCTAATTCTAACTTCAAAAGCATCCATAATTAAAGCCATGCATTTATTTCACAACAGCTGTATATAGTGTACCATATTAAGGACATAATTTATATAGACTAAGATGTCTTAATCCATAGAACAAATGCATGAAGATAGAGATATGGAAACAGAAACATAGAGAAGTCTACTAGAATGCCTCCAGTACAGAGTTAAATCATGGTAGAATCTGGTTTCAAAACTAGACAGTCCTACTCAAAACTCGTTTTTAAAAAGATTTTATTTATTTAATTTTTAATGTTTATTTTTGAGAGAGTGTGTGCGCACATGAGTGGGGGAGGGGCAAAGAAACAGGGAGACAGAAAATCTGAAGCAGGCTCCACACTGTCAGCACAAACCAAGTATGGGGCTTGAACCCACAAACTGTGAGATAATGACCTGAGCCAAAGTCAGACACTTAACTGACTGAGCCACCCAGGCACTCCTGGAAACTCATTTTTAATCAATCATATCACAAGTGGTCTCATAACTGAAAAATAAAATCCATTTAACATGAAATTCAAAGGGCCTCAGGCAATTATATAAACCATTTTCCATTTAACATGAAATTTAAAGGGCCTCAGGCAATTATATAAACCATTTTCTCTTTTGAGACTCAGTGAAAGAAGAGTCACAAGGATATTTATTTAACTCATGGCATAGAATCATGTCTACCTTTAAGTGTTCTTTACATATTCTCATAATGAGGACAGAGGGAAAGAAACTGAACTCATAAAATATAATGTATATATATATTAATTTTTCTGCATTTACTTTGAGGAGAAAACAGAAGAGAACAAGGAGGTTCTGCCAATGTAGACATGATTTCAGAGACATTAGGTGTGGATAGACCCAGGAGGGCTTTATTATGAGCTGCTGGGTCCCTGGTGGCTTGGGCTTGGGCTAGGAAATCTATCAGTCCATGTTCAGACCTCCTGCTCCCTAACACTCACTGGGGAACATTACAATTGGCAGCCAGCTGCTTTCTCCTACAATTTGTCCTCAATAAATTTATGCTGTGTCTCAGAATAGCACAGACCTGGCTGCAAATTTTGTTGGAGATGAACACACCGACATGATCTCAAACAAATTTACAGAATAGGGAGCATGCCTGTTTTGCAGGGACTGAAGAAAGCAGGAAAGACTATCCCACAGATGTCTACAGATTGGCAGATGGCCCCAGCAGCAAATAGATCAGAGTTCATGACGTTGAAGAGAGCTGTTACAGAGGGTGAAGATGGAAGAAAGAGGCATTACCCATCACAAGATGCAAGTAAATGAGACCAGAATCTTAGGAGGAGGAAGAGAGAAGAGGTAAACAATGAGTGATGGTGCTATGAAGACTGGCCATGGTCTTCAGGTGTCTGGTAAGAGCAGAACTGGCTCCCAACAACAAAGGGTGAGGAAGTCTCATTATCCCCAAGTTCACCCCATAATGTTTCGCTTCCAGCTTTTCCAATGATAGCCACTTCATCCCTCCTGCCCTGTACTAACTTAAGTCCTCTCCCACCTGCCTTCCCACCATCTGTACCTGTCAGGTAATGCTCCCATGTCAGTTCCCTACTCTTGAATATGTCAGACAATGTGATTGTTACTAAGTGATTTCTATTCTGATTCTGAGTAAGTCTAGGATGGAAAAGTTAATGAAAGTATCCATGATCTAGGAATCTGTAGAATTAAGCATTGGGGAGCAAAGCTTTGGAAATCAAGGACTTAGTTGATTAGTCTATTCTAAATATGTATCAGCTGATACAGACTTTCTTCATAGAATGGCCCCTGTTGATTGGGTTACATCATTTTAGGGTTAGCCATGTAAACCATAACTCTTCCTGCATTACTGGCATAGTTGGTGACAATAAGTATGTGATTAGAGACCTTGAGCTTGCTGACATAAGGCACCAGAGATGGAGGTGTCTAGGAAAGAATGAAATAACTGAATCCTATTTGTTTTTACAATATAACAATTTGTTTGTTTTATCTTGAGAATGTCTTGATTCAAGATATTGAATTTTTAAAAAAAACAATGGTTTTGATCCAAGAATTACTTTATGTAAGGACAAAGACCCCATGGTTTCAGACAGTCATTAGTAAATTGAGAGGTAACTAAGTGTTCCTCAATTAATCTACATCCTTGTCTTGACTCATTTGTGGTATTCCAAGGTTTGCTCTTTGTCTTGCATTTCTACTTCTTTATTTGACCACTTTTAAGGAACCTATCTTTCACCACTTTATTTTCTATACATTTCCTATGTCTGAGCTCCCAAAGTGATACAATCATTCATATGGTCTATATTACATTACATACATTACATGGCATACATTAAGAATGAATGAAGCTATGGGTCAAATCTCATGCTAATGGAAGTTCTGAACTATTAGACCCAGGAAACTGGTATCTATTCTTCCAAGTTACCCATTTACCCATTTTCCTATCTTCTGTAGTCAGCAAGAATGAGTCCTCTTGCCTCCTACGGATTCCTCACTTCTAGGTGTTCAGTGATGTGTATTAGAGAATGGCAGTTATTTTAAGCACACAACTAATTTCCAGGATTTCAGTTGTTAATAATATAGACAAAACATAATGCAGTCTTATTAGAAATGTAAAACTTGCATGGAACTTTGACTCAGAACTCACCAAAGTACATTGAATTAGATCATCTTTTCCAAAGCTCTTCCTTCACATTCTTTTGAAAGGACATGCACTCTTACATAGGCACAGAAAATATAGATAGATATAGATATCTATATATATTTCACACTAGGATTTCAGCTGTTCCTCTCTGTTCTTTAACAGGGAGCTTTAATATGAATGTACCGGTAAGAGATTTTCTGGTTCACACTGACAGTTACAGACCTAGAGACAACAGAAAATAATAGTACAGTTTAGTAGCAGGGACATGGGATAGGGAGAGATTCATCAAACTCTGATTGAAATGCCCTTTATACGCAAATTAAATAGGTATAATTCTTTTGTCCACAGGCCCAGAAGGAAATAACAAACAGATCGGCAGTCAATTCCCTTATGCAGATGATCTGAGGGATCTAATGCAGTTGGCTTGCCTTCTACATAACTTCTTATTGTGCTACACTACTTGTGGATGTCCTTCCTGAACGCAGTAATGTGTATCTATGGATCTATCTTTCCCCTTCAATAATGTAAATGTGATGGATGATATGATCTTAAGGTTCTGCCAAAATCAGAGATACTTGCTATGATGACAGGATAAAAACAGGAGGAGAAGAGAAGAGTGCCACTGACTGAGAACCTTCTTTCATTTTCATCTGGAGGCCGGAGGACATTATGTCCGCTTCCAACATCACCGTCTTCAGGCCTTCTGTGTTGACGCTGATAGGGATCCCAGGCCTAGAGACTGTGCAGTGCTGGATTGGGATTCCATTCTGTGTCATGTATCTCATTGGTATGATTGGAAACTCCTTGCTTCTGATCATCATCAGGTCAGAGCGCAGCCTCCATGAGCCCATGTACATTTTCGTAGGCATGCTGGGAGTCACAGATATTGTACTTGGCACGAGCATTGTGCCCAAGATGCTTGGAATTTTCTGGTTTCATGTGCCACAGATTTATTTTGATTCTTGCTTGCTTCAAATGGGGCTCATCCACACATTTCAGTGCATAGAGTCAGGCATCCTCCTGGCCATGGCTCTGGACCGTTATGTGGCCATCTGTTATCCACTAAGACATGCTGCCATCGTCACGCACCGCCTAATCACCCAGATAGGGGCAGTGGTAACACTCAGGGCTGCCCTTCTCGTAGCCCCATCTTTAGTACTGATAAAATGCCGGTTTCAGTTTTACCATACAACCATCATCTCCCACTGCTACTGTGAACATATGGCCATTGTGAAACTGGCTGCATCAAATGTGCGGGCCAACAAAATCTATGGTTTGTTTGTGGCATTTATAGTTGCAGGGTTCGACCTCACATTCATCACTTTGTCTTATGCACAGATCTTTTTCACAGTTTTTCGTTTGCCCCAGAAGGAGGCTCGGTTGAAAGCATTCAATACATGCATCGCTCACATCTGTGTCTTTCTGCAGTTCTACCTCCTTGCCTTCTTCTCCTTCTTCACACATAGGTTTGGTGCTCATGTTCCCCCTTATATCCACATCCTCTTTTCTAGCCTCTACTTGCTGGTTCCCCCGTTTCTCAATCCACTTGTCTATGGTGCCAAGACCAAGCAGATCCGCATTCATGTGGTAAAGATGTTGTATTCATAAAATGCACTGTGATTAACATCTTCAGCCTTCCCCATTATGCAATAGTAACAATCTCTCAAAATTAAATATAGTTAAAAGGCCACATTATCTGCAATGCTTCAGTTTTACATATTTGTTTTGTTAAATTTGTTGGCATTTTATGGTTTTCACCTCATCATACCCCATGACAAATATCAGTCAGTGTGCTTTTGGATGCTACTGGGTAATGAGAACAAGGAACATAAGAACAAATTAGTGAACATACATTGTTTCCATTATTTATTTATTTATTTATTCATTCATTCATTCATTCATTCATAAAGCTTACTTATTCCTTTGAGAGACAGAAAGAGAGAGAGAGAGAGAGTGGAAGACGGTCACAGAGACAGAGGGAGAGAGAGAGTCCCAAGTAGGCTCTTTGCTGTCAGTGAAGAGCCCAATGTGGGGCTCAAACTCACAAACCATTGCATTGTTACCTGAGCAGAAACCAAGAGTAGGGCGCTCAATTGACTGAGCCCCTCAGGCACCCTTCTGTTTTATTTTTTATTCCGTGGTTGAGCGTCCTCCTCTAAGAATTATTTTCCAGAGATTCACATATATGCATCAATCACTGAATTTAAATGCATCCAAAACCATTTTTCTATAGTGTCCAGGTACTCAATGAAAACAAGTTGTTGACCTGTCTTGAAACTTCTTAGTCAACTAAAAAATGTTTTTTGAGAAACTGTTGAAACCATGATGTGTCAAAACAAACAAACAAACATATAAATAATAAAAACCAAACACTTATGGATGCAATGAGATAATAATACAAAAATTTCAGTACATCTCCAGAGTCATTCAGGAATTTACAGGTAAAAAAATCATGAGAAGTGAGGTGTTCCATTTTACACATCAAGACATTTCTTTTTTTCTTATTTAATTAAATGTTATTTATTTATTTTTAGAGAGAGAAAGCGAGGTGGAGAGAGAGGGAGAGAGAGTATCTTAAGTTGGTGCCACACTGACGGTACTGAAGTAGGGTTCGATTCCAAGAACCCATGAGATTGCAACCTGAGCTGACAAGGGTCAGACTCAACCAACTGAGCCACTGAGGAACCCCCACATCAGTACAGCTCTGTTACTTATTTATTGATTCAGCAATTTAAAATCAAACTACAGGGGCTCTTTTGTGGCTCAATCGGTTAATCTTCTGACCCTTCATTTCAGCTCAGGTCATGATCTCACAGTTCATGACTTTGAGCCCTGCATCAGGTTCTGTGCTGACAATGCAGAGCCTGCTTGGATTCTCTCTCCCTTTCTCTCACTCTCAAAATAAATACATAGACAACTAAAAAACAAATCTTAGAGTAAAATAAAATCACAAAATTGTAATTATTACACTAGACAATATTGACAGACTGGGAATTTGACACATTGCTTAACATATCCTTATATTTCTGGAAGAGAAACAGAGAGAAAGAAAGAGAAGGGCAAGTGAGAGAGAAGTTGTGGTGGTTTTCAGGGACACTGTCCATTAGAGAGAATGAAATACCGAAGTCCAACAGAAAGTAGTAAGCAGGAGAGTGAAAATTGTGCTTCTCGGGGTTTAATTAGGAAATCTGATTCTTAAGGAATCATGAATGATTGACCAAGTAGGGACACACCACGTCAGGTAGATGAAAATGAGACTTATAGTACAAACGATGGGCATGTAAATGCACAAGGTTTGTTTGTTTGTTTTAATGTAAGATACAATTTGCAGAGACAAAGGTAATGTGAATATCAAGAATGGCCCCACAGGGCAAAATAGGTGAAAGGTGAGCAGGAGATACAGCTTCCAGTTATGGAAAGAACAAGTTATGCAGATAAAAGGTCCAGCATCGGGAGTATAGTCGGGGGTACAGTAATAGGCTCGTATGGTGACAGATGGTAGATACACTTGTGAGCATAGCATTAGGTATAGACGTGCTAAATCACCATGTTGTACACCCGTAACTAATGTCACATTTTGTGTCAGTTATACTTGAAAAGCACAAAAAAGGAATAGCCATAGACACTCTGCAAAGATGTTGAACTTCATTATGAAAGCTATGTGTTATTATAATTTTTTCTCTGTAAAAAGGGCACGTGTTTTTTGTATGCTTGTGACAGCATACTTCTCAGTGAATATAAGACAACACACTTTTGGGGCGCCTGGGTGGCTCAGTCGGTTGAGCATCCAACTTCAGCTCAGGTCACGATCTTGCGATCTCGCGATCTCGTGGTCCGTGAGTTCCAGCCCCATGTCAGGCTCTGGGCTGATGGCTCAGAGCCTGGAGCCTGCTTCCGATTCTGTGTCTGCCTCTCTCTCTGCTCCTCCCCCGTTCATGCTCTGTCTCTCTCTCTGTCTCAAAAATAAATAAAACGTTAAAAAAAATTAAAAAAAAAAGACAACACACTTTTTAATCAGTAAAGGCCACTAAATTAGTAATGAGATGGAGTTTTTATCTAAGATTAAAGACTTGAGCACTTAAGGATAGCAGACTATTCCTGAAAATTTCAGCTCATAGATCATTTAATGAATGGTCACGGAAAACATGCACATGTGTGCAAATGCCCATAATTTGATTTATGACATTAAAATCAATGCATCTATAAAATATACTAGATTGCATGTCACATAAATGAGGAAAACTCTGACTTGTTTCATAGAATCAGCCTCATCACATATCAATGACTGCTGAGGATGGTTACTTATAAATCTAAAGGCCATCTTGGGGAATGTTTTGAAAATATTTTCAATATCAATATCTATTGCCTATGATTAGAACAGGTTGCCAGTAGGAATTGTTGTTCTTAGGTAACATAATTTATTTAGGAACACAGCTGAAATAACATCAGAAGTAGTTTCCTCGTGCTTTAGCCAGGGTTCAACAACCTTTATGGAAAGGGACAAATACATAACTCAGGCTTTGTGGACAAAGAGACAGTTGAAGATTATTAAGTAGGTATTTAGGTAGCAAGATAGAAAATATATTTCGACAAAAATTTTGATGACATTCAAAATCTAATATTAGCAATAGTCATAGTTATATAGTTTTTCTTTTGCTAAGTTCTACTAAGTAGAAGAGTGGAATTCATTTTTTCTGGGGGATAATATTCTGCTGAAACTTACATTTCCCTATCACCACACTGACTGAAAGAATTCTGTAAAAACTGTTCTTAGCTACTGGACTATACAAAAACAGGCAGCAGGCAGCTTGTGGTGGTCCACTAGAATTCCAAGCTTATCTGGAGAAGTTCGAAATATATCTAACAATGACTCGTCCTGACAGTTATCCTAAAAATACGGGAATATGAAAACGACAGGAAGATAGAATGTGAAACTGGAACCTAGTTGCACCATCCTCAAGTGTCAGTATTCAATACAAAATCAGGCCTAGAGTCCAGATTAGCCATTATTATGGCCTCCAAATTTTCAAGACCAGCTCCAACCCGACACCTAAAAATGGAAGAAAAAACAAATGGGTTATTGCAAGGACATAAGGTAACCAGGACTCTCTATCCTCCCACACACTTGGCCAGGACAATTATAGGATACATTCGTTGTTTAAATATGTATTTATTTTTGAGAAAGAGAGTGAAAGAGAGCGATCAGGGGAGGGGCCAAGAGAAAGTGAGAGAGAGAGAATCCCAAGCAGGCTCCATGTGGACAGATCAGAGCTCAACATGGGGCTCAGTCTCACGAAATGTGAGATTGTGATCTGAGCCAAAATCAAGAATCGGATGCTTAACCAACTGAGCCACGCAGGTGCCCCAGAATACATTCCTGCACATAAAGCTGACTGAAAAAGAAAAATATATATACTTTTTAAAGAGTAATTTTAATGATTTCTAGAAACTTCAAAATGATACTACAAAGAGATTGCATCATTTACAACGACTAATAGCACTTTCATGTCTGAATTTTCGAAAACACTGGTTATGACTGAGATTTTTCAGCTTTGACAGGCTGATTGATGGAAGATGCTTGTCTTCATAATTAACATTTATAAGACTGCATCAGTCCCCTGCTTCTTTTTTCCACTTGTATATCCTTACTTTGAAGTACTTGTTTCCTTTAATCATTTTCTGATTTGGGTCCAGTATTTTCTTTGTGTGATTAAAATATGATAAATAAATATTGAATGAATATTTTCAAGGGTTGTATTCCTCAAGACTTCATGACAGAGCTTCCAAAAGGCCATGGATTTTTCCTAGGAGGAGTGATTGCAGATAAAGAAAGAGGTCTTAATGATGGTGAATTTCGACTCATGGGGTGCAGGAGTTGACTTTCCTCACTCTTGATGTTGGCTTTCAGGTGAGGGAGCAATAATGCATTGACCTTTGTGGCAAAAACCCAAGTTTGGCTACCTGTCTGGAAAAGCCAATACTCAAGAGAGGAGTATTGATTGGAAAGGTTTATGAGCTTTATTCAGGAAGCTGGATCCCTGGGGAGAAGGTAGACTCTTGTCGAAAAGCCAAATACAAGGTTTCTGCCTGACCCAGACACTTTTAGGGGGGGTTTAGGGCACTGAATCAATAAAGGGAGTGCCATGGTCTGTAACGTTTCTTGATTATGTGCAGACTTGATGGTGCCAGCTACAGAAGTTATCTCAGTGCTCAGAGGTTGTGCAAGGGGGATCTGGTTCCTCAGTGCCTGGAGGTTGTGCAGGGGGGTCTGGTCTCTGCTTTGTGACATGCAAGAGTTCGCTGTTCTTTCAAGGAAGAATGCATGATATATACAAGTACAAAGAAAGATTAATCAATTACACAGGCTAAGAGCATTTGCTAATGTTTAAAGACTACTAGACTTGACAGAGGGGCTGAGATGGCTTCACCTTCTGGGTTTTTGCACGTCCTTATCTAAATGTCCAACTTGGAAAGAATAACTTGCAACATTTGGCTCCTTTCCCCCCTTCCTCTTCTTAGTATAAAAGTGCCCATGGGTTGCCATGAAATTCACCCTTTTATAAAGTGTACAAGGCACTGTTTTTTTAGTATATTTAAAAAGTTGTGAGACTGTCTCTACTCTCTAATTCCAGAACATTTTCATAACCCCAATAAGGTTACCACATTCTATTAACAGGCATTTGCCACTCATCTTTTCCCTGGTTTATGGAAACCATACATCTACTTTCTTTCTCTATGAATTTGACTAGTCTGGACATTTCAAGGAAGTAGATCATACAATCCATGGCTTTTTATGTCTGGCTGTTTGCACTTAGCATGAGTTTTTTTTTTTTTTTAATTTTAATTATTTGTTTTTGAGACAGAGAGAGAGAGAGAGAGAGAGAGAGAGAGAGAGAGAGAGAGAAAGCATGAGCAGGGGAGGGGCAGAGAGAGAGGAAGACAGAGAATCCCAAGCAGGCTCTCAATGTTAGAGTGGAGCCTGATGTAGGGCTCAAACTCATGAACTGTGAGATCATGACCTGAGTGAATCAGGAGTTGGACACTTAACCAACTAAGCCACAAAGGCACACCTAGCATAAAGTTTTTTGAGGTTCATCTATGGCATAACATGAACAGAATTTTTATTTTATTTTACTATTTCAGCTATGTCATAACATGAACAGAACTTTTATTTTACTATTTCATCTATGTCAGAACATGAACAGAAGTTTTATTTTATTTATGATTTTATTTTATTTTATTTTATTTTATTTTATTTTATTTTATTGTTGACACAATATCACAGTTTCAGGTGTACAGCATAGTGATTTGACAACATGCTATGTTCATCACAAATGTAAAAACCATCTGTTCCATATACCACTATTACAATATAATTACCTAGAATTTCATTTCTTTTTATGTCTGAATGAAATGTCACTGTGTGGATATACTGAAGTCTACTTTTGAAACTGGCAGTCAATACTCTGGCCACATAAACTTTTCCATGAACCTTCTCCTCTCTGTGTCGTAAGCATCCCCATTTTAATTCAGACAGTTTCACAAATAGTACAGGCATGGCCAGGCCCTTCTGTTTTGTATTTCTCATAATTCATTTAAACTTATACTTTCACAACTGATGACTTTTATCACGCATTGCAGTGAATGGTATTCAACTCCATTTGTAACACTGTTGTACTTAAAAATTACACTTTTGTTTCTGGGTTTCTCTAGAACACTTGCAGAATAAAGAGCCATTTCTCAAAACTTGCATTCTATATTCCCTATTATATTTCTCAGAGGTAATTTTCTCTGTTAAATAAAATTCTTAGGGATTCTAAGGGATTACATCTGTCACCAAATAAGGAGCCACATGGTTTCTCAAACATCTTGTCACCCTTTAGCTCTAAAGGGTTTTAATTAAACGGTATCCAAAAGTAATTTTGTCTCTATCATTCAATAGCATTACGGTTCTATGAAGTTCAAATATATTTTGCATTTCCCAAAAGTATCTTGTGAGTTATTCCATATGTTCATAATATTATTCTCTATACAAAGAGTAGTGTACAAATTTCAGAACCTACCGATCTCACCTCAGCCTGTTTCATATTCTCTCCAAAAGTATTTTATTTTAATTGAGCTCATGTGTTGTTATCCTGCTGGGTGATTGATTCTCTGATGCACTTTGCTCCTTTTTTTTCTGGTGTGACTGTTCTGGGGATGGCTGATTACAATTGGGCAACGTGATATCACTGGGGGCAGAACTGGAAGAGACGAACACTACATGCTCTCCTAAGCCACCGTGAGCTCACTCGGCACACAACACAGCCAATCCTACACCACTGATTTTTTTTCTACGATGAATGTAATTTTATGGCAGTTTAATGACAAGAGGGGAGTCAGAGTCTTTCCAATGCAACAAGAACCGTTCTATTGAATAGGCCCAGACCCAATATCACAGGACCAACACAGTGTGACTTCAAGTAAGGCCATCAGGTCTCTCAGGCAGATGCGTGTAATGCAGTCTTGTTAGACTTTTTCTTGTATCACACAAAGAACGGGAGTCTTTTCCTTTCTTCTTCATGATACCAAAGATTAAAATCTCTTTTGAGTTTCAAACCCTTTTTTCAGCTAAGTAAATATCAGGCATGAATGATCGTTCACAGCTGGGAAGCTGATCCAGATATTGTGACTGGCACTAAAATTTTTGAAAATGCACGTTATCATGTAAAAATGCACATGTATCATATGACTGGGACATATGAACATGACTGGGGCAATTTCTATATTACATAGATATATTCCATTTCTTCCCCTGTCAGTATGTCTTTACTGATCAGCCTGAATACCTTCAGATGTTTTTATTCCCCTTCACTGGCTCACTATTTGGTAAATAAGTGTCATTGATTGTTTGTGTTGTCTTGGGGCACTGTTTTCTGTTATAAGTTTTAAAAGGAAGTCATTTTGGTTCCCAGTCCCCAAGGACACCACAATTTGTGAGTTTTTATTAGATGCAGATCTGCTTTTAGACAAGTTCTTCCAGGTTTTGAACCATATTGCCCCTCCTTTTCACGTTTGTCCCAGGTTAATTTAAAGCTCACCAGCCATTGGTGAAAGAGAATCCCCCAGGTGGCTCTTATAGTACAAAAGAGCCATCATCATGATCTGAAACACCAAAAGATTTTCACTCTGTGGCTTCTACGTATATTATCACAAATGATTCCTGGTAAGTCTTGGGGCTTATGTGTGGGTTTAAGTGTGGGAAAATGGAGCATTGGTTTCAAAGAGAACACGTAATGCTATGATCCAATAAGATGTTACGGTAATTAAAAAACAATAGACCCTTACAGTATTTGACTGTTTAAACATGAAGAAGATTTTGTCTCATGCTTCTATTTAGAATATTTTTGTGTCAGTTATATTATCACACAGTGGATGACAAATTTTAAAGTGAGCCTGACAGATAGGAGGACAGTAGAGAAGGATCTATATAAAAATCTAATTGGTTAAAAGGTAAGAAAATTATACATATTTGGTCTGGAAAAGATTCAGTAGAAATTATGCCCTTAAGGAATTCAGGGTAAACCTCATCTGGTTAAATGTTCATCAAACATCTGAAGTTATTCATGGGAAAGAGAGTCACTTATATGAAAGAAATCACTGCATTTAGACAGAATAATATATTGTATGTTTCTTCCTGAAAATTTTAAATGAATCACATCACTTAATCCTCACAGTCACTCTGCAGAGTGTTTCATCCATTCATTTTCTCTCAGCAAGAAAGAATTGAGACAATTATAAGTTTTACAACTGCCTGAAGAACATGCAAAGCTAAAGAGTGTCCTAAGGATTTAAACTGTCTGACTGACTTTAGATCCATGCCATAACCACCGTGTTCCACGGCTGATGTGTATCTTTAGAAGGTGGGTTGAGGACTTTTATGAGAAATGAAGAGGGAAGCAGTCTGGGAATCAGTAGAAAGAAGCCAAATCTGACATTTGCAGCTGTCTTGCGATGGACAAGCTATCTCCGAAACAAAGAGAGTCCATCCCTGGGGGCTTGAGGCAGAGAACAAAGGGTGGATGTCAGTGACTTTGCAGGGGGAAAGCTTTCCTGAGACTGTAGGGTGTGTGGTTTAGACCTAAATCCTTTGATTCTTTTAGGTTCCGCGAGTCAGCCCGAGTCAGAATTGGAGTTGTCAGTAACATTAATGGCTGACGATTCATGCTGTAAATGAGACCCGTGATTGTTTTCCTGGCCCCTGAATCTCAAGGGCTTATGATATGTCTCCTCCATCTTCTAAACTTGCACATATGTGTGCACACACAGCTGTTTCCAGCTTGTCCTTGTCACCCTGTGCTGTTACTCTCAACCCAAGAACATCTTAGCCTGTCCTCCCACCATTCGCCTCCATCAAGTCAGCGAGCAGCACAGATATTGTTCCCTTGTGACTCCTCCGATGTGGCCAGGCCACTTCATCATGTCCCATCCGGACTATCACACGTGTCCTTCTAACTTCGTCTCCCTATGCCAGCTCTCATCCTTTTAAGACATTCATCCATCTGCCGGCAGAGCAGAGTTTTAAAGGCAAAAGACCAGTTATTCTACCTAAGGCTTAAGTTATTTCGTTTAAACCTGTAACTTTACATTGGTTATTCTTCCCCTTTCCTTAGCCTTAACAACCATCATCTCTGCTTATTAAAAAATTCATATGTGAAAATCACTTACTGAATTGCAATCCCACTGTATGTTTCATGCTACTTTCATTTTGTCCAAAGTATTTCCTCTTGAAATGCCCTTCCATCTCTTTTAAAAATTATTTTTTTAATGTTTATTTATTTATTTTTTTTTTTTTAATTTTTTTCAACGTTTTTTATTTATTTTTGGGACAGAGAGAGACAGAGCATGAACGGGGGAGGGGCAGAGAGAGAGGGAGACACAGAATCGGAAACAGGCTCCAGGCTCTGAGCCATCAGCCCAGAGCCTGACGCGGGGCTCGAACTCACGGACCGCGAGATCGTGACCTGGCTGAAGTCGGACACTTAACCGACTGCACCACCCAGGCGCCCCAATGTTTATTTATTTTTGAGAGACAGAGAGAGTGCATGAGCAGGGGAGGAACAGAGAGAGAGATAGAGAGTCACAAATTCGAAGCAGGCACCAGGCTCTGAGCTGTCAGCACAGAGCCAAACACCAGGCTCAAACTCACAAACTGTGAGATCATGACCTGAGTGGAAGTCGGATGCTTAACCGACAGAGCCACCCAGGGGCCCCGAATGCCTTTCCATCTCTTTTATTTGGCTAATACTAGTGGAGGAATAATTCTTCTTGATATTCAGATTTATTCTGCCCATTTTGATTAAGCCTACAAAACATGGTTATTTAATTAAAGACTATTTTTCTCCAAAGTAAAACTCTAGAACAGTGGCTAGCAACCACATGTGATGTGTCCATCTTCCCACATGCAGGTTATTTGGCAATGCAGAGGACAGTGTTGATTTTCATTATAAGAGAGAACAACTGGCACCTACTGGGTTGGGGTCGCAGTTGCTGCTAAGCATCCTGCAATATAGAGAATTGCCCAGGTATCTAGTTTTGTGAAAAGAGAAAATTTGAAAGGAGTAGTTAAAGTGAAACAAAAAGATGGATAAAATGTTATTGCACATCTATGCCACATCTTCGGTATCCATTCATAGGTTGATGGGGACTAAAGTTGTTTCCATATATTGGCTATTGTGAATAATGCTGCAATAAACATGGGATCAGTTATTTCTCTTTGATATTTTGTTTTCCTCTCCTTTGAATATATATCCACAGGTGGAATTGCTGGATTATATGTAGACCTTTTTAAAATTTTTGATGTACTTCCATATCGCTTTCCATAGTGGCTGACAAATTTACATTCCTACCAACTATTTACAATGTCTCCCTTTTCTCCACATCCACCTGCAACATTTGTTACCTCCTGTCTTATTCATGACAGCCATTCTAACAGGAGTGAGGTGATATCTCAGTGGTTTCTAGTTGCGTTTCTCTAATGATTAGTTTACTTAACAATGAGAGAAGCAAATCTTGCCATTTGTGACAAGAGTGATGGACTTTGAGTACATTATGCCATGTGAGATCTTCTAGAGAGAGACCCATACTGTATATCACTTATAAGTGGAATCTTGAAAAACCTCAACTCATAAAAATGGATACAATTGTGAGTACAAGGGGCTGCAAATTAGCAAAATGGAGGAGATATTTCTTAGTAAGTAAATACCTTCTGAAGATCTCATGCACAAGGTAGTGATCATAAACAAAAATATTGTATTCAAAACATCAAACTTGTTAAGAGATTGGTCCTTAATATTCCCAAAAAGAAAATATAATCATGTGACATAAGAGAGCATTAGCTACCACTACAATGATATTACAATATGTGAGTGTATGAAGTCAACATGTTGTGTACCTTAAGCTTAGAAAATATTAAATATCAACTATATTTGAATAGTGAAGGAGAATGGATACTCTGGTATTAACTTTATCTAACTAAATATACTTTGCTAAAAAAAAACGTAATTTCTTCTCATTTTTAATTCATGTCATCTTGACTGGGGATAGAAGATGAAACAGCAAAGCCACTACTTGATTCTGCTGACCAAATCATCATGCTCCTCCTCAATGGCTCAGTCTTTATGCCCTCTGTACTAACACTCATTGGGATTCCTGGACTACAGCCAGTGCAGTGTTGGATTGGGATTCCATTCTGTGTCATGTATGTCATCGCTGTGATCGGGAATTCCCTAATCTTGGGTATCATCAGATATGAACGCAGCCTCCATAAGCCCATGTACATATTTTTGGCCATGCTGGGGGCCACAGACATTGCACTTAGCACCTGTATTCTTCCCAAAATGTTAGGCGTCTTCTGGTTTCATTTGCCAGAGATTTCCTTTGCAGCCTGCCTGCTACAAATGTGGCTTATCCATTCGTTCCAGGCAATCGAATCAGGCATCCTACTGGCAATGGCCCTAGATCGCTATGTGGCCATCTGTGACCCCTTGAGACACACCACCATCTTCTCCCAGCAACTCTTGACTCACATTGGAGTTGGGGTGACACTCCGGGCTGCCATTCTTATAGGACCATCCATTATGCTCATCAAATGTCGTCTGAAACTCTACCGAACTACGGTCATCTCTCACTCTTACTGTGAGCACATGGCCATTGTGAAGCTAGCTATTGAAGACGTCCGGATCAACAAGATATATGGTCTATTTGTTGCCTTCAGTATCTTAGGTTTTGACATAATCTTCATCACCTTGTCTTACGTTCAAATCTTTCTCACTGTGTTTCAATTGCCCCAGAAGGAGGCACGATTCAAGGCCTTTAATACGTGCATTGCCCACATCTGTGTCTTCCTCCAGTTCTACCTCCTTGCTTTCTTCTCTTTCTTCACACATCGGTTTGGTTCTCACATACCACCATATGTTCATATCCTCCTATCAAACCTTTACCTGTTAGTCCCACCTTTTCTCAACCCCATTGTCTATGGTGTGAAAACCAAACAAATTCGTGACCATGTCCTGAAAATGTTTTTCTCCAAAAAACATCTGGATCATTAGTTGCTCTTTCTACAGATATTTTAGTTTGATTCAAAGTAGCAACATCAGTATAGTAAACATTTATATCTTCTAGAAATATCTATGTTCAAAAAGTATTTAAATGCTCCAAAATATGAGGTGTTCGGCAACCATATTATACTTAATAAAAATGATTTGCAATTCATGTTAGAACCAACTTATCTTATGATGAGATTTCAAATTTTTTCTCTTATTCCTGTGGGGTTTTTTTTCCTATTGTTTACTCCTAGAGCTTCCCTTCTGGCAACACTTAGACCTACATAAAAACAAAATTTCAGAAAATAGCACAATTCCAGGTAACTTCCAAGACCGTGTCTCATATCAGTATTCTAAAACTGGTAACCCAACCCATAACTATAGTTCTAGATATATATCATTTTGTAATATTTTTTTTGCATCCATATCTTGACAAATTTGGAATCACCCCCTATGTTTGTCTACACTCTCTGCAATACTGGTAAATAAAGAAATACTGTAAAAGAGTGATAATAATATGAGCAACTCCAAAACCATATGGACATAGAATACAAACAGTGATGAATTTGTATAGGAAAAAAATACACTAAAAAGATTTATAGAAAAGTTAAGCACATTCACTACTGTGTTTTTGTTTGTTTTTAAAAACAGTCTATTGAAGTGTAATCCACATACAATAAACTTTCACATACATAAAGTTTAAAACTTGGTAAATTTTGGCATATACACATGTATGAATCCATCACTACAATTAAGAAAATGAACTTAACCATCATTTCCAAAAGTTTCCTTATGCTCCCCTGTGACCAATCCCTCCTGACGCTCCTCACACCCCTGACAGACCCCTAGGAACTACTGCTGTATTTTTTGTCACTATGGAGTAGTTTGTATTCCCAAGAAGTTTAAAAAGTTGACTCATACAGTGCATAACCCTTTTTGGTCTGTCTTCTTTAACTCACTAGTACCCTATTTTCAGAAATGAAACTGTGATCAATACCTACATAGAATCAATTCTTCTAGAGGCACACATCTTAACAATTTTACCCAATTAAAGTTTCACCCAAATTGAAAAATTATTCAACGACTGCATGTAGTAATTGCCTACTGCAAGTATCTTGAGTAGAAGACCTGTATCTTCTTTATTCCTGTATCAACAATACATAGGGCAATCAATGCCTGAGACTTCTTAGAACCTTGGTAGATTGAATAATGAACAATTTAAACATTTTCCGTATGTGGATCAATGGTTCAAAAGGACCCAATCTAGAGGCTTAATGTAATATGCAAAATCATTGTACAGAATATCTGCACGGAAGTGAGTTTATTCTGATATTAATAAGATAAACTAATAAGATAAACTTGAATGGATCATTATGTAATGCTGAAATAAAGTATGAGCCAAACACAAAACTGGCATATGAGAAACTGACTCCCAAAACAGTGACTTCATATCTTTACCCTTTGGTGCTCCTGTGTCTACACACTTTCAACCTCTTTCAGGATGCTTTGTCAACACGTATCTGGTTTAATTTTCTTCATTCCACCTTCAAGACAGAAACAGTAAGATGATTATTAAAAAGAAATGAGTTGGGGGGGGGTGCTTAGGTGACTCCGTTGGTTAAGCATTCAACTCTCAATTTCAGCTGAGGTCATGATCTTAGGATCATGAGATTGAGCCCACGTCAGACTCCATGCCAGCATGGAGCCTGCTTAAGATTCCATCTCTCCCTCTCCCTCTGTGCTTCCCCCTGCTTGTACGCTCTCTCTCTCTCTCTCAAAACAAAACAAAACAAAACAAAACAAAACAAAACAAAACAAAAAAACAGACAAGAAAAGAAAAGAAAACAAAAGAAAAGAGTAGACAGAGAGAACTTCTCAATCTCCAATTACAGACTTATACAAAGTCAAATGAAGAAATAACTCAAAAAACATACAATTACAAAAACTGGATGGGACATTAGCGTTCAACAGGCAAAGGTAGAGGATATTCTTGGAAATTCATGTTGAATCAAATAAGTGTGTCATAATATTCTTAATGTTTAATAAAATTTATGTAAACATGAAATATATAAAACAAGAAATGGCAAATACCATGACAGAAGGAAAAAAACACACTTGTTCACATCAGACATGCAAAAAGAGATGCTTAATGCCATAATAAACACTTAAGTAACTCATTTTAATTCTGTATTAGAGCATTAGGTATTTCAAGAAATTGCATCCTATTATGGCATTATTGTGGAATTATTGTGGAATAATTGATGAGGACGTTATCCCTCAAAGAGGATAAAATGACAAATATATGAATTTTTGAGAGATTATATACAAAAAGGATAAAGGATGAGGATAACTATGTGATATTTCTGAAAAAGAAATAAAAACTAATAGAATACGATGATAATATCCTTATGATTAGGACTTTGTGTACAATGCTGAATAAAGCTATTGACAGTGGGCACCCTGGCATGTGTCTCAATCTAATGGAGAAATTTTAGTTTAACAGTCTTCAATACAGTATGAACTATAGGTATTTCATGGATACATTTAATTAGTTTAATGAGTTCTCTATTATTCCTATTTTGAGGAGGGTTTTATTTTGCATGCATATTCACTATTTTAATGTGCTTTCTCTGCAGCTATTGAAATTATATCATGACTTCTTTATTTTGTTTACATGGGGAGTTATATTGACTGATTTTCCTTTTTGTCATTTATCTAATATTTAATTGACACATATCATTATAACAACAAACATAACATGTGCATATTTTGATTTAGAGGAAAACAGCTGACTGCCGACCAGCTCAAAATTCAGCTGGGGAGGGAAGGAGAGAAAGGCTGAGGGGAGACCAGCTCAGCTCCTTGGAGCATCAGGTGGTGTGTGCCTGGCAGGGCAAGGGTGGTGCCAAGTTCCATAGTTCACACCCGAAGTCACTTAAGAGCTGTGGATTTTTTTCTTATTTTGTGGATGATCGAAATGAGGCTCAGAAGAGTTAAAATAAGTGCCCAGAAGCACAAATAGGCCGAATTTGGGTCCTGGCTAAGAAGGGGCAAAGCTGTTTCCTTCCCAAAGTTGGCTCTTTCTCACCACATGCTGCTCAAATGACCTGCCAGGATTATGTCATGTACATTTTGTCTCTGGCATTTCATTTCTCTCAGGTGGCAGAAGGAATGGCTGCACCAGTTAGCACATGGTTCAGACTGCAAGCAAAGGTAATAACGACAGGTATTTGATCCTCTCAGGACATGAGAGCCCTATATTTTAGTGGTATCTAAATCTCCTTTTGCTATCCCTAGAGATGGTTTTTCAGAGCACGATGCCATCCCTCCTGTCCTCTTTGTTGAACAAACCCCAGTCCATTTATTGAGAGAACTTCCATGTGAAGCACGATAGCCTGGTCCAACTGATTTCAGGTATGCTCCCAGTCCTCACATGGATCTGTTTGGTATTTTGGATGCCTTTTAGTCCTGTTCCCAGACCACACTTGTCCCATGCTGCACGTTTGGGAATATATCACCTTCTAAAGTTAGTATAAAGAAGATGTGACCCCAAAGTGGTGCTGCATGCAGTCACTGAGGAGCTGCTTCACTCCAAAGTTTGAGATTCCCTTTAACTGAGGGTTCCAGATAATTAGATGCAGATGCCAGGGTAACAGGCGACCACATGTGCCTGCGCATGGGTTGAGATATATGTCACACTGACATATGCCTGATCTATGATGCAAGGAATGAGGGACTTACTCCAAAAGGCTTGAAATGAGAGCAAGAAGGGATTGCTTTCAGTTAGAGATGAACACAAAAATGGCACAGCCCAGGAATCAGACAGATGAACAAGAGAGTTTACTATACAATAAGCTCCTTACAGCTTCCAAACTTCCTCCCTACAAATTCCAAACACTATCCTCCCTGGGATCACTGAACTGAGTCTGGAAATCCTTTGAGTCTCCATGGGATGGCCAAGAGTAAATAAGTGAAATAAATAAGAGGAGGCTATGCTTTCTTTTGTTTCCAATTTCCTTTCCTCAAAAACCATGGGTAAAGCTGGCCACTCCGCTCAGGCAAGAAGTGGAGTCCTTTGCTAAGCAGTCCCCATTTTGTGTTCCATTTCTCTGCCATCCAGGTGAGCACAAGGAATCCCAATCTCTGGTAGTTTGAAACACAAGTGCACTGTTTGTTTGACCAAAAGAAGATACTTCAACATTGCCCTCTCCTGGCTGCACTAAATAGATCTGTCTCCTGGGACTTGACTAAGAAGTTAGTCTTGAGAAATGGCAGCTGTTCTCCTCCTCCTTTACCATAGGGAGTAAAAAATATCTTAGTATTTGCAAGAAGCTTATGAAGTTTGGTCATCAGGGAAAATTATGGTAGAAAACAGAAATATTCCACGGCTGGGACCAGCAAAGAGCAACTTCTCTTGCTCCAGTCACTTCCCACTGCTGCTTCTGGATACTAAGTAAGTGGGTAGTTAGGAATGAGTACGAGCTTAACTGGGGAGGAAATTACACGTCTTGAAGTATGAGTACAAGTACAGTCAATGAATCTAGACTCCACTTGCAACACTACAAACCATGAAAGTAGAGAGTGCAAATATGTTTTTGATAGAGAATGACTTTGAAGTTTTAGGAACCACAATACAAGAACAAGAACAGTCATGATAAAAATGAGAATCTGCTCGAAGAGATTGGGAGGTGGAGGAAGTTAGCAGCATGCTACCAGACAAGATGGCTAAACCAACAGATGTTTTACTAGAAGGAGAGCGGGTCATGAGTTACTTGAATGTTGTGCTGTTACATCTGAAGATATAATAGGGGGACAGTGGTCATAGGGAATGAGTTTCTCCCATATGAGGAGGTCTTTCTGAAAGTGAGCGTTGCACAGTAGATAGACGGGCATGAAAAGGCCTCAGCACACATATCGTCAGCTGCCAGGAACCCCCTGGTTTTGGGGGGGTGATGTGGTAGAATAATCTCTAAATCATTCCAAATTTAAAATTTCTGAGGAGAAATTAGGGTTGTTGGGGACCAGGGAAGAACTCAGATTATGTGTGGAGGCGACAACTCGTGCAAGTCACTGTCTAAGTCAGGCAATTAGTTGCCTGATTTAGATTGAGGAAACTAATCGCTGAAGCCACCTTTCTGCTCACACTTTAAAACAATAAAATTCATCCATGCATAATCCTGTCAGCCCCTCAACTGAACTATGGGTCGTTGTTGGTATACAGTCACTGGGAAGTGTGAAGTGTTCCCAGCAACAGTCTTTCTACAGCAATGAGAATTCTGTTTTGGAGGCTTCTCTTTCTGTCTCTGCTGCCTCTCAAGGCACTGCCATCTGAATGTACCTATGAGTTTGTCAATCATTTCCCTTGGAATCTCTGGGATAATTCTCAAAGAGCCCCACTCCCTCATATTTGTCTTGTGTCAGCTTCTGTGGAAGGTAAAATATTAGAACTTTCTCTTCCCTTCAATGGTAAGTAGCCCCAATTTATATACAAGGATTGTGTCCGCCAACATTGCCTCCATACAGACACCTGGGCTCCCAAACTTGTTTGCTCAACCTTACCTCACATCACCTCAGCATCTTGCACATTGCTCTCATGGTGAGACAGCCAAGGTTTCTCTTTTACAGCAGGTAATCGTTAACCCTTTTAATTTTATTTATATAGTGAAACTGTCCTTCCTCTCTAATATGTGGAAGAAAGAGTGTGAAGAGCTGTGGGTGCTTATCTAACTACAGGGTTCATATTTAACACTTGTGTCCTGAATCAGAATTGCCACTGAAAGTTATGCAGCTGCCAATGTCTGTCTGGATGGAGCCTGAGTTCCACAGCAATGTCATATTGACAAATTCTTCAGTGAGAAGGAAGCTTAAGGTGAGGAGAGGTCATTTTATTAACGGAGTCACAACCTTAGAAAGGGACCTGCAATCAAAGAAGTGCTGGTATGTTCTGCAGAAATACCCAGCTTTGCTAGTCTAAACTGAATGGAGGAATGAGAGGAGAGAGAAAACAAGAGAAAAGTCAGGCTCAAGGCACACGGATTTTGATGTTTCTCTGTCTCAAGTTACCGTTTCAATTTTTTTTTTCTAATTTCCGTGACAAGGTTAGAAGGAATCGAAGATGGAGTGGGGGAGGAAGGAGAACACCACTAAGCAGCCTGATCACGTTGACCCCATCATAGGCATGGTGTGCAAATACTCAGTTTTCACATTGTGGACATCACTGCGCATGGGTGGATGATGTTGCTGAGTGAACCTTTCCTTCGAAATTTTCTCATTCATTTAAAAATGATAAATAAGCTGATGTAGTTGTTTCTCCTATTTTTGTCATTCAGTAATTCTGTGACTGGATGAGAATAAGACATATCAGAGAACACAGCATCATAGTTTGGCAAACTTTCCCCCTTTGCTAAGGAGACCTCTGAATAACCATGCCTATTGCAAATGGCACTATGTTCATACCCTCTGTGCTGACTTTCATTGGGATCCCTGGTCTGGAAACTATTCAGTGTTGGATTGGGATTCCATTCTGTGTTATGTACATCATTGCTTTGGTGGGAAATTCTCTGCTTTTGATCATCATCAAATCTGAACCCAGTCTCCATGAACCTATGTATTTCTTTCTGGCCATGTTGGGAGCCACAGACATTGTACTTAGCACCAGCATTGTCCCCAAGATGCTTGGAATTTTTTGGTTCCACTTGCCAGAGATCTATTTTGATGCTTGCCTCTTTCAGATGTGGCTTATCCACACATTTCAAGGTATTGAATCGGGAGTCCTTTTGGCTATGGCTCTGGACCGCTATGTAGCAATCTGTTATCCACTGAGGCATGCTAGCATATTCACTCGACAACTGGTCGTGCATATTGGAATTGGGGTGACCTTGCGGCCTGCCTTTTTGGTAATCCCATGCCTCTTGCTCATAAAGTGTCGTCTGAAACTTTACCGAACCAAGTTAATATCCCACACTTACTGTGAACACATGGCCCTTGTGAAGCTTGCCACTGAAGACGTTTCCATCAGTAAATTCTACGGTCTCCTTGGAGCTTTTGTTGTTGGTGGCCTGGACTTCCTTTTAATCACCCTCTCCTATGTACAAATATTTATCACTGTCTTTCACCTGTCCCAGAAAGAGGCACGTCTTAAGGCCTTTAATACATGTATTCCCCACATATGTATCTTCTTCCAATTCTATCTCCTTGCCTTTTTTTCCTTTTTCACTCACAGATCTGGATCTTCTATTCCATCATATGTACATATCATCTTGTCTAACCTTTACCTACTGGTTCCACCTTTCCTCAATCCCTTTGTATATGGGGTGAAGACCAAACACATTCGAGATAAGGCAGTAAAGATGTTGTGTTCCAAAGACCAGGCATGACGTTTGATGGAAATATTTCCTCCTATGGATTTAATGGCTCACCTAATGGGCCCATATGATCTGAAAGTCCAGTCAATAGTTTGGAGTATCATCATGTTTTATGAACAAATTAATAAACATATAAACGATTGTGTTAAAAATCCCATAGGATATTGACTTGGAGTTACAAGGCAATTAGAAGATATTGAGGCAAATAGAAGATCAGATGAGATACTGGAAAACTAAATGCTTGGCTATAAGAAAAGTCAGAATGCGGATTTTCCTTACCACCTGAAGCTGGTCTGTGTGGAATAGACAAATCAAAGATCCTTCTGCAGGTTGTAGTGGAACACACTGATTCTTTTGTACTTAGAGCTCCAAGATCAGATTCTTTTATATAATATACAAGTCCCACTACATTCTTTCTCCAACTATTCTAAAATCTTCTTTAGTGTTTACTTTGTCCAGTAAAAATTTATCCCTTGAATATCTCTTCCTTATATATAACCTGAACTTTGTTTGAAATAAGTATCTATAAATATCTCCTTCTTCACAAAGCCTATCTTCATCAAGTAATTCATGCTATAATCAACTTGGTGCTTCTCATGACATCAAATATGTTTGCTCCAACAAATCTAGGACTAAGGCCATGCTTACACCATGGCTTATATTTATTGTTTTTAAGTGTTCATTTAATTTCTCACTTGCATAAAAGCAACGTGAGAAATGCTCTGGCATTTGGTGATTTATTTTTTCAGTAACGTGAAGACAAGTTTTAGATTTAGATTAGAGACAACGTTATTCTAAACCTCTTTTCAATTATTTTCCCAATTCAATCAACAGTAACACTTTGGCCTAAAAAACCTGGACAGAAAGTCTGGAGGCTAGGATTCTCACGATATTTGTTTTCCCAGTATGTTTTTCTTTTTATAAAGCAAAGTATATTTTGTTCTGCATTAAGATGCTCATATACTAATAGTATTTCATAGAGAAACTGCATTTTGCAAGTCCATCATAAATGAGGGCAGGTAGTCAAATATTTGTCAAGAATATCTTATACAAAAAGCAGATTTCAATTTGGTAGGGAAACAATTGCTGAAGAAGTTGGTTACGTGCCTGAGCTCTGGAGTCAAAATGACCTTGTTCGAAACTCTTATTTTGCCAGTTCCTAACTACAGGCATTGGAATACAATTTACTATCACACATTCAGCTGCCTAAACTATAGATAAGGAAGAGTAACATGCATTTTATTGGGAACTAGAGACATGATTGTCACTGTAATTTAATGGATACGTTTATGTAAGTCCCTTCACATGGGGTCTGGGAACTGGTAGGTACTCAGTAGAGATTATTCTGGTTATCATGCTTATCTTCATTTTCCTTGTGAGAAATCTGCATCATTCATCTTGCGCTTGAGCTGAAATACTGAGCCACTGTTTTCAAACAGTTGTTAATATAACACTAAAATTAATTTAAAAATACAAATTAAAGCTTTATGTATGACCCAATCTTGCGCTTTTTGTTCACCTGTACCTGTTGATCGAAGTGTTACTTGTACCTATATCTATTCCCATATTTATGGATCTATATCTATCCATATATCTGTATTTATATATGTGTGTGTGATCAAGTTTATTAATTTTATGTGATTCTATCCTTAGATTTAGTTGCTTGTGTTTTCAGTTTTTGATAGAAGAGTGTTAAAATGTTCCATTATGAATGTGGATTAGTCTGTTTCCCTTGTTACAGCTGCTGATGTCTTTGATTTGTGTACTTTTAAGCTATGGGTAGGTAGGCACTTCCATTTATTGATGCATGAAGATTTTAAAGAGATCTTCCTTGTTGATTGACCTTTTTATCACTGGGAAACACTTCCTTTCCCTAATAAGGCACTAAAGTCTCATGTTTGTTATTTTCTACTAACCTCTCATTTAGCTCAGTAATCCTGTCTTCTGCTCTCTGATTCAGCTTTCCTGAATTATCAGGTTTAACTCCTGTGCTTTAGCATTTTCTAATGTGCATCTGATTCATTCTCTCTCTCTCTCTCTCTCTCTTTATTTTAATTTAAATTTCTGGTATATTCTAATTTTCTGGTAAAATTCTTCAACTCTTCATTTTTAAGGATTAATAAATTATTTATCATTGGTTCTTCTATTTCCTCGCACATATTAAGCATTGTTACCTTAAAAATCCTTGACTGCTATTTACAATAAATACAGCTGTGGAGGGGTCCGTTTCTACTGCTTTTCTCCTTGTTTTTGAACTCATGTTCTTGTCTCTTGCCATGTCTACCAGTTTCTCACTGGGTGTTTGACATTATATATAAAAATCATGAAAGCCAGGTAAAGTGATATTTTCCTCCAGGGATAATGCACATCTTGCTCTGTGGTAAGCCCCATATAGGATCTTTACCTTGACCTAATCAAAATTTGGACTGAGTGGAAGCTGGTTGTACCACTGTATTAGCTGGTTTCACTTTTGCACCTAAGGCTTGGCCTGTTCAGGCTTTCAACTGTGAGCTAGGGTGCAATCCACACCTTGCACTGTAATCTTTGTGCGCCAAGGAAGACAAGAGTACCGAAAACAACTCTGTCTTGTTCAAATGTTCCCTGCCCACTCTTTTGGCCTTCCAGTCCCATGCAGTTTCAGAGTTTAGCAAATATCTTGTCTGAAACCTAACACATTGCCAGTCTCAGGTCTCTGTTCCTCCATTGTCACCTGGAGAGAGATCCTTTGGTTTTCTACTTTTTTCTTTTAGGCTCTGCCAGAATTCCAAAAATCTGTTTTCTGACCCTCAAAACTGGCTGTATGCCAGGAGAATTGTCCTTTTTGACCAGACATAGCAGATGGCTCTTGGCAGATGTGGCTTCAGAAAGAGCTCTCTCTGTCCTCTGAAAGACTCCTCTCTGAAATTCTATTTCTTCAGGATGTCTCTGATGCATTTTAATTTCTTTTTACATACCTTATTTACTTGTTCATCGAGTGAAATGTTGCCTTTAGGTTCTCCTTCTTGCTCCTCTTGAGCTGAATTATAATTTAGATTTTATTTTACACAAAATATGTTTTACTTACCTTATTTTTCCCTTTTTAATACCTTTTTTGGTATGCTTAGGAAACTTTGCCAATCACAAAATTTATGTATGGCTTTTAATATAAACAAAATTGTTTGTGATGCCTACGTGTATGAAAATTCAGTGGACAAGTTAAAATTATGCCATACCCCATGAAAAATCCCTATAGTTCTCTCCTTGGATAAACATATATGTTTTAAATTGAAACAATACCATTAATTGTATAAAACTCAAACAATTTAAAATGTTTTTTTCATCCTTTCTCCCTACTCTCTCATTAGAGTTAGTTAGTAAGTATGATATTCAGGCTTTTTAATACTAGAATATATGTAGAATTATTTTAAATAAAAATTAGATTATATCAAGAATATTTTTCTGCATAGTTTTTCAGCTACTTATGAATAACACGGATAACTTTTAAAATCACAACTTTTGGACTTTTTCTATTTTTAAAATGCCAATGACGTTGAATGTTATAGAAGTACTACAATTCAATTAATATTTCTCTCTAAATGAATATTTTTGAAGCATATTAATGATGTAATGAACCTTTGCATGCATGTATGTATTTTCATAGCTGTGTAAGCAATTTTGGTGTATATATTAATAAACATAGAATTACAGTATAAATATATATACGGTCTATTTTTATTATTTGCTGCAGTTATGTTCTGTAAAGTCACTGAGTTCTGAACCATTTCTCTTTAGGAGAAACACAAGCATCAAGTTGCTTTGAGCTCTGATCACATTTTCAATAACCATTAACACGTAATCTGTGTGTGTGTTTCAATTTAAAGACACATTTTAATATATATCAAACACATTCAATACACATTTCTTACAAATAATACATTTCATGTGGCATTTCCCTGTAATAAACATTAACCAAGAAGGATTTCACCCTTTCTGACCTTGGATAATGGATCTGTAGATTCCTTTGGATTTCACACTTGCAAAAGTGCCATCCACTACATTTTATTTAATTGATCATAATACCATGAATTCACAAACTTAGTCAACTTTCCATTCTCTCCATAGTTTCATCACACACTCTAGACGTTGCCCTACCAATTGGAGGAGCAACCTCATGCACAGATTGGTAAAACTCCTCTTCCTTTTTCTGGATGTTCAGTATTTTTGATTCATTAACATTGAGCTCACGGGCAATTGTAACTTCTGCCTACAGGGAGCTTATCTGACACACTGTCACCTCCGTAAGATGGATCACAGCCTTGGGTTTAGGAACACTGGATGCACTTCAGTAGGATGCTTGGGGGCCATTTTCGCCATCACCACCACCAACAAAAAGGAGTAAAATAGAGCATCAAATAGACCACAGAAATGTATACTCATTTATTTGTACTAGAGATGAAACAAGAAGGCAGAGCTTAAGCCTGTTCAACCTCAGCTGAGGACATGTGTGTTAGGCAACTCAAATTTTTTGCTGCCTGACATATGTACACTAATGGTGACAACACTGGGGGCATTGATTCTGGGGTTTCAAATATATTTGAACAAGTAGATGAATTCCCATATACAGAATCTGTAAATAATAAGTATCACCTGAATATACACACATACATATATATAAATGCAAACATACATATGTTGATATATATCCACATACACAAATATAATGCATTAATAGCTAACTTCTAATTCTGTTATCATTTTAGGCACAACTTAATAAAATAGAGTATAAATATATAAGCACGGAATTTTAACTCTGACCTTATGAAACGCTTATTGAAATTTTTCCTTTTCACTATTATTCACTTGGGGTAATTATAGTCTATCATATTTCTGCTCAGTTTTTAGAGTTAAGACACTGAAATTTTATAGAAGACTATAGGAAAACTTCTTTTCTTAGACATATTCATGGGGAAAAATAAAAGCTCAACTTACGCAAAATGTAAAGTTCACCAAACCCATTTTATTGTCATGTTAAGTGGGGATAATATTATTGCCCTTGGACAACTCAAATTATTCTTACTCCAAAATCTGACTTCTAATATGCATAAAAATTAAAAAAAAATTATTTTTGTTTTTTTTGTGAGGGGGAGGGGCAGAGAGAAGACAGAGAATCCAAAGTGGGCTCTGAGCTGACAGCAGAGACCCTGATATGGGGCTCGAACTCTTGAACCAGGGGCTCATAACCTGAGTCAAAGTTGGATGCTTAACCAACTAGGTCACCTACGCGCCCCCCAAAATTTTGTTTAATGTAAACCTTAATGCATATATACTAGGGATCACTTATATTTTCATCATCAATGAATATTATAATATTGATTATATTTAATATAATAATGTGAAGGTTCCTCTCCATCCTTTTTCTCAAATTCCCCCTAACAAAGAGGAAAATAAGGTCTGTTATTTCCCACTATAACTAGAACAGGTCAATTACCAATGATTGGCCAGAAGTTTCTTTCAGAAATGAGCTACACATAGAAAAATAGGACTGATAGGAGAGGCAGGCATTCTGAAATAAAGTACGGTTACAGAGAGCCTAACAGAAAGGAGCCATCAGGGTAAAGTAGTCGGACATGGACAGAAATGTTTAGATAGACTGAGATATAGAGATGTGTGGGCTTTACAGAGTGACAGTTCTCAAAGGCAAGAGTAACAAACATAAATGTGATATCTTTTAATCTAAAAAGCATATCACTTTTCTAATAAAACACTAAAAGATAAATTAAGGTAACAAACCAAACATTAGTTTTCAAAATTGATTTTTTCTCTGTTTGTGAGAATATCGATGATGGAACTTCATACACCTGAAGGTGTATGTGCAACAATATGCTTCCTCCCATCTCTGTAGCCTAACTGTAATTAGTCTCTGCTGATGACTCTGCTATCCCAGTCATGGCTTGATATAGCTGTGATGAGGTGACAATATTTAAAGAAATTTAAAAAACAATCTTGAGACTGATACTATGGGATTCTTTTTTTTTTTTTTTTTACTTTTTGATTTTTAATTTGGGAGGAAGTCAAGGTTTTTTAAAAATCAAGAAACAATAAAAAATAACAATATCTGCATTTTGTTATTGACTTGAATTTCCTAATTTTATCCATGAAGAGGCTGAGACATAGAAATGGGATATACAGGAGTACCTGGGTGGCTCAGTTGGATGAGCGTCTGACTTCGGCTCAGGTCATGATCTCATGGTAGAGAGTTCGAACCCCACGTCAGGCTCTGCGCTGACAGCTTTGAGCCTGGAGCCTGTTTTGGATTCTGTGTCTCCCTCTCTCTCTGCCCTTCTCCCACTCAATGCTATCTCTCACTCTGTCTCAAAAATAAATACAAACATTATTAAAAAATGGGATATACATTCAAAAGATTCTCACAACCATAATTCTATCCCCAGTTTAGGTGCAGATGTTTTACTTAATATATATGTGCCTTCGCATCCTACCTTAAAGATAAAGAGGTTGATCTGTCTTTAAAATTTCATGTACACTGACACCAAGATTAAAGTCAATTGACAACTCTCATGAGTATTGTAAACTATATAGAATTGCGGGTACATCGTAGACTATGTAGAGATATGACAGCTGATTCAGTCACTGTTCAGCCAATCTTTTACATTAAACCGTGTAATCTAATCTACCAATCCTGCATTCTATTAGGTGAGACAGAACAGGCTTTCTAGGTACTTTTGCTTAAACAAAAGGTGTGAAGAGGTGTGAATGATCTTACAGGGACCTAGGGAAGGCTGCCCCGAAGTATGCCACAATACCATAAAGATTATGCTGAATTAAACTTATGTAAGAAACAGCCAGTGCAAGACTACTGACTCTTTGTCTCCAGAAAGCAGGAAGCACATCTCCCATGTGAAAGGTACCTTCTCTGCATCAAGAGGTAAAGGGACATCCTTATCATCAGAGATAGGGAATTCAGGGCCAAAGTAGCCTATGTAAATAAATCTTGTAATTTTTACAGATTTATTACCCCAGCCCAAATTCTAGTCCACATTTAGAATTCTTTACTAATGGAAGCTCCTGAGCATAAGTTTTCTTTGTCCCGTCAATTCCTCACAGATGGATGTTTCTTTGTCTAAAATGTATAAAAACTTCATGTCTTGGTCATTTCCTTTGGTCTTAATTTTACTATGGACCTCTGTGTGCATTAATTAAATTTTGTTTTTTTTTTCTCCTGTTCATCTGTCTCATGCCAATGTAATTATTAGACTAATTTAGAAGAACCTTGAAGGGTAGAGTAAAATTTTCCTTCTCAACAAACTCAACAGAGTCAACTTGTGACACATGGGAATAATATGTAAAGGCTACTTGTCCTATACAAGTGAACGTACCGATATACCAGTTCTATGAAAAATAAAACCACATGCTGAACTAGAATTCAAAAAGCATGGATGGTACCGTAAACTCAGTAACTACCCAGGCAAGTGCTCACTGATACACTGGGGAACACAAGTCACTGTAGTTAACGTTGTACTTAATTTTAAAATTAGGAAATGAGATCAGTAACAGTTTCTCTGCTTATTTCTCCGGCTCTGGAAAACTAAATTAAGAAATGACTATAAATATGCCTTTAATCTGTTAAATATTACATATACATTTATTATTTCTGCTACAAATCATTATCAGTCATTCCTCTTGCAAATACGACCTTCCCTTCCTTAGAACACACTAACTTCTAGTACTCAGTTTTGTTTAGTGAACCATCTCTGGATCCTGCTACGTATTTGTTGGGTTTTGACACTGTAGATGATAGGGTTCATCAAGGGTGGGAAAAGGATATAGATATTGCCCATGAGGACATGGACCACAGGAGAGAGGTGCTTTCCAAAGCGGTGCACCATAGTCAAACCAATAATTGGGATATAGAAAACCAGAACAGCACAGATATGGGAGACACAGGTCTTCAAGGACTTGAGCCGCTCGTCCCGGGATGCAATAGTCAAGACTGAATGCAGGATCGAGATGTAGGAGATGAGAATGAGCACCGAGTCCAAAAAGAGCGTGCAGATCACCAGGGCTAACGCATAGAAGCTGTTGAAGCGGATGTCGGAGCAAGCAAGCCGAAGTAAGTCTTGGTGCAGGCAGAAGGAATGGGAGAGGATATGAGGATGGCAGTAATGGAAGAACTTTAGGCGGACAATGGGAGCAGTAATGAACAGGAAACTCCTCCCTAGAATGGCCACACCAATGGTGATGATTCTCATATTGGTGAGAATGGATGTATATCTCAGAGGATTGCAGATGGCAGTAAAGCGATCAAAGGCCATGGCAAGAAGGACTCCAGACTCCATGCATGATAGACCATGAACAAAGAAGGTTTGAGCAATGCAGGCATCCAGACCAATCTCTTGGCTGATCCCCCACAGGATCCCGAGCACCGTGTGCACTGTGGACAGCCCCATGCACAGGTCAGTGAGGGCCAACATGGCCAGGAAGTAGAACATGGGCTCATGTAAGCTGGGCTCCGTCCGGATCACATGCAACACCAGGCAATTCCCTAAGAGTACCATAGCATAGATACAGGAGAAAGGAATGGAGAGCCAAGGATATTCCCGTTCCAGGCCAGGGAAACCCGTAAGGAGAAAGGTGGAGTTACTGACTTTGGAATCAGGTTGAACAGACATGGATCTCTAAAGATGGATACCTCTCAGAAAAAAAATATACTTAACAGCTTATTAAGAATCACATGTGTTTTCCACTGCCTTAATATACAGTTTGAAGTAACAGCTGTAAAAGGAATGATTACATTTAGCACAAGAACTCATTACACGTACTACCAATGCTTGTATTTTATAAGAAGCTTCATTTGCTCTGAAACAGAAACTATGCCTCCATATGAAACCTTATTCGTTCACTGACCCCATCAGAGGAATTGTGTCCATATCCATAATCTCACTGTCACTTTCTACCTCAGTGCTTCACACACTACAAATAACAGAGAAAATACCCGACTTGTGAAGGTATTATAATGAAGTTTAAGTACACCAAATAGAAAAGGAAAACACATTCGAGTGTTTGCCTTTAAAACTTCGTGAAATGAATTGCAACTCACTGCCGTAGTGTGTAAGATTCACCTCTGCTTATTACATAAGACACTCAGTCATTTATAGAAGTCATCTCTCAGTCATGTTGTCCACTTGTACATGTACATTTCATGGACTTAATAAAGAATAACTGTCGCTCACAGCAGAGATGGTCTTGCCAATCTTGAAAATGGATCTGGTTCTTTTCTCTTTGTCATGGTGGCATGGATATTCCACAAGAAGCAAGATTTATGCAGGTCTAGGAGTCACTGGAGTAAATCCCAAACCCTGGGAAGTTCTGAGAGTGAATGATGCAACATATAGGGGCTGTGCTTCTTTGGGAGAGTGAGAGAAAACCCATGGGGAGTATCTGTAGAGCAGGTGTTCCACTCCACTAAATTTTGAGTATTCTTACAAGTGCAAGTTCATAAAAATAATTCCTTCATTCAGGGAGATTTTGAAATGAGTACTGGACAGACAGTTCCAGAAACATGTAGTAGTTTGCTTCCTCCCTCACTGGTCTTTACATGTTTTTTTGGAGGACGGCAGATACATCCTATATAAGACAGGTTATTCTTATTGACATAAAATTTCATTTTATTTCCCTTCATTTCAGTATACCTTTTCTCTTTTTATTTGAACTCATGCCATCAGTATTTAAAGAGTTTGTGTGCTGGCAAGTAAAACGTTGCTTTGTAAGTCATAACAGATTTGTATACGGTTGATAATCCTTTTAAACTGCTTGAATTAGAGTCTCTATTTTCATAACAGTAATGTCACCGAGCATTTTTTTTTTTTGCATTTACTGTGTACTAGGAATCTTAGCATTATTTAACTCTCAGAATTAGAGTACTTCTGTTATTAATTTAATTTCTAGAATTACTTAAGGATTATATCTTTTCATAGGCAGTAGACCACAGAGATAAATAATGTGCTTACAAAGCCAGACTTTCTGGGTTGAAAACCCTTCTCCAACCCCTGTGAGTACTGTGTCCTTGGGCAACATACTTAACCTTATATCAATTTTCGAATCTAAAATGGGGACAATTGGGATGCCTGGTGGCTCAGTCGGTTAAGCATCTGACTTTGGCTCAGGTCATGATCTCATGGCTCGTGGGTTCAAGCCCTGTGTTGGGCTCTGTGCTGACAGCCCAGAGCCTGGAGCCTATTCATTCTGTGTCTCCTTCTCTCTCTCTGTCCCTATCCACTTGTGCTCTTTCTCTCTCCCTTTCAAAAATAAACATTTAAAAATTAAAAGTAAAATTAAATGAGACAATAAAGGGCATCTGTGTGGCTCATTTGGTTGAGCCACCAACTTTTGATTTCAGCTCAGGTCATGATCTCGTGGTTCATGGAATGGAGCCCTGCATCTGGCTCTGTGCTGACAGTGCTGGACCTGCTTGGGATTCTCTTTCTCCCTCTCTGTCTGCTCCTCCCCTTGTGCTGATGCTCTCTTGCTCTCTCTCTCTCTCTCTCTTTCTCTGTCAAAATAAATAAACATAAAAAACCCATATGCAATGATTCAAAAGCAGTTTTAAGAGGGAAGTCTATAGCCATAAATGCCAACATTAAGAAACAAGAAATATTTCAGATAAAAACCCTCACTCTTCTGGGGTGCTGGGGGGCTCAGTCAGTTAAGCATCTGACTTTGGCTCAGGCCATGATCTCAGAGCTTGTGAGTTCAAGCCCTGTGTCTGGCTCTGTTCTGACAGCTCAGAGCCTGGAGCCTGCTTCAGATTCTGTGTCTCCCTCTCTCTCTCCTGCCCCTTCCCAGCTCACACTCTGTCTCTCTCTGTCTATTCTTCAAAAATAAATAATAAAACATTTTTAAAAACCTCACTTTTCATCTCAAGGAATTAGAAACAGAAAAACTAAGCCCAAAGATGGCAAAGAGAAAGAAAGAACAAAGGCCATACTAGAAATAAATGAAATGGAGATTTTAAAATGTGGATATTGTCAATAAAACTAAGAGCTGTTTCTTTTTAAAAGATAAAATACATAAATGTATAAATTGATAGCTGTTAAATTTCAGTCTTTCAGAAAATGTATAGAGATGGAACAATTGGTGAAAATCTCTACCTAGGGAAAATGTATGTTTGTTAGTAATTCCTTTGAAGTCCTTACTTCTATTTTGGAAACTCAAGATTTGAACAAATCATTAATGACATAGTGGACTGATAATAAAAATAACTGTCAATCTTCCAGGGTAATAGGATATCAGGTTTACATATCATATTGGCCTTTGTTCCTACTTCCAACTAACACGCATTTACATGTATATCAAAAGGTAAAAGTTCACAACAACTTGAAAATAAGAAAATATAGTAAAATGACTGAAAACATGGAAGTTATTTTTATAATGTAAATGAGGCTATACTCTTAAGGAATCTGGTTCAAAACATGCCTCTTGACTTTATAAACATGAACAGAATCACCAATCCAAATAGAATAGGGAATACATTTTTTCCTTTCAACTACTAATCAAAGAGAGAGAGTTTAAAACAACAATGTGTATTAAAACAGATTTTTCATAGATTATGTCACAATTTTCTTTAAAGTATGGAAAAAATAAAGAATTTTCACTATAGGATGATAATTTAATCGTATTCCTTTATTAGTCAAAGAAATGAAATCAGACATTAATTTAAATGTTCATATGAAATGGAAGAAGGCAATGTTCTTATTTACTTCAAACTTATTCTAAATGTGATATTCAATAATTTGTTTCTAACAATTTGTTGAAATTATAAGCATTTAGGAAATAACACACCCTAAAAATAAGCCTTCCATTTATTTATATTCAAAAATACAATAGAAAGCAAACTAGAATGGCAAATCCCATTCACAAATGCAGCACCTGTAGATATAAATGTACATAAACACATGTAGAAATCATTAACACTCCGATGGGGCTTGTAATGGCATGCACCTGAAATAGAAATATATTCTTTATGTAACTGTATCTATTCTCCTAAAACATTTCCATAGTTGCACTGTGACTAAACAAATGGCAATATTTTTAACTTAACAAATATTTTAAAGCTTCTTAGGGAAGATTAAAAGTCAGAGAGATAAAAGAATTAAGGGGCCCCTGGGTGGCTCAGTCGGATGAGTATCCCGTTCGTGATTTTGGCTCAGGTCATGATCTTAAGGTTCCTTGGGATTGAGCCTTGCATAGGGCTCTGCGATGAGCATGTTTCCTGTTCGGGATTCTCTCTCTTTCTCTCTGTCCCTACTCTACTCACATATACACACTCTCTCCCTCAAAAAAAATAAATAAATAGAAACAACAACAACAAAAAAAACACTTCAAGTAATGCTTGGCAGTAGTGTCTATAATTAATAAAATACATATAAAGCAACAAATTTTATACAATAAGAAATATGAGGGAGGAGCCAAGATGCCGGAACAGCATGGAAGCTTTTTGTGCCTCGCATCCATAAAATACAGCCAGACCAACACTGAACCATCCTACACACCCAGAAAACTGATTGGAGGATTAGTACAACAATCTGCACAACCTGAACCACAGAATTCAGCAGGTACATGGAGTGGAGAGCTAAACTTGGGGAGCAAGAAGCCCCGAAAGGTAGGGAATCTCTTTTTCGGGCAGAAAGAGGACAGAGACTGGGGAGGGGGAAAGAATATGGGAAAATCACCCCTCCCCAAAAGCAGCTGGAGAGAAAGCAGAAAATTGGAAACAGCTGCAGGGACTAAACTAAAAAGGGAGAAAGGAGAAAGAAGAGGGTTTAAACTCTATCAAGGCTGTAAACTAGGGAAGCACAAGGCTGCAACTCCACAGCTCAATACCTGGTGGTGCTCTGGTGGGAAGGGCGAATCCCCAGGAACAGAGTGGGAGCTGGGAGGTTCTGGGGCCACACAGGGAAAAGCGGTTCCACTGCTGGAAGGACATTTCGTAGAGACTGTTGAAGCCACCTGGTCCCAGCAAACCCCAGAAAATGGCCACATTTGCTGGTGCTGTAACAAGGTCATTAAGGGTGAAACCTGGTGCCAGATGCGTGTTGTGATTTTCCATAATCCCTGAAATGCTGCTGCTACACTGTCTGGCGAACATTTTCTGGGGCGGGCTGGCACGTGGCCACAGTCTTGGGGCACCAGCAACAACAGCATACAGCAGGCATTCCTGGATGCAGCGGATATTCGGCCATTGCTGGGTGAGACCCTCCCATAGATGGGTGCAGTGGGTCAAAGCCGCAGTCCTTAGGAAGTAAGGACCCGGGGAAAATAGCCGCATCTGAGACAAAACTTGGGAGAGAGATACTGCTTGGGGCCTGGTCACAGAGAGTGAAAAAGCAGGGAGTGAAAAAGCAGGGAGTGGACGAGAGCTGAAGACGGAGGACTGGTGTGTGATTGCTGATCTGGGAGAACAGACTGTGTGGCTGGGTGGCGCCATTTTGCAATGCTCCTGCATATGCGCATATGCACCAAAGAGCACCACAACAACCCACACCAGCAGGCTAGCAGCGCCACCTAGTGGAAGAGCGGAGCCGTTACACTGAGCCCCACCCAACTAGGCCATCTTTGCTCTTCAAGTACGCAAGACTCACCGCCAGCTTAATTTATGGACTATAAAGCGCTACATGGACTGACTTCTGGGGAAAATGAAGCAATTTCAGTCCTACTCAATCTGTTAGCGGGTTCATCTATTCAATTTTCTTTTTCCTTTTTCTCTTTTACAATTCTTTTCTTTTTCTTGAATAGAGAAAGAGAAAAATTTCATTTTTATTTTCATATTTATTAAAAATATATTTCTTTAATTTTTATTACTATACTTTTTACTTTTGTGTAATTTTTTTCAAATTCTACTTCCATCATTTTATTTTAGTCTACTCCCGTGTACTCACCTTTTCAAATTCTCAAACAATTTCCTTATTTTTTCTTTGTTTCTCTTTTTCATTTCTTTTCTTTTTCTTGAATGCAGAGAGAGAAAAAATTCATTTTTACTTTCAATTTCTATTAAGAATATTTTTCTTTAATTTTTTACTATATTTTTTGCTGCTATGTAAATTTTTTCAAATTGGATTTTACTTCCTTCATTTTATTTTACTCTACTACAGTGTATTCACTTTTTCAAATTTTCAAACAATTTTTTTCTTTTCTTTTTTAATCTTTTTTTTCTCTTTTCATTTCCTTTCTTTTTTTTTAAATACAGAAAATAAAAAAATCGCATTTATTTTTAATTTTTATCAAAAATATTTTTGTTTAATTTTTTTCAACTACATTCTTTACTTTTGTGTATATTTTTTCAAATTCTATTTTACCCCATCATCTCATTTTAGTCTATGTCAGTGTATTCATTTTTTTCAAATTCTCAAATGATTTTCTTCCCCCCACTCTTTTTTTTTCTCTAATCTGTCATACCACTTTCAACACCCACACCAAAACACACCTAGGATCTAGCATCATCTATTCAATTTTTGTGTGTGTGTGTGTGTTTAATTTTTAATTTCAGTACTTTTTTAATTTTACTTTTTTTATTTCAATTTTTCTACCTCATTAATTCCTTTTCTCCCTTCAAAATGACAAAACAAAGGAATTCACCCCAAAAGAAAGACCATGAAGAAATGAGAGCCAGGGATTTAACTGACACAGATACAAGCAAGATGTCTGAACCAGAATTTAGAATCATGAAAATAAGAATACTAGCTGGAGTCGAAAGTAGATTAGAATCCCTTTCTGCAGAGATAAAAGAAGTAAAAAATAGCCAGAATGAAATTAAAACTGCTGTACCTGAGCTGCAATTATGGATGGATGCAGCAGCAGCAAGGATGGATGAGGCAGAACAGAGAATCAGCAATATAGAGGACGAACTTATAGAGAATAATGAAGCAGAAAAAAAGAGGGAGATTAAGGCAAAAGAGCACGATTTAAGAATTAGAGAGATCAGTGACTCATTCAAAAGGAACAACATCAGAATCATAGGGGTCCCAGAAGAGGAAGAGAGAGAAATAGGGGTAGAAGGGTTATGTGAAAAAATCATAGCAGAAAACTTTCCTAACCTGGGGAAAGACACAGACATCAAAATCCAGGAAGCACAGAGGACCCCCCCCCCATGAGACTCAACAAAAAACGACCATCAACAAGGCATATCATAGTCAAATTCATAAAATACTCAGGCAAGAAGAGAATCATAAAAGCAACAAGGGGGAAAAAAGTCCTTAACCTTCAAGGGAAGACAGATCAGGTTACAGCAGACCTATCCACAGAAACTTGGCAGGCCAGGAAGGAGTTGCAGGATATATTCAGTGTGCTGAATCAGAAAAATATGCAGCCAAGAATTCTTTATCCAGCAAGTTGTCATTCAAAATAGAAGGAGATAAAAAGTTCACAGACAAACAAAAATTAAAGGAGTTTGTGACCACTAAACATGCCCTGCAAGAAATTTTAAGGGGGACTCTCTGAGAGGAGAAAAGATGAAAAAAAAAAAAATATATATATATATATATATACCAAAAGCAACAAAGATTAGAGACCAGAGAACACCACCAGCAACTCCAACTCTACAAGCATCATAATGGCAATAAATTCATATCTTTCAGTACTCACTCTAAACGTCAATGGACTCAATGCTCCAATCAAAAGACATAGGGTGACAGAATAGATAAGAAAACAAGACCCATCTATATGCTGTTTACAAGAGACCCACTTTAGACCTAAAGACACCTTCAGATTGAAAATAAGGGGACGGAGAACCAACTGTCATGCTAATGGTCAGCAAAAGAAAGCCGGAGTAGCCATACTTATATCAGACAATCTAGACTTTAAAATAAAGATTGCATCAAGGAATGCAGAAGGGCATTATATCATAATCAAGGGGTCTATAGACCAAGAAGACCTAACAATTGTAAACATTTATGTGCCAAATGTGAGAACACCCAAATATATAAATCAATTAATCACAAACATAAAAAAACTCATCAGTAGTAATACTTTAATAGTAGGAGACTTCAACATCCCACTCACTGCAATGGACAGATCATCTAATCAAAAAATCAACAAGGAAACAATGGCTTTGAATGACACACTAGACCAAATGGACTTAACAGATATATTCAGAACATTTCATCCTAAAACAGCAGAATATACATTCTTCTCCAGTGCACATGGAACATTCTCCAGAATAAACCATATACTGGGACACAAATCAACCCTAAGTAAGTACAAAAAGATCGAGATCATACCATGCATATTTTCAGACTACAGCACTATGAACCTCGAAATCAACCACAAGAAAGCATTTGGAAAGGTAACAAATACTTGGAGACTGAAGAACATCCTACTAAAGAATGAATGGGCTAAGCAAGCAGTTAAAGAGGAAATTAAAAAGTATAAGGAAGTCAATGAAAACGCTAACACCACAACCCCAAACCTCTGGGATGTAGCAAAGGCAGTCATAAGAGGAAAGTATATAGCAATCCAGGCCTTCCTAAAGAAGGAAGAAAGATCTCAAATACACAACGTAACCTTACGCCTTAAGGAGCTAGAAAAAGAACAGCAAATAAAACCCAAAACCAGCAGAAGACAGGAAATGATAAAAATTGGAGCAGAAATTAATGCTATTGAAACCAAAAAAACAGTAGAAAATTAATGAAACCAGAAGCTGGTTGTTTGAAAGAATTAACAAAATTGATAAACCATTAGTCAGTTTGATCAAGAAGAAAAAGGAAAGAACTCAAATAAAATCAGGAATGAAAGAGGAGAGATCACAACCAACACAACAGAAATAAAAACAATAATAAGAGAATATTATGAGTAATTATATGCCAATAAAATGGGTAATCTGAAAGAAACGGACAAATTCCTAGAAACATATACATTACCAAAACTGAAACAGGAAGAAATAGAAAATTTGAACAGACCCATAACCAGTACGGAAATCGAATTAGTAATCAAAAATCTGCCAAAAAACAAGAGTCCAGGGCCAGATGGCTTTCCAGGGGAATTCTACCAAACATTCAATGAAAAGTTAACACCTATTCTCTTGAAGCTGTTCCAAAAAATAGAAATGGAAGTAAAACCTCCAAACTCTTTGTCTGAGGGCAGCATTACCTCGATTCCAAAACCAGACTGAGACCCCACTAAAAAGGAGAACAATAGACCAATTTCCCTGATGAACATGGATGCAAAAATCCTTAACAAGATATTAGCCAACTGGCTCCAACAATACATTCAAAAAATTATTCACCATGACCAAGTGGGATTTATACCTGGGATGCAGGGCTGGTTCAATATCTGCAAAACAATTAACGTGATTCATCACATCAATAAAAGAAAGGACAAGAACCATATGATCCTCTCAATAGATGCAGAGAAAGCATTTGACAAAATACAGCATCCTTTCTTCATAAAAACCCTCAAGAAAGTAGGGATAGAAGGAGCATACCTCCAGATCATAAAAGCCATATATGAACGACCCAACACCAATATCATCCTCAATGGGAAAAACTGAGAGCTTTCCCCCTAAGGTCAGGAATGAGACAGGGATGTCCACTCTCACCTCTGTTATTCAACATAGTATTGGAAGTCTTAGCCTCTGCGATCAGACAACACAAAGAAATAAAGGCATCCAAATTGACCAGGAGGAGGCTAAACTTTCACTCTTCACAGATGACATGACACTCTATATGGAAAACCCAAAAGATTCCACCAAAACACTTCTGGAATTCATTCATGAATTCAGCAAAGTTGAAGGATATAAAGTCAATGCACAGAAATCGGTTGCATTCCTATATACCCACAATGAAGCGACAGAAAGAGAAATCAAGGAATCAATCCCATTTACAGTTGCACAAAAAAACTTAAAATACCTAGGAATAAATCTAACCAAAGAGGTGAAATATCTATACACTGAAAATTATAGAAAGCTCATGAAAGAGATTGAAGAAGACACAAAAAAATGGAAAAAGATTCCATGTTCTTGGATAGGAAGAACAAATATTGTTAAACTGTTGATACTACCCAAAGCAATTTACATATTCAATGCAATCCCTACTGAAGTAACACCAGCATTCTTCACAGAACTAGAACAAATAATCCTAAAGTTTGTATGGAACCAGAAAAGACCCCGAATAGCCAAAGCAATCTTGAAAAAGAAAACCAAAGCAGGAGGCATCACAATCCCAGACTTCAAGCTATACTACCAAGCTGTAATCATCAAGACAGTATGGTACTGGCACAAGAGCAGACACTCAGATCACTGGAACAGAATAGAGAACTCAGAAATGGACCCAAAAATGTATGGCCAACTAATCTTTGACAAAGCAGGAAAGAATATCCAGTGGAATAAAGACAGTCTCTCCAGCAAGTGGTGCTGGGAAAACTGGACAGCGACATTCAGAAGAATGAACCTGGACCACTTTCTTACCCCATTCACAAAAATAAACTCAAAATGGATGAAAGACCTAAATGTGAGACAGGAAGCCATCAAAATCCTCGAGGAGAAAGCAGGCAAAAACCTCTTTGACCTTGGCTGCAGCAACTTCTTACTCAACACGTCTCCGGAAGCAAGGGAAACAAAAGCAAAAATGAACTAGTGAGACCTCATCAAAATAAAAAGCTTCTGCACAGGAAGGAAACAATCAGCAAAACTAAAAGACAACTGACAGAATGGAGGAAGATATTTGCAAATGACATATCAGTTAAAGGGTTAGTATCCAAAATCTATAAAGCACTTATGAAACTCAACACCCAAAAACAAATAATCCAGTAAAGAAATGGGCAAAAGACATGAATAGACACTTCTCAAAGGAAGACATCCAGATGGCCAACCAACACATGAAAAAATGCTCAACATCACTCATCATCAAGGAAATACAAATCAAAACCACAATGAGATATCACCTCACACCTGTCAGAATGGCTCACATTAACAACTCAGGCAACAACAGAGGCTGGAGAGGGTGCAGAGAACAATGATCTCTTTTGCATTGTTGGTGGGAATGCAAGCTGGTGCAGCCTCTCTGGAAAACAGTATGAAGGTTCTTCAAAAAACTAAAAATAGAACCACCCTACCACCCAGAAATTGCACTGCTAAGCATTTATCCAAGGGATACAGATGTGCTGTTTCAAAGGGACACCCCCATGTTTATAGCAGCACTATCAACAATAGCCAAAGTATGGAAAGAGCCCCAATGTCCATCGATGGATGAATGGATTAAGAAAATATGGTGTGTGTGTGTGTGTGTGTGTGTGTGTGTGTATATATATATATAGTATATATACAATATATATATGTATATATATACAATATATACATATATATTGTATATATACTATATATATATATATATATATATATACACAATAGGATATTACTCGGCAATCCAAAAGAATGAAATCTTGCCATTTGCAACTTCGTGGATAGAACTGGAGGGTATTATGCTAAGTGAAATTTCAGCCAGACAAAAGACAAAAATCATATGACTTCTCTCATATGAGGACATTAAGAGACAAAACAGATGAACATCAGGGAAAGGAAACAAAAATAATATAAAAACAGGGAGGGGACAAAACAGAAGAGACTCATAAATATGGAGAACAAACAGGGTTGCTGGAAGGGTTGTGGGAGGGGGGATGGGCTAAATGGGTAAGGGGCATTAAGGAATCTACTCCTGAAATCATTGTTTCACTATATGCTAACTAATTTGGATGTAAATTTTAAAAAATAAAAAATAAAATTAAATACAAATAAATAAATTAAATTAAATGACTACAACATTTAAAATAATAGGTCAAATACAATTTAATATTTGATACACTCTTGGAAAAATAAATTACGGTTATCAGGATCTAGTGTTGCTGAACTTGTTAAGATACAGTAGCTCGTTTATGCTTTTAATATGAGTGTAAGTCAGCAAAAGATTTTTGGAGATAAATATCACATATTTGAACACCAAAATCTCTTATTTAGGGTAGATGGGGAGCTGTTAAAATAAATGCTATTCTATAACTTGTATACCTTTGTGTTTCAGTAACTAATATTTATTAATTTTATGACAATAAAATTGTCAAGATATACTCTTTATTTTAATGTATTAAAGAGCCATTCCATGTTATTTCCCAAAATATTAACAAAAAGTTTTAATTAAATGAACTCTAAAATTCACTATTCTTGTTCTAAATATATTCTATATTTCCATGATGACAAAATGGAACAACAGAAAGAAATCAGAATAAGGCTTTAGTTTGTTACAGAAACAGTTCCACACATCACTAAATCTTGGCTGAATAAATTTAAGGTTAATCATTGTCAATAAGATTTCTCAAGAAACTTAGCTTATATTTAATTTTAGTAAATAATTTATGGAATAATTTTTCGGAGTAAATTTACCTCTGGGCTCTAAGACATCCAACACTTCATATTTTTATTTTTTATTAAAAAAATTTTTTGAATATTTATTTACTTTTGAGAGAGAAAGAGAGACAGAGAAAGAGAGAGAGAGGGATTCCTAGGCAGGCTCCATATTTTCAGCATAGAACTTGACCTAAGGCTCAAACTCACCAACTGTGAGATCATGACCTGAGTGGAAATCAAGAGTTGGACATTTGACCGACTGAGTCACCCAGGAGCCCCTGGTATAGTCAGTAGTTTATTTGTGGCAAGTGAACACTGGTCACAGAATAGCTTTAAAAATTGAGACAAAATTTTCTGTCATGGTAAACACCACAGGGTATTTAGATATGATTAGCTCATATGTCTTTGGATGCAAACGTTAGTCTCCATTTTCATTAATTAAAGTTATGTCCATGTGAGCTAAATGGAAGAAGCTGATTTTGGTCTAAATGTCTGTCAAGAAATATACTAGCTCCATGTGGCTTGCAACATAACCTAGTAGAGTTATATGGTAACTTATGTAAAACCAAACTCAGATGTAATTATAATCAAGACCAATTTCTTTCATTTAAAGCAATAATTGTCACAGAACATCTTGATTCCTCTCAAACCCTAAGACCACGTATCACGTATTCAAAATGCTTTTGGTTCTATGGGCATAAAATTAGGCTATCACATTTATTTTGCTATAATATTTATTTATTTATTTATTTATTTATTTATTTATTTAATACAGTGCCAAAATAGATTTAGATTTATTGATAATTAAGTAGAAGGAGGAAAATAAAATTTGGGGGTGATGAAAGGCAGAGACCAAGAAAACAAAAAAAATCCATTATAACAGTGGTTCCCAACCTATGGACTCCTGAGGCCTAGAGAGCAATAAACTCACTGCAAATGATGCATAAGTCCAAGCATTTATCAAGCATCTTTTGCAGATTGTTTGAATACAATTTTACATGCATATAAGTGTTTTTCAAGGTATATAAATGCTATGATTGATAATATGCAGCTCATTTATTATTACATTGTTACCAGTATATTTTTCATAATGTGTTTTTTCAATATACAATTACTGAAAGCAAAATTATTCCTTATGTGAGTCGATAAAAAAACTTACCCAAAGCATGTCTTTATATTTAAATAGACTAGAAACTACATCTTTATGCAACTGAAGTACATATGTTTTCTTTTTTTTTCTTAAAGTTTTTTATTAAAATTCTACTTAGTTAGCATATAGTGTAGAATTGGTTTCAGGAGTAGAATTTAGTGACTCATCACTTACAGGTAACACCCAGTGCTCATCACAAGTGCCCTCCTTAATACCCATCACCCATCTATCTCATCCCCTGCCTACCTCTCCTCCAAGCAACCCTCAGTTTTTTCTCTATAGTTAAGAGTCACTTATGGATTGCCTCCCTCTCCTTTTTCTCCTTCCTCTGTGTTCATCTGTTTTGTTTCTTAAATTCTACATATGAGAGAAATCATATGACATTTGCCTTTCTCAGACTGACTTGTTTTGCTTAGCATAATACACTCTACCTCCATCCATGTGGTTGTAGATGTCAAAGATTTCATTTTTATGGCTAATATTCCATTATATATATAATATATGTATATATATAATTATAATAATATATTGTAATAATCATATATCTATATATCTATATCTATATATATCTCACATCTTCTTTATCCATTCAGCTGATGGGCATTTGGGCTATTCCCATAATTTGGCTATTGTTGATAGTGCTGCTATAAACACTGGGGTGCATGTGCCCTTCTGAATCAGTACTTTTGTATCCTTTGGGTAAATATCTGGTAGTGCATTTGCCGGGTCATAGGGTAGTTCTATTATTAACTTTTTGAGAAATGTCTGTACTGTTTTCCAGAGCGGCTGCACCAGTTTACATTCTTACCAACAGTGTAAGAGGGTTCACCTTTTTCCCACATCCTGACCAACATCTGTTGTTTCTTTTGTTGTTAATTTTAGCCATTCTGACAGATGTGAGGTAGTATCTTACCAGTTTTGATTTCTATATCCCTAATGATCAGTGATATTGAGCATCTTTTCATGTGTCTGTTAGCTATCTGTCTGTCTTCTTTGGGAAAATGTCTATCATGTATTCTGCCCATTTCTTCACTGGATTATTTGTTTTTTGAATGTTAAGTTTGATAAGTTCTTTATAGATTTTATCAGATGCCATTTGCAAATATCAGCTCCCACTCCAAGGGTTGTCTTTTAGTTTTGTTGATTGTTTTATTGCAATAAAATGTATTAACATTGCCCAGAGACCTGTTACTTTCATTTCAGAGAACATTCATATTATTCACAGGAGGGATAACCACACCGGGATAGATGGACAAGATGATATGAATGTTGTGGAGAATATGAAAGATAATTACTTTTATGCACTTTCAAGGTTATTTTGAAGTTAATGGCACTGGCTCACAAATAGAAAAGAACAAGAACAAGAAATGGAAAGAAAGAATGAATTGCAGTGAATTTTTAAGTAAAATGATAAAACTAGTGTTCAGAGGGTGAAATGTGCCAGGCTGAAAAAAGCCAGGAGTGAGACACCATTCAGAATCCAAGTGGGGAAAGAAGGAGGGTGAGCAGCCAACACTTAGGTATAGGGTCATTATTCTAGATTTTCAGAGATTAAGCATGAAATGAGTTCAAAAATAGATCTTAGGGGTTAAAGTCCAAGGGAAAAGGTGGGGAAAATGTTAAAATCAGGGTGAACTATTTAAAAAATAGGCAAAATTTGGATGACTTTACATTGAAGTGAAGGATTTTCTTTTTTAGCTAAAGGCATTATGGACAATGTTAACACATAAATAACCAATTAGAACTCATTGGCAGAATTTATCACTAGTTTTAGGTTAGAATATGTAAGAAGAACCTGAAAATCAACAAGAAAAACTCAAAACGAACAATAAAATTAGTCAATAAGTGAAAACAACTACTTAACATGAGAAAAAAAAAAACACAAATGACATTACGGTGACCCTCCAGCATATGCAAGGATGCTCAGCTGCATTAGGAATAGAAGAAATGCAGTGTCTGAAATCTATGAATATTTGAAGTATCATTTATTACCATATTAAACCAGAAAATATCAGAGGCTTAAAATCCCAACCAACGAAAATATAATTTGTGAAAAACTGATAAGAGAACAGAGAATACACCCGAGTCTGTGAGTGTGTATGAGGACCCATGAACATGGTGAGAAGAATTACAAAGTAACTACACATATGGATATCATGTCACAGTAAATGGAACAAGAGAAAAGAAAAATAAAATGGGGATCTTGAAATAGCCTGGATTATAATCAATTCAGACCTTATTATTTCCCGAGTCAATAGGAATTGTCAGACTGTCTGTCTACACTAAGGCCATTTTTATTTCTTGGTCTTCTTACAACATTCTATATGGACTAATCATTTGATTAACAGTCCAGGGACACTGGGCATTTTAGGCCTGTCTCTGTAGAGACAAAATAGAAACATATGAGCTTTATCCACACATGAACTCCGGGGAGTCCCAGTGTTCTCTGTCTGCCCTAGTGTTAATATGTCTGTGCATAGTTCTGGCCTGTCTTATTTTCCCTCCATCTTGATGTCTCCTGTGTATATAATCAGAGGACTTCTTGGCTTTCCAAAACCTTATGAGATCCTTGAACATCGTAATAACCCATCGCAAGGCAGCCATGGATACCATCTTGCCCGTAGAGGCCTCAGTGCCCCTGAAGTCACCACTGTCATACCTTTTAACCATTCCTAGGTAAGTGGTTTTGTCTGGACATGGCAATGGCAAATCATCATTTGAAGATTTGCAGAGAACAAGAATTCATGTCATTATATGCGGTATTATTTTAGATCAAGCAGGTGGCAGTCAAACGGGAAAAGAAGATATTTAGGCAGAGAAATCACAATACATGTTTGCAAGAGACAGGAGGAGTAATGTGATCTGGTACTAGAGAATAAGGAGGGAATATTCTCCAATGTTAAAAAAGTACTAATTCTTTTTTCTTTTTACGCAAGAGTCTAAGAACTTCCTACTACATACTGGTTTCTGGTTGTGTAACTCATGGTGGTCACAATGTTAAAGGATTATATTTTCAGAAAGCAGTTGAAGAAAGCGAAGAGCAGAAGTAGTAGATGACTATGGAGCTATTGGCCATCTCTAGTGGGTCAGAGGCAGGAATTACAGGATAAAAATATGGGAACTACTTAAGACTGCTGAGGAGGTACGAAAACATACTGTTTACACTCAAAATTTATTAACAGTTTACTGGGTTTCAGTATCTTTATTTGTATGATGCTCACAGTCTCATGAAGGAGATGAACATGAAAATAAGTAGTCACAAACAAGTCAGGGATAGTCTCATTCATTTTTAGGCGATTGTTAACCAACTTTGCAAAAGCAGTTTTCTTATCTGTAGGGGGCACCACACTAATGTTAAGAAATAAGGAATTTTCAATTTTCTTCCAAGAAATGTGTCAGAAATCAGCTGAAGCAAATGGAGAACAGCAAAACATTAGTGAGTTTTAAAGTTAATGCAATGAACTAAGAGGGTACAGTGGCGAGGAAGTTCAAATTTAAGAGGACACAGGTTATCGGTTTAGTGAATCTGTCTAAGAGCAGATTACTGGTTTGGAGGATAGATGAGTGGATCATTAACCAAGGACATGGAGAAGGATTCCTTCTCTCATGTCTTTGATGTCTTTGGATGGGAGTGGTGGAAGTGAATATAATTTAAGAGTGTTTGCAAGTAAAATAGGAATTCTCAGGAAAGTTATAGTCCTTAACACTTTTCCCTTCTAAGCAGCAAGTGTCCAATCTGGTACAAGGACAACACAGTAAGTGTAAGTCAATTAAATTTATTAATAGGTAACATTTGTGAGTGTTGACTATGTTCCAGCCACTTTTCTAAATGCCGATTTTTAATTATGTTAATATGGTCTTATTTATGTGAATAGTCTTGTTCATTTCTTGTAGAAACCAGTTGAATGAGTGCTTCCTATTGTTATTCTGTCACACTGTTAAAGAAACAAAGGCATCGTTTTTATGAGGTGGAAATCAAATACCTATTACGTATCATAGTCAGAGTTTCTACCTGTGGAATGCTATTCTTTGAATAGCATTTCTCATAATATTAGCTAGCACTTGTTAGGTGATTACTATGCGCCAGGTGGCTGACTAAACATTTCCTATAATTAGGTTATATACTCCTCAAAACAACACAATAAAATGAAATATATTTTTACTACCCACATTTTAGAGTTTAGAAAACTGAGATACAGTTTAAGTAATACTAATCCCTACAGCTATAATTTCCCCCAGTAGTGCTCCATATCTCAGGCACAGAAGTAAAAGAGTTGGAAACAAAGTGGGAGAACTGCAAAATGGATGAGAAGGAAAGTGTCCGGGAGGAAGGATTCCTGTCCCCTTCAAGAGTCCTTCTATCTGGAATAAGTATCAAATTGACATGAGACAGATTAACAGGAGAAAACCAAATATAATAGTGTGCATACAGGGAATCCATACAGACATGGAAATTCCAGAGACAGTCAGGTATAATGAGTTCTAAAAGCTACCCTGAACTAAAGAGAAGGTGTTAGGGGTCTGGGACTTCAGAGGGAAGAATGCAGTTCACAGGACAATAAGAAGAAGAACAGATGTTTGGTAATTAGATATTTGCCCTGCCATACAGATAGCTCAGATAAAATCCTTCTCTGCTAATAACCCATATTCTGGGAGAGGCTCCCAGTTTAGATTGTTGTAGGTACTTAATGGAGGGACAGAAGGCTCTCTTGAGCCTGTAGGGTCTTGATAATCTTCAGCTCAGGGTAGTCTTCATGCCAAAGTGGCTCATCTTGGGGCAGCCTGTTCTTGGTCCCTGAAAAAGCAAATGGAATGAGATATTTGGGTATGCTGATGAATAAAAGTTTGAAGTGATGTGTCACAAAATCTTTTTATCTAGAGAGCAAGAATTAATGCGTGTGCTAGAGTATGAGAGAGGAATAGATGCAGTTTTTTTTGGAATTAAGTTTTCAGGGGAGGTCCAGTTGTAGATGATGATAAATGCATGTGGGATGACGTATAGTGTAGTGAGTTTGTCTTTGGAGGAAGGAAACTGGGAATGATGAATGGCCAGTGGGTTAGAAAGGGTCTCTGCGTATATATTTCAAATTCATCTATTAATATAGCAGCAATGCAAGTAGAAAAATAAAACACAAGCCATATGGCAAAGTCAGCGAATATGGGTGAGATCCAGTTAGACATCAGTTCTGATGATGAGCTTTGTTTGGAGTAGGAGGTATGAAAGTGCATGAAATGAAACACAGCAGTGCAAGGGTGAGTCTCATGAACACTCCAGATCATGACAATTTAAGAGAATCACCTATGTAAGAAAAACACCTTTTTAGTTTTCCCCACTTCTTTGTCTTTTTTTTTTTTTAAGATAGAAAATGGGATAGAATTTTACGGGATGAAGACTTGAGTTTCATTCTTTTCTTTGGCTTTTGTTGCTGGAAAAGATAATTGGTTTTGTTATCTTCCAAAATACACGTAAGTCTTTTCCTCAAGCCCTTACCCCCATTTAAGGTGCTGAAAATATAGATTTGGCACATATATGTTGCTCTCAACTATTTTAATACATTTGTTCCTTGAATGGTTGCAAATTTTGAATAACAGTAGTTTCTGGAAAGAATGAAAGCAAAATGCAGATTATATTCATATATATATATATATATATATATACATATATACACATTATGTATATATATACACATTATGTGTATATATATATACACATAATACATGTAATACACATAATACACTATATATATATATATATATATATATATATATATTCCTTTATGAAGAGAAAAAAAGTAGGTTTTGAATTTATGTCTGTCACTAAAAACAATTATGAAATGCTATTCTCCATGTCTCAAAATAATTCCTTCTGTACCCATTTAAGATTTAACACATAGGGGTCCTTTGGATGTGATGTTACACTTCCACTCTGTGCTGCTTTTTGAAAGGAAGCACAGTATTGATGAAAACTAAAAGAATGTACTATCTTTGATTAGGCTGGAGGAGGACTGTATTTGTTGATGAAGGGATATTTAGAAAGTCTAGAACCACCAGTTTCCCATTGGCCAACATAGAACATAAGGTGCTCCCATGATTCAAAACCACCTTTACGCTATTATAATGTGACATTATCTGGCAGAAAGAATATCTCAGTTAATATCAAATCACTGACAGTCTAGTTGCTTCCACTGTGTCAGGAAGTGAGCAAAACACTGGAGACACCAAGTCCTTAATATGTGGTCCTTTTATTTCATGTCTCATGTGATAGTGGAGTACTTAGAGCAATTATGTAAATGAAGAGCTACCAAAAGATGTAGCACTTGTGCTCATCAATGTGTGTGAAAGATATAGGAGTATTGCATAGGAGAAGTCATTAACTGTTTGAAGTAGACAGCAAACACTTCAGAGAATCAGAGAATGTTCAGCAGGAATTAAAAAGATAGATAAAAGCTTATCAAGCTAATAAGGGAAAAATTAGTCAAATCCAAGGGTAGGGTCAGTTTAAAGTCATAAAAAAGTAAAAACTGTACAGTATGATCCCAGAACTACTAGAAGTTCTGGAACACATTGAAGCGAAGCAGTGGCAAGATCGGGGGCTTGAAAAAGGCAAACGCAAGTGACAAAGCGAGTTAAAATTTTTTTTAAATAAGATGATGTTTTCAAAGATGAGATTTGGAGCAAACTAATCATATCTAACTTTTGAAAGATAGCTGATCATGTGAGAAGATGGACTAAGGAAAAACCTAAAACAGGAAGAATAATTAGAAGGCCAGGTCACAGACTACATGGAAGTTAATGAATGTCACAGCTAAAGGAGATGGAGATGATGGCACATGCCGTATTTGATAAGTATCAAATAATTAAATTCGTCAAGATGTAATGGCTGCTTGATTGTACTATTAAGGTTACAAATGGCAAAGGGTAAAGGATAACTCTGAGATTTTTGGCTTCAACGACTGTGTGGTTGCTGTTACCAGCAAATGAGATACAGACAGATGGTAGGGGAGCTTTCCGGAAAATAGTGAATGTTGTGTGGGACATATTTATATATATGACAGATCATACAGAAAGCATTACATGGCCACTACCACTATCCTCGCTGGAATGGCAGATGGAAGGCAACGGATTCTGCTAACTAACCCAGATGCAGGTAAAATGCCAGAACCCAGCTGGCAGAAGGAACATTGTATCTGTATGTTTCAGAAACAGATACAAAAACAGAACTAACAGGAAACTAGGAGGGTGTGGGGACTTTCTGACCTGTGGCAATCTGCTAAATATAAGGTAATGAACAACCTTGCTGAGTTCATTCAGAATAGGCTGACATGTACTTGGAGTTTGTTCTCTGTGGTTCCCTGTGTTACACATTCTAGTGCCCTGAAGGGAGCCTGGCTGTCTATAAATTGAAACAACTTAACATCTTTCTCTTAGCATTGTCTTGTAAGTAAATTTACTGATGCCTATAGACCTACTCTGGTCAGTAAGTATATATGTATCACAAAGCAATTAAGCTTATTTTTTATTTTATGTAATTTTTTCTAGCTAGAAATCATGTCTATATTTCTAGGTGTATTATTTTGATTGCTGCATACCTAGTTGTCTGCCAATGGTCCTTTTGAATTTTTGGTTCTACACTAAGGAGGAAAAATCATGGAACATGGACAAACCTGTAAAGGTATTAAGTTCTCTTTTTATTAAACTTACTTTTTATAGTTTAAACGTTTGATACTCACAGTTTTTTGCCCCAGGGTATCTTATCTCTACCTGAAGTTGTGGGCCTCACATCCGATGTGGCAATCCACTAAATCTGGGTGTTTGTATAATGTTTAAATTCTAAATTCTTCTGAGATGTTTATAATAATTAACTAAAATTTGAATTCCCACTTCCTTACAAAGAAACACCTCAGATACTTACTCAGGTCCAGAGTAGCATGCGCTTGCTAGGAGAATGTGCATATTATAACCAGAAAGTTTTTCCCTCACAGATATTAGGTGGAAATTCAAACATAGAGGCATTGTCAATAGGAATATTTATTAATATTTATTGACCTTTCATATCGGTTGAGTTCAGGAGCAGCCATTGAGGACAATTACAAATTTCAAAAGGTATGTTATGAAGACTGGGAAGTGCATTCCAAAATTATAATATTGGGAGGAAATTAGATCGTCAGAAGAAGGTTAAGGGCAGTTATCTGAATGAAAAGACAAGCTCAGGAAAGGATCATGAAAAGATGCTTGTGGCGCTGACACCAGGAGGACTGGATTGATGTTGATTTGCTATTCATTGCCATTAGGCAGGTTGCAAACCCAAGGTCAAGGCTAGGAGTCAGAGGGGGCAGAACACCAAATGGACTTAGATTATTCCTATTAACTGAAGATGTGTGTTGATAGCAATATTTACATTATCTGAAAGAGTGAAGAAATCAATCCCCCCCCAAAAAAAAAATTGGAGTGCACATAACTGATTTACAGCTTTTCTCCCCTAATCACTTAAAATGTTAAATTAATTTCCTTGTAAATCTTTTTAAAACTTAAGTATGGTACTTTATAAGATGTTGAATAAAGTTAACTTTTCTTGGATGGCTCAGTAAAAACAGTTTTTCCTTATTAATATAGTGTTAATATAGAATTAACATATTCATTAAAATATGAATGAATTTGGGTGGGCTGATGAATGCAGTCATATAAGTTCTTATTTTTGAATTATATAGAAAATTGTGGAATATAGCCATTGCAAAAAACAAAAGCAAAACCCAAAAAACCCTGATATCTGGAGAATATGCAGTGAAAACCCTAATGGCAGATTTGTGTTTTTCTACTGTATTCAGCTGATAGTCCTCACTTTCAAGACATGCTTCTAATATCCTGTCCTTCTGATTATCTTCAAGATCTTTTCTGAAATAAGAAAGCATTAACCAGGGGTGAGAATAAGAGTTTATTACTTTTTAATGTTCCCAAGAATTCTGGTTATATTTAAACTGCTTGAATTTCTCATTATGCATTCCTGATTATTTGATTAAGTTGTCTGTGGACTACCATATCATTAAAATTACAATTGCCTTTTACATAACCTGCAAATGACTGCAAATATGGACACATGTGTGTGTGTGTGCTTATGTATTCCCGCATGCATTTCCACACGTCATTGAAAACTCCCCAAGAACAGTGGTCTTTGCCTTTCTTAAAGCTGTTTATATCACAAACACAGAAAAATCCTAGGCACAAAGAAGCAGAAATTTTGTCACTACCTGTATACTTAGTAGATAATAAAAATGAAAGAGTAGAATAGAATAAAATTGGACAGAGAAGAGAAAACTTAGAAAGAACTTAACTAGATCTCATTTGCAAAAGAAAATAATGGTGAAGTGATTTACCCAACAGCTTACAGAAGTTTCAGAGAAAAGTCAGCCCTTTAGATGCACTATTTTAGTATGCATGGAATCTCCATACACAGAACCGATCATTCTGTCAACCTGCTTTCTGTGCATAGGGATTAGTCTGGCTATTTTGTATCTGGGCATGCAAACTCTCCAGTTCTAACATGGCAGACAATGCTACACATCGCTACATCTCATCTTTTTTCCTGGTTGGTATTCCTGGTTTGCAAGATTTTCACTGCTGGATTGGCATCCCCGTCTGCCTCCTGTTTGCCCTGGCCCTGCTGGGGAACAGTGTAATCATCATCACCATCAAACTAGAACCAAGCCTCCACCAGCCTATGTATTTCTTCCTTTGTATGCTGGCAGTGAATGACATGGCTCTTGCCTCTTCCACGGCCCCCAAGATGCTTGGTATCTTCTGGATGGATGCACATTGGATTGACTTTGACACCTGCCTGACACAGTTGTATTTCATTCACACATTCTGCATAATTGAATCATCCCTCTTGGTTGCCATGGCCTTTGACCGCTATGTAGCTATTTGTATCCCATTGCGTTATACAACCATCCTGACAATACCAATGGTCATTAAAATAGGTCTAGTTGGTATGACCCGAGCTATCCTTATGGTTTTTCCAGGTCCTCTTCTTATTAAAAGGCTACCATATTATACTAAATATGTCATCTATCATGCCTACTGTGAGCACATGGCTGTGGTGAAGTTGGCCAGTGCCAACACCCTCATTAACAGAGTGTACGGAATCTCTGTGGCCCTTTCAGTGATGGTGTGGGACCTAGGGCTCATAGCCGCATCCTATACCAAAATCCTCCAGGCAGTCTTCCGGCTGTCTTCCCAGAATGCCCGCTCGAAAGCGCTGGGCACCTGTGCTGCCCATGTGTGCACTATACTTGTCTCCTACACCCCTGCACTGTTTAGTTTCCTAACTCACCGCATTGGCAAGAAGGTACCTCCAAGCATTCATATAATTTTTGCGAGTTTGTATCTTTTGGTGCCTCCCGCAGTCAATCCCCTGGTGTATGGCGTCAAGACCAAGCAGGTTCGTGACCGAGTGGTTGGTCTCTTCTTCCCAAACAAGAAGATTTCTGGAAACTAAAATATGTAAATACCAGTCCTAATTGGTGTAACATGATTATCAAAAGTTACGGCTACCATAATGGATAACTGAAAATAGTCCCAACTGTTCCTTCTGGGCTCCCCTGTGCCTTGCAGCAGGCATAGTTGTTGCTGTACATTTACTTAAAAAATTACCTTATATAAACTTATGTTTTCAGTGTACAAGCTATTTGACATGAAACCAAATCGGAATATTATCAAAGAGTGACACATGGAAAACATTTGATATATGCTACCAATTTTATTATTTTCGATGTATTTTCAGATTAAATTGTTTCTATAGTATTTATGTTACATCTCCAAATGTAAGATAATTAAATAAGTATTATCAGAATATAAAAACTTTCAAATCATGTGGTCACGTTGGTTTTTTTAAGGTCTTTCTTTGAGTATGGTTGACACAAAATGTCACATTAGTTTTAGGTCTACAAATAGTGATTCAACTTCTCTATACGTTATACTATGCTTACCACAAGTGTAGGTACCATCTGCCACCATAGAGTGCTATTACAATATAATTGACCATATTCCCTATGCTGAAGCTTTTATTCCCGTTACTTATTTGTTCCACACCTGGAAGCCTATATCTTCTGCTCCCCTTCACCCATTTTGCCCAACCCCTCATCCACTTTCCCACTGGCAACCACCAGTGTGTTCTTTGTATTTATAGGTCTGAGTCTACTTTTTGTTTGTTTATCCATTTGTTTTGTTTTTCAGGTTCCACACATGAGTGAAATCATATGGTTTTTGTCTTTCTCAGTCTGGTCAGGTTAATTTTCAAAAATACGCTTACCAATTCACAGTAACCACAAGCTCTTATTTTTATTAACTAATAAGTCTTTAAGGAAACTTTAATTCTAGTATTTATGACCTAAAATATGTGTATATGAGCCATAACAGCAGCAAGCTGCCTGCAGTCCAGACTTCTGATAAGGGGAATAATAATCTTTTGTGGCTCACAACGTATTCTGGAATAATTACATGATAATTTATGTCATAATCATAACCAAAAGAAATTTCTTTCAATCAAGCCAATAATTGAACAAAACACTGTGATTCCGATGAATCCTTAATATGTCTACACAACATATCCAACTTAATATTAGCAAAATGGGCTTTAAAAGTAAAAATTACATTCATTTTGTACTCAAGTCATTAACAGGACTTGTGGCCTATATCTTTCATCACACAGAACATTTGCAATTATTCCCAGGGGGGATAACTTCACCTGGATTAAACAGCATCGCATTGTGGTGAAAAGTTCAGTCTTTCATCAGAATACTTGAGTTTAAAATCTAACACCACGAGTTTTTACCTGTGTGTCTTTGGGTATATTCTTAAATCAGTACTGGCCTCAGTTCTCTCATTTATAAAAGTAAGATATTATGAGGATTTAATTCAGAGGGTAAAGCAAGAATTAAATGATTCAGCACAAAATGTGCTTAGACCAGTTTTTGGAATTTAGTACGCACTATAAAATAGGTAAGTGTTTATTTTTAATCACTGAAGAGATTTTTATTCAGATATGATTGTCCATCATTAAATATGAGGAAACCCCTAATACACATTAGTTTGTGTGTGTGTGTGTAAGACGAGGAGTACTTAAAACAGGTGAAATTAAAAAATGGAGAAAAGAAGCATGAAAAGCCTAAAAACAAATTTACACATCTTGATAGAGTATACCGTGGGCATAGAACAATGAAAAGTAAAGGGTATTTGAAACAGCCTGTCCCTTCATTCTGTCCAGGGTCCTAACAGGAACTAAAAGCTGGAAATTGTTGAATATGAACATTTAATTTCAGTTAATATACCATTTTTTTTCTGGGTTTCTCACAAATCGTCCTCTGATTGCCTGCATATCCTTGGCATCTGTTTAATGGATACCATGGGTTTGAAACTGCTTTTTGAAAGGCTGGTTTTTCCAAAAGAGAAACAGATGAGCTCTGTTCACTGTGTCCCAGGAGGTGTCTCATACATACCGCAGCTGCTCTAGGAGTCACTGATGCAACTCTGGACACGTCCTTCACACAACCTTGTTTCATCTCGCCTTTGTGTCCCAAAAGTGAGCCATACACTTTGGTTTCTTCTGTAAGTTAAAAAACCTCTTCACGAATCATTCTTCCACATCAGCTTTATCCATAGACAGTTTACAGCTTTATGTACAGCAATCTCATATATGCTGATGGTGAGTGCCTGAAATCAGACACTGGCTATGATAAAGTGATGGTGGATTTGTAGACTTTATCATAAGGTAAAATGTATCAGCTAAAGAGATTAATAAAAAATGATAAAATAATATTGGAATAAATATTTTATTAAGTTAAATTACTGTTAATAAATACTTATTCCATATCCTCTTAAAAAGGTATAACCTGAGAGAAACATACATTAATTCTACTCATAATCCATTGGTGATAATCATTCATTGTCATAGCAAAATTCAAGAAGGGTATGGCTGAGAAGTATTGCTTATAGCATCCCATCCACTTTTCAGTGACAAATACACATTCAATTGTATTAAATTCTCCCCTACGTAGACGTGTGATTCAACAAATTCTAATTCGTACTTGTAAGGGAATAGAGTACTAACGGGCAAAGAGGAGGAAACAACTAAATTAAAGAATAAAATACATGTTGGAGATCACACTCTTAAATTTCATGCAAAAGATGATTTTAAAATGGCATTATTATAACATTTGAAGAGATTAATACTTTGCAAGTGTTGGGTGAGGATACACTGCCTGTTTCTGAAGATAAGGTAAGTTTGAGGAATAGAATAGGAATCTGAAAAGTTCTTCTCCTAAGGACTAAAGAAGGCCAACATTCATCCAAAATGTAAGGGTATATTTTCATAATCAATTTATTAATTTGAGAACTCATAACCTAAAGGAATAAACTGATATACAAATAGATAAATGATTACAAAGCAATATTAGGTAAGACGTATTTTTTTTTCAAGTACAAGGGAAAGTCTTTCTAATTCAGCAGGCATTACTCCCTTTGTAGGAGCAATTTCACAGTAGTTGTAGTAAATAGTATGTTAGACTAGGCAGGTCAAGGAACTAATGAGAGATGAGAAAAGAGGATGAGACAAGATTGTTGGATGACATGAAGACAGTGTGATCACAAAAATGTAGTGAGAATAGTAATAGGAGCAAGTGAGTAGAAAAACTGAAAGGCTAGCATGATGGGGAAAAAAATCTATGCAAACTTTGAAGTCACCAAAAAAACCCAGTAAGAATTCAAATGGAATTACCAGTTGTCGAGACACGTGACAAAGGCTTAACAAACTTGTGAGTGAAATCTAGTGGCTGTGACATGCCACTATTAAGAAGAATTAGGAAGGTAGGTATGACAGGATAAAGAGTAAAAGCACAAAGAATACCAATGGGAGTAGCAACACAGTGACAAACATCAGGAACCACCAGATTAAAGAAATACATGCAAAAGATAAAACCGTGGAGTGACTTTGGGGGTGACTTCTTTGAGGAGAAGGTGAATACATACTAGCAGTAGCAGTAAGAGCAGTAGTAGTTGTGACAAGTACTTGGGAGGTACAGAAGAAAGTCATTATTTGTGAATGTTCTATATTTGTTAAGTATGCATACGAATAGCTCTTATTTAATATACACATATACTATAGATAAAATTTTCCTCTTCTTTTGATTGCCAAAACATCACATATCTTAGCTAGTTTGAAATCAAATATAGAAGGTAGTTTAACTCTCTTCATCATTATTGAATAGCTATATTCTCCACAAGTTGGGAAAAACAAGAGCCTGGCCAAAACCTCACAGGAGGACTTGAAAAATGGAATGTCTACTGGACATTTTGAAAAGCTCTGACATATTGCGACTCTACAAGACCATGAGCATGTACAGGGCTGTGCATGTAGCCAAGAAAGATCTGTGACGGCTTCAGTCTCTCATGTCTGGGTTATCTTGAGTCTCTGTACAAGCAGGACATGAAGTGTAATATAGAATTATAAACTGCTTAGATGTTGAATAAGAATCCCAACCCATACACAGATCCCTTTGGCAGAGAATATAAAAATTATTGGTTCAAAGAATTTAAGTAAATCTCTGAACAATCAGTAGTGGATCACTAAGCTACCAAATCACTGATGTTGTGCAGCCGCATATTACGGTGAATAAACACTTTATAGTATTAAACCAGTAAGGTCACTAACAACAACAACAACAACAACAACAATAACAACACTACTAAATTATTTCTGGGGAGAGAAAGGGATGCAATTTCCACAAATTCCATGTTTTATTATATAAAATGTTGAGTTTTCAACAAAAAAAAATACAAGACCCACAAAGAAATAAGCAAGTATAACCCATATTAGAGGGAGGGCCCAGTGATCAACACAAGGGCCCTCCTTAGTGCCCATCACCTTTTTAGCTCATCCCCCACCTTTATGTCAAAGGAATAAAGGGAAACATGATTCTGAAATTAAAAACAAATATTTTTAAATTTATTTACTTATTTTGGGAGAAAAGAGGGTGTGAGTAGGGACAGAGAAAGAGGGAGAAAGAGAATTCCAAGCAGGCTCTCTGCCATCAGTGCAGAGCCTGACATGGGGCTCAAAATCATGAACTGTGAGATCATGACCTGAGCTGAGATCAAGAGTCAGATGCTTTACTGGCTGAGCCACCCAGATGCCCTCATGATTCTAGAATTTTAAAAAAGTATGGTAACAATGTTTAACAAGTGGAGAACATCAATAAAGAAAATAAAATTATAAAAAAATTAAAAATCTGTGGTTGCAAAGAATAACTGAAAGTTATTCTGCTAGGTAGGCAGCAGGACTGAGCCAGCAGAAGTAACATGAAGAGAGGTCAACTGAGATTATTTTTTATGAGAAAAGAAAGAGAAAAGAATGAAGAAAATTCACAGAGCCTTAGGGACATAAAGGATACCAAAAAGTATACCAACATATACGAATGGCATTCCCAAGAGGAAAGGAGAGAGAGAAAGGAGGGAAACTATTTGAAAAAATAATGACAGAAAATAACCCCAAATTTAATGCAAAACGTAAATCTACATATTCAAGACCTCAATAAACATCATGAAGTATAAAAACAAGCACTAACAAGCAAGATAAACTCAAAGATATCCGTATCTAGACATATCATAGTTAAATTTTCAAGGATAGAGATAGAATCTTTCATGATGAACACTGGGTATTATATGTAAGTGATTAATCACTAAACTCTAAACCTGAAATTAATATTACAATGTATGTTAACCAACTGGAATTTAAATAAAAACTTGGGAAAAAAAGCATCTTGAAGCAGAAAGAGAAAAAAAAAATGACCCATTACATTCATGGGATTCCCAATAAAATTCATAGCTGGTTTCTCAGAAAGAGAATGGGCACCAGAAGTCATGGGCATATCATATGAATTTCTCTCAAGAACTCATTCTTGACATATGTGTTTAATTTCCAAATACTTTGGAGATTTTCTAGTTATCTTTCTATTGTTTTTTTTTTTAATTTTTTAAGTTTTTTTTTTTTTGAGACAGAGAGAGACAGAGCAAGAATTGGGGAGGGTCAGAGAAAGAGGGAGACACAGAATCTGAAACAGGCTCCAGGCTCTAAGCTGTCAGCACAGAGCCTGACGTGGGGCTCGAACTCACGGACCGTGAGATCATGACCTGGGCCGAAGTCGGACGTTTAACCAACCAAGCCACTCAGGCGCCCCTAGTTATCTTTCTATTGTTGATAGCAAGGTTAATTCCATTATTGTCTGAGAACATATTTTGTATGATTTTGATTATTTTAAATTAAAGCGAGTCTTATGTCCCAGAATGATTGATTTTGTTGAATAGAACACAGTGATTTGTATTTACATTCAGGTCTTACTTGATTTTCTGCTTGCTTGATCTATCAATTACTGAAAAAGGAGTGTTGAAGTTTCCAATTCTAATAATGAGTAACACTAGAAAAAATTTTAAAAATGTTCATTCAAAAGCTGCACGTGGATGAATATAGTATGTATGAGCATAATTGCCCAGAAATAGAAATAATCCACATGTTCTTCAACAGGTGACTAGATAAACACATTGTACTAAATCTATACAATGGAATTCACTTTACATTACAGAAAATGTTGATTTAGAAAACAATTTGGATAAATCTCAAAGGCATTAAATTAAGTAAAATAATCCAACATCAAAAATTAGATAGTGTAGGCTTTCATATTTATATGCCATTTTGAAAATCCAGTATTAGTGATGCAGAATGGGCCAGTGTCTATCAGTGCTTATGGGTCAGGGTAGATGTGACTATAAAGGGAGAGCATCGAGAAGATTTTTGGAATAAAGGGATGCTTTCTGGCATCATGATTATGACGAAGATTAGATGACTCTCTATATATGTTAAATCCTACCATATTGTATGGTGAAAGAAAAAAAAGTGAATATCTTTATGATAATTTTTAAATAAAAAATTTATAGGTTGGTTAAAAGTAAAAAAGTGGAAAAAAAATAAAACACGACAGGTAAGAGACTGACTGGGAGAAGTTGTTTGCAATGCCTTTGGTAAGACTTAGGGGGGAAATCTGCAAGAAAAATAGAGTCTCCAATAGAAAACTGAAGAGTAACAACAGTTACAGTAGAGAAAAAAAGGGCAAAAGACACTCTAACATGTGAGTCCATGTTCTTACTCTCTGGTAATGAGGGAAGTAGAAATTAAAAGGAACCCTCTTTAAGCCCTACATTAAATCAGGAGAACATAGAAAGCTTAACATTGCCAGAAATGTGAGGAAATAAAAATGATCCCTTACTGCACAGTGGGATGGATGATAGATGAGTTTGGCCATAGTGGAGAGCAGTCCTGACTCACCAACCCTGAAGGACTGAATTACACAAACCTGTGCATGTATATGAGCACATATTGATAGGGAGGGGAAACATAAGGTGACTGGATGTATGAGAATCATGTCGGTAAAATCACACAAGAGAGAAAGAAAAACCAACTGGAGATCATGCGATACCCTGAGCTACCTTTATACTTTCAGACCACCTTAATCTTCTCCTGAGACATAAGTGAGAATTCAGTCATAGTCATACTGGAATTAAAGGCAGAAATTTCTTTCTTTTAATTTTCAGATATTTTGCCCACACTCAACTGATTTTCTCTTAGTCTTCTCACAGGTTTCTTCAGTGAACTATATTTGATTGGCATCTCAGGCATCTCATTTGATGGGATATCATGAGAGAGTCTCTTAAGACTATATCCTCCAAAGGAGAAACACATGAGTACCACCCATGTACAAGCTCTGGGGAGAGTGTAAGGTTCACGTAGCTGTTCTAGAGAGACACTGTTACTGTTTTGTGCTCAGTCCTGGCCCAGTCCTCTTTTCCCTTTGACCTCATCTCTCCTCAGGGAGCCATCAGTCTTCCAAACAGAGGGGTCTCCTGAGCATCACAATAGCCCGTTACAAAGCAACCACAATGACAACTTAACTACATAGTCCTCAATGCTCCAATGGCAATGACAGTCATACTTTTTAAACACCCCACATAGCATATTGGCCTATATGCTACAATGGAAAATGAACATTTGAGGATTTTCAGAGAATATTAGTTATTTTTTAATATCATCTGCAATATATCATGGGTTGATGTTACACATTTATGAGACATAATGAATAGTGAGTAATATGATTTGGTAGTGGAGAATAGGAGCTGAATAGACTCCTGCACACACACACACACACACACACACACACACACACACCACTGGGTCACTATCTGTTAATGGAAGAATCTTGGAAATATCTGCTACAGGGAATTTTCTGGTTATGCAGCCCATCTCTAGTGGGTCAGAAGCCTTGGAAGCAAGATAAAAATCTGTGAAATTATTTTCTGCCTTTTTAAAAGTTTTATTTGTTTATTTAGAGAGAGAGAAAGCATAGGCAGGGGAGGAGCAGAGAGAAGGAAAGACAGAATCCTAAGCAGGCTCAGCACCAATCAGTGCAGAGCCTGATGTGAGACTCAAACTCACGAACTGTGAGATCATGATCTGAGCGGATATCAAGAGTCAGGCGCTTAACCAACCGTGCCACCCAGGTGCCCCAAAATCTGTGAAATTCTTAAGAGACTTGTCGAGAAAGTACTAAAACATCCCATCTTCTCTCAGAATCTATTGAGAGTTAAGATTCAGTAACTTCCTTTGGGAGTTCACCCTCTTGATGAAGGAGGATGACCTGAAAATGAACGCTTACAAAGCACATAGTAAGAGCTCGAACAGAAACAAAGACTTTGTGGTTGCTTGCCTGAAGGATTGGATATAAACAGATTGAGGAGGTAAGGAATATGGTGAGATTTCCTAATTTAATTTCTGGGTGGCTGCCAGCAAGTGAGATACAATCCCATGGGGGAAGAATTGGTAGAACTTACTGATTTTCATGTGGGATCTATTTATGTGTTATTCTTCTAATACATAAGTAGATAATGCATTCAGAAGCATTGTGTAGAAAATACTGTGGTATTCGGATAAGGTCCCCCACTCTGAAGCGGCAGGTTCCAGGCAAGGGCTATGTGGACTGACCCGGAAACAGGCAAAATGGCAAAGGCCAGGCTGTCAGAAGGTATATGGTATGTACATGGTTCAGAAACAGATGGGATGGTTGTGCCAACAGACATTCTGGCTGTCCTAGCAGACTGTCTGCTGAAGATAATGTAAAGAATGACCTTATGTAAACAAATGGGTGTCTCCAATATTTCTTTCATACTAAGCCTGAGAGAAGATAGACAGGACTTTCTAGGTGGAAGTGGAGAATGCCATTTGGGGGCCATTATCTGTAACTTCCTGTGTGCCCTTTTCTAGAGATGGCACAGGAAACTCCTTTTGTTTAAGGGGAAGTGACTTTACTTATTTTCTCTCGGTATAGATTAGATGTGTTACTATTCTTACAAGTTAATGTATTGAAAACTAAAAGATGATTGCAAAATATTTACATATACCAGCAGGATTCCTGAAAGTAATTATGCTCACTCCTTTGCAATCATAAGTAATGTGTCCTAGCTAAAACATATTCCTATATTTCTAGGTAGGTTAATCTCTTGTATGTTTGATTCTGTCAGAAGAAGATACAAGGATGAAACCTGGCAAAACAAGTTTCCACGTAGAAAACTATTATGTGAGAATTCACAAGAGCAGAAATTTAACATGCTTTGAAACCTTTCACACTTGGAATTTTTGATTACTGTAGGTTTTGTCTCAAGTTTTTCTCTCTGCCTGGAGTTACAGGCTTCATCCATATATAGTAATTTCTACAATTCTGGGTTTCTACATTGTGGCTAAAGTTTAAGCACTGATTTTTTTTATGAAATATTTTATGACTCATTTGACATTTTTCAATTCCTTACAAGGCAATATCTCAGATACTTACTCATAGAGACCAGTATACCATGTTTCACAGTGCCGTGCAGCTACCCTAACCAGAAAGTTTTTTCCGTACACAGATATTATTTAGACCTCCGTGAAAGGAAGGAAGCATTGCCATTTGGAATATTTCTCAATATATCTTTAAAATTTTTTTAATGTTTATTTAGTTTTGAGAGAGAGACAGAGCATGAGCAGGGGAGGGGTAGAGAGAGAAGGAGACACAGAATTCGAAGCAGGCTCCAGGCTCTGAGCTTTCAGCACAGAGCCCAACGCAGGGCTCCAACCAATGAACCATGAGATCATGACCTGAGTTGAAGTTGGACGCTTAACTGACTGCACCACCCAGGCACCCCGGTTTCTCAATATATCTTGAGCCTTCACATCAGTGGAGTTCCCGAACAGAAACTGAGATGATATGAGCAATTATAAATTTAAAAAACAGTGGCACGTGGATGGATCAGTCGGTTAAACCTTGACTTTGGCTCAGGTCATGATCCCGCGGTTTGTGGGTTTGAGCCCTGTGTCAGGTTCTGTGCTGACAGCTCAGAGCCCGGAGCCTGCTTCACATTCTGTGTCTCCCTGTCTCTCTCCCTCTCTCTGTCTCCCTCCCTGCTCACGCTCTTTCTCAGAAATAAACACTTAAAAAAATAAATTTAAGAACTAGATTAAGAAGAGTAGAGTGCATGTTCCAGAACTACAATATTGGGTAGAAATTGGACGGCAGGAAGAAAAAGAGAGGTGAGAGCAAGAATAATAAGAAAATGCTTTTGATGCTGAGTCTAAAGGGCTAAATTGTACATGATTTGCTCGTCACTGTCATTAGGCAGGTCTGAATGCCAACCAAAAGTAGGGCTGAGTTTATAGATGGCAGTAATGGCTTTGCAGAAAATAGACTGGGCTGACTAACCAACTCATATGCTTATTTGCACCAACTTTAAATCATATGACAGCACTAATAAATAAAATCTTCCCTTTTTTCCTGTTTATATGCTTATGTTATGCTGTCCACCTTCAGATCATCTTAAGGAGTTCATCTAAAATAGGAATAAATTGCTTTGGATGATAAAGCCCTTATTGTTTTTAACTTTATAAGCTTTGTTCTTATATATTAGGATTAGGAGATATTACTCTGAACTGATTACTAAGTTATGCTCTCTGAGAAGAAGAATATCATTAAAATAATGACTGCATTTTGAAGTATTTTTTAATTATTGTGTGTGTGTTTATTCACTTGTATCCATACTTGATCTCAATGTCCCTGAAAATGATTGTATCACAGAATGCAACACTAGCTTTGACACAATGATGAGACCATTATTTTACCATCTGATCATCTATTAAGAAATAAAAATTACAGAATAAATAAATAAAATTCAAAAACTGGGAAAAAATTTCTGAAATATGAACACAATTTTCTCATTTGCAGATGAAGATACTGAGATTCAGAATGGTGAAGTGGTTTACCTGAAGATTTAGAGCCTTAACCCTTCTACTGTGTCTGGATTCCCCACATGCAGGACCATGGTGGAGTTAGTTGGCCATCCTTCATTCTGCACATAGGAGATTAGTCTGGCTACTTTGTATCTGATCATGCAAACTCTCCAGTTCTAACATGGCAGACAATGCTACACATCGCTACATCTCATCTTTTTTCCTGGTTGGTATTCCTGGTTTGCAAGATTTTCACTGCTGGATTGGCATCCCCGTCTGCCTCCTGTTTGCCCTGGCCCTGCTGGGGAACAGTGTAATCATCATCACCATCAAACTAGAACCAAGCCTCCACCAGCCTATGTATTTCTTCCTTTGTATGCTGGCAGTGAATGACATGGCTCTTGCCTCTTCCACGGCCCCCAAGATGCTTGGTATCTTCTGGATGGATGCACATTGGATTGACTTTGACACCTGCCTGACACAGTTGTATTTCATTCACACATTCTGCATAATTGAATCATCCCTCTTGGTTGCCATGGCCTTTGACCGCTATGTAGCTATTTGTATCCCATTGCGTTATACAACCATCCTAACAACACCAATGGTCATTAAAATAGGTCTAGCTGGTATGACCCGAGCTATCCTTATGGTTTTGCCCTGTCCTCTTCTTATTAAAAGGCTACCATGTTATACTAAATATGTTATCAATCATGCCTACTGTGAGCACATGGCTGTGGTGAAGTTGGCCAGTGCCAACACCCTCATTAACAGAGTGTACGGAATCTCTGTGGCCCTTTCAGTGATGGTGTGGGACCTAGGGCTCATAGCCGCATCCTATACCAAAATCCTCCAGGCAGTCTTCCGGCTGTCTTCCCAGAATGCCCGCTCGAAAGCGCTGGGCACCTGTGCTGCCCATGTGTGCACTATACTTGTCTCCTACACCCCTGCACTGTTTAGTTTCCTAACTCACCGCATTGGCAAGAAGGTACCTCCAAGCATTCATATAATTTTTGCGAGTTTGTATCTTTTGGTGCCTCCCGCAGTCAATCCCCTGGTGTATGGCGTCAAGACCAAGCAGATTCGTGACCGAGTGGTTGGTCTCTTCTTCCCAAACAAGAAGATTTCTGGAAACTAAAATATGTAAATACAAACCCATATTGGCTGAATCTGTTTTATGAAGTCATGGTATGTTAACAGTAGTTGCAACTTTGTCCCCAAAATGCTATTTTTCAATTCAGTTATACCTTTTAGCGGGGACACTTGATGGTGTGTATTTTTCTCTTATTTTTATTTTGTAATATTTCCTTGTCTTTCTCTTGTTTAATTCACCACTCATCCTGGCTGACTGAGGACCATGCCAACCTCCATGATTAAGTTTCTTTCTGTCATTAATTCTCATTATTATTTCCCGCTTCCCTTGGAAAGGTCCTTAGTGCCAGGTCAGTATTCTTTGTTTACTATCATTACATCTTCAGTTGTGCAAGGTCACCTTTGGGTAATACCATCCATGTCAGTCACCTTCCACCCCTCAGTACTTAAGACTTATCTATCCTGTATTTTCATTGGTCAATACAGTCCTTAAATTGTTTTCTCTCCATCCACTCATTCTTTAAACATTTCGTTTCCTTTAGATCTGTACCTATGTATCAGCCAATAAATTTTTTTAGAATTTTTCTGCCTTTATGGGAAGCTTTCAGTAAATATTTGCAATAATTGTTATTTATTTAGTATTGACATGATTTCATATTCTATATTTATGGATACTATTTTATAATGTTCACAGATGTGAAACAACTAGGCTAATTATTGTAATAATTTTAAAATTCTCAGTACATTGAACATTGCATTTTATAAAAACAAATTCTTTTTTCCAATTTTCACTGTTACATGCATTAATTAAAAATTCCTGAGTAGGGGCACCTAGGTGGCTCAGTAGGGTAAGTGTCCAACTCTTGATTTCGGCTCAGGTCATGATTTCACAGTTCATGGGCCCAAGCCCTGCTTCAGGCTCTGCACTAACAGTGCAGAGCCTGCTTGGGATTCTCTCTCTCCCTCTAGTTCCCCCTCCCCCAGTTGCTCCTGTATGTGTGTGCTCTCTCTCTTCCAAAATAAATAGATAAATTATAAATTTTTTTTTTAAATTCCTGAGTAAAAATCATCACTGTCAAGTTTCATCCTACTTATTAAAATAGTTATAATAATGGCTTGACACTCAAATAATGATCACTGTGAGGTTTGGCTGTTTACTAAGCCCTTTACATGTATTTACTCCTTTAGTCCACAAAACTATACTTTGATGTAGATGTTATTGTTGTTCTCATTGTACCAAATAGGAGACTGAGGCAGAGAAATGTTAAGTAAATTGCGTGACGGTGACTCACCTAGGACGTGGCAATGTAGAATTGAACCCAGGGACTCTGGCTTTCAAAATACATGCTCCTTATCATGCAACATTGTCCACCATGACAGAAATCTTATATTTAGCTGTTTTATGAATACGGAAGCCTATTCTTGTAAACATTTTATTTTTTATCATTCTACATCTACTCTTCTTTTAAATATTGTGGTAGATCTCTTAAGTCTCCTTCAAACCACTTATAAGTGCTAAATATATTCCAATATTTTGGCAAGACCACAAGCACGTATTTTTTCTGTTTTACTAGAGAAAGGTCCAATTAGTGTAGCCTGGTACCATTAGTACTATGCTTTCCAAGCTTGAATAAAACTCCAAGACTCTGAAAATAGTACTTACCCACATGGCATTCCCTCTCTGCCTACCCCCTCTTTTATGGATTCAGTGCATCTCAATTTGTTTTGGTCATATTCATTCAGTGCTGAAATTGAAAACAATTCACTTCTTAATTTAAGATGTTAATTTTATTATACATGGAACACAGAGAACACTACTTTGGGCATATCTATAAAATGCTCTGTTCAAAACATTCTTTTACTTTAGATCATCATGGGCTGAAGCGTTCATTGAATTGGAAATCATTTGTTTTTGACCAAGGTTGGTATATATTCTGTGGCCATTTCATGAACAATTTTGTGTTCTCAAATGAATTAGTTCCTCAAAACTTTATCTTTTCAGGCGTTTCATCTGCAGCCATATTCTTGTTTGTTGCTGACTATATATGTATCTCATCAACTTTTGTGTGTTTTAGATTGCAGAGAGCTATGTTTTCTTATAATAACCATATAGTTTTTCCATTTATTCATTTAATATATTCAGAGTGGCTTTATCAGATATTTTAAAGCTGGGTTTTGGGGGGAAAATCAAGTTTAAACACTGATTCCATCACTAATTGCTGGATGAGTGTCATTTTTAACTTTATAAATCCTAAGCTTCATCATTGGTAAATGTGGAAAATAGTTGTTATACTTTATAGTGTTAAAGTAAGAATTAAATGAGACAATTTATGAAACATAATTATCATGATAGTCAACACACATTCAAAATGCCCCAAGGAGGAGATTTTGCAGTTATTCCCCCACCTAAGCCATATTAAAAAAAATTTCTTATTTCAGTGAATAACATGTCAAGTCACTGAAATCAGTAATAGAAAATCAGTTAATGTTATAGAGTGTTGATTAAATGTGAAATATAGGCCAAAGGAAGATACATGAGAAAATAAATGGTAAAAAAAAAAAAAAATAAGTAAAGAGAAAATAAAATCCAACAGCCATCCCAGGTAATTTAGAAAAAAAATAAATATAATACATTTAAAAATGTGTAGATGATTATCAAACACCAAAAATAACACTGAGTCTGAGAAAAAAATTCTAATTGAGGCGTATTGGAGGAGGTTCCAAGAAAAGGATGGTTGAGCCTTGAAGGGTGATGATAATATCACCAGGTAACTGGGTGAGGGTTTCCAAGTAGAGGTAATATCCCAACAGAACTGAATACACATAGTAAGAAACATGAAAATGCACCCAGAGGACAGCGGTTGTCATAAAAACGAAAGAAGGATAAACCTTCAAGGAAAAACATACAATTAGAAAATCAGTTGGGACATCCAATAAGAAAAGATCTGGTGTGTGTTGCTATGAAAATCATTGGTCACCTTGGGAAACAAAAGACAATGCAACAGTGATGGTGAAAGGTCCATACAATCTTATGTACAGTGGAAGACACTGGATCCAGGTAATAAATCTAGTCCAAACCCTGAACTTAAAAATTAAATGGCTACACTATAGTTTGCACTTACATAGCCTAAAACTGCTCTTGATCAATCACACAGAATATGGATATGTCCAGCATATGGGACAAAGCATCACACAGAGATGAAATGCAGCTTGCTGCTTCTTTCTGTAAATAAAGTCTTATTGGAGCATCACCATATCCATTAATTTATGCATTGTCTATGGAAGCTTTTGCCCTATGGTGGCAAAGCTAAATAATTAAGCCAGAAATCACATGACCCCAAACCCTCAAATTATTTACTATCTGTCCTTCTATATAAATATATAATTTAGAACAACAATTCATTCCATTATAATGTCTTATATTCCTGTCCACTTGTCTTTATTGACCTTCCCTTAAGCTTTAAACCTCCTATCAAAATTTTATTTATAAGAACCACATTATAAAAGCCACAAAAAATTTACAGATAAACTCTTGAAAATACATAGGTCTACTTTACCATTCAGTATTTCCTATATATACACATCAATGTGGGAAATTTATTCTATAGTTTAGTTCCAAGAACACCAAAAATTCCAGTGGCCAAAATGGACATACATAATATAGAAACAAAGTATCTCCTTGAAGAATTAATGGTTTTTCTTTTTAAGTAATAGCTATAGCTAGGACAATTTATTTTAAAATTCATTATACTTGGGTGTCACTTCAAAGTAAATACACACACCACTAATGGGAATAAATTCAATGTTCAAATATCAATTAATGTTATCCACTGCATCAACAAGCTAAAGAGGAAAAATCATGTTATCATATCAATTGATGCACTAAAAACCTTGACAAAAATCTAACACTTGTTTCTTGGGGAGAAAACTCTCATCAACCTAAGACTAGAGGGTAACTCTTCAAGTCAGTGAAGAACATCTCCAAAAACTTTACATCTAACATCATATTGAACAGTGAGAAACCTTTAGAATCAAGAACAAGGCAAATATACCACCACGCAGTATTCCCATTCAGCATCATATTGCCAGTCTTAGCTAGAGAAATAATGCAATACAAAAAATAATAATAAAAGGTATATAGATTTAGAAGGAAGGAATAAAACCACTTGTCCACAAATAAATAGGTGAGGTACGTCTGATTTTTTTGGTAGATCAAATTCTTTTGTATGATACTGTGATGGTGAATACATGATATTATGTACCTTTTAAAAAAACAATAGAAATTTACAGCACAGAGTGGACATTAGCATATAGAAATTAAAACTAATTATTTAGAAATTTGGAGGATTCCCAGAAGCAATGCAGATTGTAAGAACATAATGTATTTGTAGGCAAATGTACAAAATATCTTCACAGAGGGGGATGATGGGAAAAGGTACTGACTAAGGCACTTTTGGGAATGAGTGGAGTGTAAGAATAAAAGCAAAGGTACTGTCCATAAATGCTGTAGTTTAGTTGATAGAGTTGTTTCCCACAGGGGCGAGGATTTACAACTCTGACATGATCTTAGAAGCATACTGGAAATTAACAGTTGGTGACAGATGGTTGAAGACAGATTTTTCACTGTTGGAGTGGTAATTTACTGATAAGCAAGGGAAAGTTGTTAGAAAGATCCATCAGGGGTGGGGAAGGGGCACCTGGGTAGCTCAGTCAGTTACGCATCTGACTTCAGCTCAGGTCATGATCACACAGCTCATGGGATTCTGTGTCTCCCTCTCTCTCTACCTCTCTCCCACTCATGCTCTGTCTCTTGAATTAATGTTGCAGATATTAGTAAGAACCCTATATTAACTTAATTTAGATACAGTGTTTGCATATGGAAATATTTATATATATGTGTACGTACATAGGCTAGCATACACACAAAGTTCATTGTTGTGTCAGCTGAAAGAACCCAAAGAAAGATACCCAGGCAGCAACAAGCATACTTGGGGCCCAGTTACTGGTTTCTAATGCTATTCACCAATAAAAGGAAACTTCCTAGAAAAATGGCTAATTCTAGGACTGGGGAGGAAATGCCCAAGATGAGCCTAGAGCACTTTTCAATGCCATAAAGCAAGAATTGCTACACACACATACACACACACTCACACACTAACACACACACACACACAAAATGAGGGGTTAGTCAAAATGGAGTGAAAACCAAATGAAAGTGCACCCAATGGTCAAACTGGGACAACTTGAGCAATAAAATAAAGTAACATTGGATTATAACCCAAATTATACCAAAAATACCAGTAAGTCTATACTGATCTAAATAAATGATTGAATAAATTAATAAGTAGGGAGAATAAATCAGTCTGCCATGTAAAAGAATTCTAAATAATTCAACAAATTGTGCACCTATTCCATCCTCAAAGGAGGAACATAAATCCCCACTCCTTAAGTATAGGCTACATATAGCGATTTTTCTTCCAAAAATACAGTGTAAAATGGGAAGTAAAATGGAGAAATCTGGCAAACACTAGTTTGCACAAGTAATTAAAGCCAATACACACAGTGAATAAATTGTTGATAATATGTACTCCTGATATGCGATCAAAATGGGACTTTAATTTCTATGACTTTCTTCCCCAGAGCATACAATTCCAATCTAATCATTAGAATAACATCAGATTAATTCCAATGGAAGGGATTCCTGTGAAATACCTGAACAGTACTCTTCAATATTGTCCAAGTCATTGGGAATAGGAAAGTATAGCCAAGAGAAGCTTGGGACTCTTGATACCTAAATGCAATGGGGCATCCAGGATGGGACCCAGTGGTGGTGGGGGGTGGGTGGTGAGGAAGAAATTAGGTAAAAATTTAAAAAATGAATAAAATATGAACTTTAGTAAATTATAATGTACCCATATTGATTCACTGATCATAACAATTCCAATACAGAATTAAACATCTGAACCTTCATTGCGCTCAGATGAAAGTAAGTCAGAAAATAAGTTAAAGGATTTTCATGGTGATAATAAAATGATGATGAAGATGAGGTGGAGGAGAAAGATTACTGAAATCAAAATTAGATGACAAAGAAGTAGTTAGTTCATGATCATTGAAGTTATCAACTTTAAAATGAACTTATGTTTTTAAAGAACTGCATGATCTTAAAATTTTCAATCAGAGGATAACCACTTAAATTTACTTGTTTTTGAGAAACTTCCTCACTGAAAGATTGAAGAAAATTCTTCACTGACTAAACCAGAAACAAGTCTTCATGTTTTCTGCCTTTTATGTCATCTATTGATTAATTAATTCTGTATCCATAAAAAGTGAAATTGTTTAAATAGGAATCAGAGCCTGTCTCCAATGTAAAACCTAAAACTTTATATGTCAGCAGCACAAACAAACTGGAAACAGCACAGAATGTGACTCAAACTAGTATTTCTCAAAATAAATTTTTATTATTTGACAAAAGATAAACGAGATATCAAGATGAATCTTTATTTTTTTAATTTTTTAACGTTTTTATTTATTTTTGAGAGACAGAGAAAGAGAGAAAGAGCAAGCAAGAGTGGAGGAGGGGCAGAGAGAGAGGGAGACACAGAATTTGAAGCAGATTCCAGGCTCTGGGCTGTCAGCACAGAGCCCCATGGGGGACTCAAATTCATGAGCTATGAGATCATGACCTGAGCCGAAGTCATCTGCTTAACTGATTGAGTCACCCAGGCACCCCTTAAGATGGATATTTAAAGTGGAAAATCTTACACACTCGATCTTGAATCTGTTTGGTTTTCACCCCATACACAATAGGATTGAGCAAAGGAGGGACAAGCAGATAAAGGCTGGACAGAAGAATATGAATGTAGGGTGGAATGTGGAACCCGAACCTGTGTGTAAAGAAGGAGAAGAAAGCCAGGAGATAAAACTCAAGGAAGACACAAATATGGGCAATGCAGGTGTTAAAGGCTTTGAGCCTAGATTCTCTCTGAGGCAGATTGAAGACAGTTATAAATATTCGGATGTAGGAGAGTGTGATGAAGATTATGTCAAATCCAAGTATAGTGAAAGCCACAAACAGACCATAGATCTTGTTGATTCGAATATCTTCTGCTGCCAACTTCACGACGGCCATGTGCTCACAGTATGAATGGGAGACCACAGTGGTGCGGAAGTGTTTCAGCCGACATTTGATGAGGATGAGACATGGAGCTACAAGGAGGGCTGCTCTGAGTGTCACTGCAACCCCAATCTGAGTGAGGAGTTGGTGGGTAAAGATGATTGCATGTCTCAGGGGATCACAGATGGCCACATAGCGGTCCAGGGCCATGGCCAGCAGAATTCCTGATTCGATACACTGGAAGGTGTGGATGAGCCACATCTGAAAGAGACAGGCATCGAAATATATGTCTGGTAAATGGAACCAGAATATTCCTAGCATTTTGGGTAGGATGCAGGTACTGAGAGCAATGTCTGTTGCTCCAAGCATTGCCAGGAAGAGGTACATGGGCTCATGGAGACTGCGTTCCGATTTGATGATGACCAGGAGCAAGGAATTCCCAAACAGAGCAGTGATGTACATGGCACAGAAAGGAATTCCAATCCAGAAGTGCACAGATTCCAACCCAGGGATCCCGACCAGTGTCAACACTGAGGGCGTGAAGACTGTGCCATTGAGCTTGAACATGTGGCCTTGGAGTTGCCTGATTTATGCTTCAAGTTTTGTTTTGTGTTTCTCTCTTCTTTATTTGTTCTCATGTAGACATTCCTAGAAACAAAAATTGAATGTGTGTTTAAAGGGCATTTTTTTCAAGTATACATGTTTATTGATGCTGTAAGTCTAGGGATGCACATACAGGCTCCCTAAATTCTCTCTTTTTCTCTTTCTCTTTCTCTCTCTCCCTCTCAACAAGGGCACACAAATATACACAACAATTCAATATGCAAAGCAGACCCACTCATACCTGGTGATGTATGTGCATTTGTGTGCATTTATAAGTTAAGGATATTAGTTTAGTTTCATAATACGTTCAGGAACTTACGATGTTACATATATCAATTTGGTTTTAGCCAAGAGAAATTCATAGATAGTCATTTAGTGTGCAGTGAACACAAAGACAAAGAAAAAAAGAGGAACATTCGCCATTTCAAGCAGTATGCTGTACCATGGGAAAATAGGAAGTTATAAAGTAGTGATTTTGACCTTAGAGATAACAATATTTGCATCATTGTAATAAAAAGCTAAATATCTCTGTGCCTAGGAAAGGAAAACTTAATATTATTAAGATGTAACTTATTGTCGACTTGATGTATATAAGCAATGTAACCCCAGTCAAAATCCCAGCAGGTTATTTTGTGTATACATACATCTCTGCCTCAGTTAATATGGAAAGGCAAAAGGCTCAGAATAGCAACACACACTGAAGAAGAGCACAGTTGGAGCACTGACACTACTGGACTTTGAACTTAAAGATGCAGTGATCAAAACAGTGTGATCATGCAGAAGAATAGACAAATTGATGAGGGGAACAAAACGGAAGCCCACCCATAGGCACACACGTACTTACAGTCAACTGATCTTTGACACAGGAACAAAGGCAATTTAATGGAGAAAAATAGTCTTTTCAAATAATCATGCTGAAGCCACTGCACATTCCACACACAAAAATAAAGGAATGTAGACACAGACTTTACACCTTTCACAAAAATTAACTCAGAGTGGATCACAGTATTTTTATTGATTTATTTATTTTGGGGCATCCCCAGATGGCTCAGTTGGTTAAGCATTGGACTCCTGGTTTCAGCTCAGGTCATGATCTCATGGTTTATGGGTTTGAGCCCTGCATGGGGCTTTTTACTGACAGCGTGGAGCCTGCTTGGGATCCTCTCCATTGCTCTCTGCCGTTCTCCCATTCACATTCTCTCTCTCAAAAAACCTTAATTGATTAATTGATTGATCGATTGATTGATTTTTTTTTTATTTTTTTTTTCAACGTTTTTAATTTATTTTTGGGACAGAGAGAGACAGAGCATGAACGGGGGAGGGGCAGAGAGAGAGGGAGACACAGAATCGGAAACAGGCTCCAGGCTCCGAGCCATCAGCCCAGAGCCTGACGCGGGGCTCGAACTCACGGACCGCGAGATCGTGACCTGGCTGAAGTCGGACGCTTAACCGACTGCGCCACCCAGGCGCCCCTGATTGATTTTTTTTAAAGAGAGTGAGAGAGAGTGCATGTGAGTGGGGGAGAGGCAGAGGAAGAGGGAGAGAAAATCTGAAGCAGACACCATGCCCAGTGCAGAGCCCCATGAGGGCCTTGATCTGAGGACAGTGAGATCATGACCTGATTCAAAATCAAGAGTTAGCCATTTAAGCAACTGCGCCACCCAGGCACTCCAGGTCATACTACTTTTAGATTGAGAATGCAAAACTATACAAAATTTAAAAGAGACAATAGGATAAAATCTAAGAGATCTTGGCTTTGAAAGTCACCTTTTAGTTAACATTAAAGGTATGATCCATGAAAAAAGCAATTAACAAGCTGATCTTCATTAAATTTGGAAATCATCTGCTCTGTGAAAGACATTGTTAAGAGAATAAAATGACAAAGCATAGGTAGGAAGAATATATTTGCAAAGCACATATTTGAAATAAGGATTTTACTCCAAAATATACAAAGAACTCTTAAAACTCAACAATAAGAAAATGACCAAAAATCTGAACAGAAACCTCACTGAAGAGGATATATAGATGACAGATAAGCATAGAAAAAATGCTCATCCTAGTTTACTGGGGAATTTCAAATTAAAATAACAATATAATACTACCACACACCTATTAGAATGGCTAAAATTTAAGAGTATGATATATTAAATGCTGGTGAGGAGGTGGAGAAACAAGAATTCTCATTCATTAATGGTGAAGATGCAAAATGGTACAGCTACTTTGGAAGACAGCATACAAAGCTAAGCCTAGGCTTATCACGAAGTCCAATAATTATGCTCCTAAGTATTAACCCAAGCGAATTGAAAATTTATGTAAGCACAAAACTTGTGCATGAATATTAATAGCATCTGTATTCACAATTGCCAAAACTTGGAAGCAACCATATCTCTACCAGTAGGTGAACGTGTAAACAAGCCATGATACACCCCTATGATGAGATACTCAGTGATAAAAAGAAATGAACTGTCAAGTTACAAAAGATATGAAGAAACTTTAAATCCATATTGCTAAGTCAATGAGGCAGTTCCTAAAAAGCTACATACATGTGATCCCTGCTATATCATATTCTGGAAAAATAAAACTACAGAGACAATAACAAGATCAGCAGTCACCAGGGTTTCAGAGAGAAAAGAGAAGGATGAATAGATGGAACCCAGGGCCTTTTTAAGACAGAAGAATATTCTACATGATACCGTAATTATAGATATGATATACATTTGTCCAAACACAAAGAAATGTACAATACAAAGAATGAGCCCTAATGTAAACTATGAACTTTATTTAATAATAATTACCTACTTGCTCAACTTTTGTAACAAATGTATCACACTAATGCAATATGTTAATTACCAGAGAAAATGTAGGATGGCAGAGGAAGACAGGGCATATAGAAACTCTATACTTCCTGTACAGTGTTTCTGTAAACCTGAAACTAATCTAAAAATAAAGCCTATTAAAAATAAAGTTAAATATATACACATAGGGGTCTATAGCAGAGCTTACATCATAGTATTTTAAACAAATATTAACCCCAGAAATGGACCCTAGTGAAATATTCTCCAGTATCCCCAGATAAAATTAGATGTTTTAGAAATAAACAGCACAAATAAAATTGATGACATCAAATGACAAACTAGACAGATTTTGAAATAAAGAAATCTCAATGCAGGGATAAAATTTTTTATCAAAATTCAGATATACACATTTTGTACAGAAAATTGTAATTGTAATAATAATGGCCTAAAATGAAAAGTTATAATGTATCGTATTTCTCTTGGAAAACTTCCTCATAGTAATATCTGATCGATAAATAATATTCTTTCAAAGAATAGATGGTAATTACTGATTCTAAACAAGATAATTTTTGTAAAATAAATCTGAAAATATGAAATGACATAAGTACTTAAAATATAACAGAAAATACTGAAAATGTATTTGTTCAATGAAATTCAATTACTATGATTTATTGATGAAAAATACTTTTCTTATATTTCTTATTAAAGTGATTGTATTCTTTTTTTTTATTTTTTTATATATATATTTTTTTATTTATTTAAAGTGATTGTATTCTTTACATAGAATCTAATTTTTCTTTGGTTTCATGAGTAGGATAAAATTCCTAGAACACACAAAAGCGTCTAATAAAGCCAGAAATAAAGGCTAAAATTGCCCCAAACTAGGTAACGCTCAACAAGAAAATTAAAATTTTGTGGAACTGTCTTCTTTAATCAAAGTGCGGTATTTCCCCACTTCCCTCACCCACCCCTTTCCCATTTCTATTAAATACCTGCTCCTATAAAACCCACCCTTGGAAATTAATGCACAGTTGAGTGGCCTATTTACTGTCATTCATTCTGCTGTGAGAGTGTTAGTATTTGTTCCAATTTAAACATTTGCTTGCAAATCACATAACTATGACATTATCACATTCAGTTGGATGTTTTCCTTCTCTTGGGTACACTATTGCGATAGAATTCAGTTAAGTTCAATATCCCTTTACTGAGTACCTCCTATATAAAAGACAATGTGCCGGGGGCTGAGTAAACACATTACTACTGCAGAATTTGCCTGCAGCAGACAATGAGGCTGCACCCCTGTTGACCCCTTTATGTCGCAGCTCTATTTTCCCAATGGAACATCCGGCCCTGTGCTTAGACTACTATGCATTCAGACCCCACGTCTTCAACATAAGAAGGTTGTTGATCTTTAACATAGATGTCAAACATTAGTTTTATTGTTATCATTTGTAATGACAAAGTTTGGTAGGAATGACTCAATTAATTTCTGGTTCTTTGGGCCCTTCCCCTGGCAAAGCTAATCCTTCCCCAAGAAGCTGCAGGTAGGATGTAGATATATGAGGCGTTCTACACAAATTGCCCCCTTGTTTGTTTCGTTTCAACACATGCAAAATACTAAGTCTAAATGCATTCTCCTTTGAAAGGACGTAAATTGTGCATATATACAAACTTTAGGTGGTTTCTACCAAGATAATCTCTGTATTGAAGGATCAATTAATTGAAAACTTCAACCTTCCTGATTCTCTAAGAATTTGCCTCAGTGATTACTGGGTAATCGAGGACTCAGATGAATCTGAAATCACTGATATGCAGCCATTCTTTTAGTCTAGCTCTCAGAATCCATGGTCAGGAACCTTGTGTTGATTCTTTGGATCGATCTAATTGTTCTGTTCCTGGCTCTTCATATTCTTCTCACACATCCTTACATCCCTAAACACATCTACTCTACTCTGTTACTACCCTATCTCTCTCTGTGTCTCTCAATCTCCCTCCCTGTCTCTCAATATCTCTCTCTCTCTCTCTCTCACACACACACACACACACACACACACTTTAAAAATTTGTCCAAGCATGTCCATTTCAGTTATTGATAATGTGTATAGTTCCTTTTCTCTTTCTAGCGTGGGAAGGGAGATGATTAATCTCCAGAGAAACTTTCTTCCCACCTTCATCATCTCATTTCTCACACTTGCTAATCACTTTCTTTGGTATTCTCTATTAGTTCTAAGGGAGCCAGTGTTCATCTGTGACCACACCACGCTACACCCACACCCACCCGAAGGAAGCTTTATTCTAAGGATGACTTAATATCTAAGGGAAAGCTAACTTCTATTCACATGAGAATTTATTGGATCCTAAAATCAAACAATCTTATATGTACATGGAAAAGACTCAACCCCCTGGCATTCCTTATATGATTCATCATAAAAACCTTCAGCTTTGACCTCTCTGCTACCTTGTATGCTATTAATTCGTTAGCAGGTAAACATCTATTGAGTCGGTTTAAATTTTTACAAAATAATACAGAGAGGTAGATGTATGAAATGAATGCTTTTCAAATAGACGTTAAAACTCTAATTCCAGGGCACCTGGGTGGCTTAGTCAGTTAAGTGCCCAACTCTTGATATCAGCTCAGATTGTTATCTCAAAGTTGTGATCTCTTGAGATCGGACCCCATGTCAGGCTCTGCACTGACAGTGCAAAGCCTCCTTGGGATTCTCTCTCTCCTCCCCTCCCACATGCGCTCGTGCATGCTCTCTCTCTCTCTCTCTCTCTCTCTCTCAAAATAAATACAGAAACTAAAACCCAAAATAACTCTAATTCTACTCAAGGTGGACTTCTACTTCTTACTTTTGTTGGATGATAATAGATTTTCTTCTTTTAGTTGGTTGTATAAACTTCATTTCAGAGGTATGAAGTTCTGATTGTAAATGAGCCAAAAAAAAAAAAATCTGCAGTTTAAATCCCTTAGTCTTTAAAGGGCTTTTAAAATCCAAAGATTTTGTTTGTTGGGTTTCTTTGTTTGATTTGTTGTTTAAATCAAACTCATCATGGCTGACTAAAGAACATGCCAACATCCCTGACTAAGTATTTCCCTGTCGTTCTCATGATTAACTAACTCCCCATACCTTCACAAAGGTCCTTAGTGGGAGGTCAGTATTCTTAGTTTGCTACCATTACATCTTCAATCACCTTCAATCAAAGTCTCCTTTGGGTAATACCACCCATGTACATCACCTTCCATCCCTCAGTGCTTAAGACCAATCTATCCTGTATTCTCATTGGTCAATACAGTCCTAAAATTGTTGTCTACCCACCTCATTCTTTTATCTGTGCCTATGTATCAGCCAACAAATTCTTTTAGAATTTTTCTGTCTTGGTAATATATAGAATATAACTTGTTGAGTGAGATTATTGGCTTCAAATTACATTCATCTAAATTTTCCAAATTAAAAAAAGGTAAATGACTAAAAGGCGCAGAATTTTTATATGTAGAGTACAGAAATAAAAGGTGAAAGGGAACAAGTATTCCTGTATCTGGATTTTATTTTTCTGTCCTGGCAGAAACAATAATATACTTATTATGTTTTAATGATCAGGAATGAGGAAAATAAGGTCTTTTACTTTGTTTTGCTATTTTTTAAATCTCCATGAATAAAAGCTTTCACTCATGTTTGACACTCATAGAACTTCATAAAACTATCACATAAACTTGCACATCATCTGGAAATGTATACAAAAGACATTATTCAATCACAAGTTACTCATCATAATTTGCATCCTGATAAATATCTCATTTTTATTTCCAGCATGCTGTGGTCACATGTTTATTTTTCTCTCCTATTCAGGGCCACTATCTCTTCCTAATTCACATTCTTCTCTTACTTTTTATTCATGATATGATACATTAGCTACTCCTCGGTCAAGTGACAAAATAACCTTTGCCTCTTTAATTACCATCAGTCTGTGTCTGAAAATCTCAAAATGTGATCATACTTTGTTTCCATCATAACCTATCTTGATTTTTCTTCTGTCTCAACATACCCTTCCTTTGTTCTTTTGTCTGACTCTGTTTACACTGTTGATACCATGAATTCCACTGACAGCTATATTCATGACTCTCCTTATTATTCTAGGTGTCTTCTTCTGGCAATATTACCCAGCCCCACAGCTACGCTGATCACTGAAAAAGCAGAAAAACATATTGCTTTTCCATAAATTTAACTTGACAAAGAACTCAAACATCAAACTGCCTTTTAAACAGTTCTACCATGGTGAAAAAGAAATAGAACAGATTTAAAGATTTTTTTGAATTGAATTCACTTTTCTTAATGCTGTTGACAGGACTTTCTTCCATATACTCCTTCTTCTTGTTGACTTATCGAGTAGACAATACCTATCTTAAAATGTTTGGGAAGATAATTCCTACCTTTAATTCCAGTTCATCACTCACCTTGCCAACAAAATGAAGATGAAAAGTGACTCATAAGATTGTTGAGATTGGGAAAAGTATTAGTTATAGGAGAGTCTTTTTTTTTTTAACCTTTGGTGGGCTCTCTCTGCGTCTCTTTTTCTAAGACTCTGTATCTCTCTTTCTATCATTTTTATTTGTATCTCTCCAATATAGTCAAGAGTAGTATTTATCTTCGTACTTCTGATGCCACATTGTGGTTAACCTCATTGCTGACTGGCTGAGGCTGGATGAAAAAGTCCCTCTACTTCAGTGAGAAATGGGGAAAAAAACACTGATTTTTTGCCTGATATTCTAGTATTCTCATTTAATCTAGCTTTACCAACCATGCAGCTAATATACCTCATCAGACCAAGACACCTATAAAGAGTTCTATTACTGTGCATAATTGTATATGCAGTAAAAAATCTCATTTTCTCCAGAAAAAAATAGATAGCCTACCACTTCTTCAAACTCATTTATACATTTAGTGACTAAATGTATAGTTAGCATATAGGACGTGAACTTTAGTATATACTATTAACAGTGTTGTTTTTGTTACACTTAATTTAACCCTGCTATAAACTTACTGTCATAAGAAAACATATATTAGAATTTTAAAAACCATTTTAGATTCTACAATTTTATTATACTTCCCTTTCCTTATAATACATTTTCCTTTAGATTTCCTCCTGTATCCAATACCTTTATTACCTGACAAGTAATTATTATTCAACTCTTAGCTCAAGAATCATCCCCTCTATGAAGTATCTCATTATGTTCTTTTTTTAAGTTTATTTATATTGAGAGAGAGAGAGAGAGAGAGAGAGAGAGAGAGAGAGAGAACATGCATGAGGGAGGGGCAAGCCTGACACTAGGCTTGACCCCATGAACTTCAAGATCATGACGTGAGCTGAAATCAAGAGTCAGAAGCTTAGCTGACTGAGCCACCCAGGCACCCCTCATCTCCTGATGTTCTTAAGCAGAAATCCAAATTCTTCCTTTATGCTCTCCAATGCAAGACAATGACTAGTTACTGAGTGCACCCTAATAGGAATTAATTAATTTAGCAGTTTAATTTCCCTGGATATGTTTAATATCAAAAAAACACATCAAATTTAATGTGGAAGCAAAGCCATTTGTTCTATTTCCAGGAGTATATCTGCATAGAGAAGGATTAGAAAACACAAAGAACCAGTTTAAGAAAAATGTTAGGGATTTTATTTTATGTGTAAGCTTTCTTTGTTCCCACTTCTGCATTATCTTTATAGATTCACCTGAGTCAGAATGCATACCTGCTTTAATGAAAGATCTACAGACATTAAGTATGGATGAGAGAAGAAAAGAAAGGTGAAAAATGTTCTTCCAAGAATATTCTTCCAAGAACATTTTTCTGGGTCAAAATATATCTTGGGTCAGATCTGATAAGTGAATTACTTATTTCCCTTCAAGGATTCTGCTCGGAGTGACTTCTTATGCACAATTATAAGGTGCAATTACTCCACACTTCCTTTGGATCCTTTCTAAATATTTATCTAGATCTCAGAGCCACTTATGAGAACACGTACTCACAAGTTTAATTCTTCTGCCTTCTTATGTGCACTTACTTACTCATATGGTGTAGTTATAAACTATTTAGATAAAAAAAACACAGAGTTTTTAATGTAAAAAATTATTTCCACTGAGAGAAATATAGTGTTAGCAGCTAGGCAAGACTGTGATGCAATTCTCCCGAGTAATTAGAAGTGATCAGTTATGTTCCCTGTGGTCAACACAATTAGATTTATTTGCTTCTTAATTTTTTTTGGCATAAAAATATATTTAAAAAATCCAAAACGTGTTTGCCTCTATTCCCTGAATCTTAGCTGTTTCTGTTCCTATCCCACAAAGTTTTTACAGAAGAGATCTCAGTCTTTGCCTGACACTGAAGTTAATAACAAACGGGGCAAATAATGCCATCGTACAACATGCAGGCTTTCAATGGACTCTAAAGTTGAATATATCAGGGCACCTTGGTGATTCAGTCAATTAAGCATCTGACTCTTGGTTTCGACTCAGGTTATGATCTCACAGTTCATAAGTTCAAGGTCTGAATCTGGGCACTGCTGGCAGTGTGGAAGCTGCTTGGGATTCTCTCTCTTTCTCCCCCTCTCTCTGCCCTTCTTTTGCTTGTTCTCTCTCTGTCTCTGTCTCTCTCTCTCTCTGTCTCTCTCTCTCTCTCTCTGTCTCTCTCCCAAAATAAATACATAAATAAACTTTAAAGTTGAATATATCATGAAGTTGAAAAAGAGAGGTAGAAATAGTCTTTCCAACAATAGCTGATTGTGTTGAACTATCTATTTGAACCCATGGATTTTTTTCCACATAATTTGAGACACCACGCTGGTGGCAGTCAATTTTAATGAACTAATGGTAGGCAACTCCAAATATCCAGAATCTGCTACTCAGACTTTCATTTGGGTTGGCTCATAGAAGCATCTTACTGTTATTATATCAGAAAACTGTAATTTTATTTATTTTTTTAATTTTTTAAGCTTTTTTTCTGAGAGAGACAGAGGCAGTGCAAATTGGGGAGAGGCAGAGAGAGAGAAAGAGAGAGAGGGAGAGAGAGAATCCCAAGTAGGCTCTGTGCTGCCAGCTGCACAGAGCCTGATGTGGGGCTCAAACTCACAAAACTGTGAGATCAAGACCTGAGTCAAAGCCAAGGGTCAGATGCTTAACCAACTGAGCCACCCAGGTGCCCGGAAACTGTTATTTTAGACAAAAATGAACTAAGCTGGTTCCTGATTCCTGCGCTGTCTCTAGTACATGTATTTACTATTTTACCTAGAATATCTTGTGGTATTAAAGTGTGGTTAATATAGACTTTGCTGTTTAAAATAGAAAAAGAGTTGCTGACTTGGAGAGAGTACTTTGTGGTTTCTGAGGGAAGCAAGATTTTCTCATAAATGTATAATTATTATTGTTATTGCTGTCACTGTTGTTTTTATCATTACAAAATCAACCAAGCCAGAAAGTTAGGAACGCTGCAGTTATAACTTTCTGAGTAGAAATAATCTTATTAAACAAATAATGCATTTACACTTCCCTTTGGGCTTCCCAGTCTGAGAGGGGATAGAACATTTTGAACATTCAGAGACATTTCCAGTACAGTCTTAGATAACTATACTTCCTATTACTCATGACCATGCTTTGTGATTTCTTTGGGCCTTCTCATATTTGTGAAGCAATGGCATAGGCCTTAATCCTGAAACCCTTAGCCTGCCCTGCCTTAACTTTCCACAACTATGTGAGCTCACCAAAGAACTTCACATACACACGGAGAACCCAAAGAACATTCAGGTCAGGAAATGTGATGGAAGGCTTCATGAGAGGGTCTTGATCTTTCCTGTAGAAGCCTGATTGAAGAGAATAGGTTATAAGTACATAAAACACATATGTATATACTTGGGGCACCTGTGTGGCTCAGTTGGTTAAGCATCGACTTTAATTTAGGCTCAGGTCATAGTCACAGTGTTGAGATCTAGCCCCACGTCTGTGCTCATAGAGTTGAACCTGCTTGGAGTTCTCTCTCTCCCTCTCTTTCTATACCTCCCTCGCTCACACTTTCTCTTTCAAAGTAAATAAACATTAAAAATATGTATATACTTTATGAATTGTCATTTATACGTATATATCCTTTATGACTATATATAAAATATAGTATACGTATATATACTTCATGTAGTTTATAAATATCTTATTCCTTTTTCCCAGTGTCCATAGACATTAATGTAAACTGAGGACAGTTCTCCAAATGCCGTGGATCATACACTTACATTCAATTATTTGAATGAGGTGTGAGGTGTGAAGTGTGAGGTGTGATGGGATTGGAAGAAGAGGAAGAGCAGCTTTGGAATTAAATAATGAATGCAAAGAGAATAGTCTAAGACTTGAATTTCTCCCCTAGTGATGTAAACATAATCTATTTTATCTGTTAAAGGGAAGATATGATAAAATAAAGGGAAAGTTATAAATTGTTAGTCAAACTGGTAGGACATTAAACATACCATTTTGTAGGACATTAAACATATTATTTAAATCTGTGCTATTTCTCTCCTTTATAGAAACAATACTTTTTAGAATTATCAAAACAACACCATGTACAAAAGGACAGAACACATTATATAGGCCTAAATAAGTGATAGCTAATATGTGTATGGAATTCAAAATTTTTAATCATTGGACACGTCTCACCTTTCTGCTATATAGTACTCTGATTTAACATGTCTCCATAGGTTTCAGCAATTTCTACAATATGATAAACTTTTATAAATCTAAGGAATCATTGAAAAGTCATATATGGAACTTATAAAATTTATTTTAACTGGAGACAAAACATTGTTTTTAAATTTTTTTAATTTTTATTTATTTTTGAGAGAGAGAGACAGAGCATGAGCGGGGGAGGGGCAGAGAGAGGGGGAGACACAGAATCCGAAGCAGGCTCCAGGCCCTGAGCTGTCAGCACGCAGCCAAGGCGGGGCTTGAAGCCACAAACCGCAAGATCCTGACCTGAGCCAAAGCCGGACGCTTAACCGACTGAGCCACCCAGGGGCCCCAATGCCATTGTTTTTTAGTATAAGACCAGTGGATACTTACTCCTAAAATGTTTTTATATTTCTAGGTGTGTTTTTCTTTCATTAACAATACCAAAAAAAAAAAAAAGCACTTCCCAAAACTTTTTGTCTCACCTTCCTTATAATTCAATAAGAAATTAAAGACATCGTGAAGGAGAATCCTTTCAGAGCATAATAAATTCTCCCCAATCACATTAATATATTATAAGCAAATTCAATTGAAAGTATTTAAAAAATTGTTATGCTGTACTTAAACCTTTTAAAATATTGAATATTTATATTTCCATATATATATAATATTAAAAATAATGAATATTTATGTTTTCATAGGAATTTTTATAATGCTATTACATTTATTTTTACATATTTCAACACTATACATCCTATTTACTTAAAAGATATGTTAAACAAGAATTAATCATAAATTACTCAAAGTATATATTATATAATTCTTGATGAGCATAGAATTTAACCAAAGGAAATAAATTATGTTGGTATAGCAGAAAACAGACTAAAAGCCATATGTCATTAGTGTTACATGGACATTTAGGAATCTGCCTTTTCTATTAAATGGATATTAGTTAAAAGAGTATCTTTGTACTAATTTTCCCCCAAAGTTAACATACTGTGAAATGCTGCCCAGGATGGTTTGTCTTTTACCCAGGATGGTTTATCTAACTAAAATGACAGTCTTCATAGTGCCAGGGTGGCTCAGTCAGCTGAGTTTCTGACTCTTGATTTCAGCTCAGGTCATGATCCCATGGTCATGGAATCAATCCTCACATCGGGCTCTGCACTGGGTGTGGCGCCTGTTTGAGGCAATCTCTCTCTCTCTCTCTCTCTCTCTCTCTCTCTCTCTCTCTCTCTCCCTCTGCCCCTCTCCACCACTAACTTTCTCTCTCTCCCTTAAAAAAAAGTAAAAAGTAAAATGACATTCCTCTATTTCATTTTCATGAGTAACAATTACACTTCCCCTTAAACCTAACCTTGCAACAGAATGCCCCCTAATATCTTTGTTTCTTTCCCTTTGCCATCATACTAAACTACCAATAAGTAAAATGTGAAAAATTCAGCCCATTAAATGATGCATCTTACAGGTAACCAGTGTCATCACAAATCCACCAATGTGTTACTTAGTAAATACCTGTTGATCCTACAATCAGTAACTCTCTGAGTACTATGCTAGATATTTGAGAAAGTGAAACTTTAGGCCATGTTTTGAGTTACTCATTATATTCAGACAGAATCTTGTGTGACCAGAAAATAATAGAAAACTAAAGCTTTGTAGTAATATTTAGATGGTATAGTACTAACAATGCATAAATAAAAGCATTCTAAACATAACCCAGAATTTGCAAAGTGATGTCTTCCTAAAGCCTTCAGAGAAAGATGTAAAATAATAGTTGAAGAACGGCATGCACTTTTCAGGGCTAGAAAGATTAGTTCTAGAGGAATTGGGATATTGTTTGAAAATACTGTGAGGTTTGGGGAGCGAGAGTATGCAGCAAACTCTAGCGATATGCAGCATCAACAGAACTCATGCTCAGAGGTGGGGAGTTTCAGTGAAACCTATACCATCAGGATCTACAGCTTTGGTGAGCCAGGGATTAATCAGATCTTTCCCTACCTTCAGAGCAGTTTATATCTACTTACAGAAGAAAAATCTAGACACAAAGAAAGGCTTTCAGTCTAAAAAAGGGTTAGTTCATATGATAAACTCAAGGTCACCGTGAATTTCACAACCCCATAAACTGAGTGTTCTGCCTTGTGATGAAGGCATCTTTTAGGCTCATTGATACTGATGAGTTACTGCTCAAAGGCCATCTCAGAGGACAAAGTGCTAGAGAGTACAGACACGTACACTCCTGCACACATACACACTCACACCCATGTTACATAAATTATACCTGTATTTATTTTTCTATGTATCAACCCAGATTGGAAACCTTGAGGTTCACTGATGTCTTCAGTAGAAATCCAAAACTACAGATTTCATCCTACTTTTCTTTTTTTTGGTACTTATAATTTCCACCCAAGCTGAGGAAATACATGCTCATCATCTCTAACATGCATTAAATATTTTATAGGGTTCATATAAGAATGAAACTAGATATTGAATGAAATTTTATTCTTACATTTATTCAGTAAAATTGTATTTCTTATATACAAGGGTCAGAACCATATGAGGCATTGGAAATATGAAGATGAATTACTCAACATTTTCCTATATCATATTTATAGCCACCAAGTAGATATCTGTACTAGGGAGTTTTACTTCATAAATTAAACATTAGAATAAACGGATTTTATGGCTGTTTTTTTCCACCTAGACCATCCTTCAAAATTCCTTATGTCAGTGAATGCTACACTAAGTCAATGAAACCAGTAAAAGATAGTGCAAGTCACTATTTAGTGTCATATATATATATATATATATATATATATGACAAAAAGTTAAGTGACACTAAGTGGTAAATATTAAGTTATTAGACATCCAGTGTAATCCCTCAAACTATAGATACATTTTAAAATGATATGGTTTGAACTGTACACACTACTATAGATTGCAAAGAATAACACAGAGCCCAAAAGGAAACCTCAATTAAGTCACCCTGGGGAAGATACCAAGAAATTTCTGAGCCTAATCCTATAGAATGAAGATTCCACCCATAAAGGAATCAGAGACAGAGGCTCCAGGTAGAGGGTATATCACAATGAGTGTGAGACGTAAAAGTAACAGAGATGGAGATATCTCTTGAAGAGATTAATGTCTTAAAAGCAAGAAAAAAAATGTCCAATTGGAAAAATCCTGACTTCTGGCACTATACAGATTATTGATCATCTTTGAAATTAATGGGCAGTGCAACGTTAATAGTGAAAACCCCACACAATTTTGTGTGTGACAGATGACCAAGTCTCCATGAGAAAAATTTATTCCAAAATCTGAACACATTAATATAATGAAGTTGCTACTTTTTTCCCTCATAAATTCTGACACCATAGTTCATCAACCAAACACAATGCGAACATACCAGGTGTATATCAAAGCATGATGTGAACATGCACTACCCAAGAGTTAGGATATAGAATGAGAGAGAGGGTTGAAATCTACATCTCATACTGTTATATCATTAGGCCATTGTCCTGCATCTCCCTTACATAGTTGTCGTGACCAGCCTGCTGACTTTTACATTTAAATTTTTTATTTATTTTATTATTATGATTGCTATAATAAAGTTATAAAACTTGCTATTTAAAATATTATTTTGCTTATTTATAAGGTCTTACCACAAAACAAGCAAGTAAGCTCACTGCTAATCATTCCACATTTACTTCATTTGTCTTCAGTTCAAATTTCTCTATTGGAATGTAATGTATTTAATAAATATATTATATATGCCCCCATAGAAGGCTGTGTGAAATACTATGGGGAGAAAGAAGAAATTATGATTACATTTTGATACATAAATTAAAAATCTCAATCTGCACTTAATGCTTAATTCATGATCACTCAGTAAAGAACTTTAGGATGATGAAGTGTGATCATAAATGATAGTAAATAAATGAAAGATTTAGTTTCATATACATTAGTATGATAATATATTAGACTGAATTTCTTACGTAGTAGCAAAAAGGCCATTTGATGTTTGTAAACAAAGGGCAAATATTAATATTTAATTTGATTTTAAGAAATGTCTGTCTTAGGGGCGCCTGGGTGGCGCAGTCGGTTAAGCGTCCAACTTCAGCCAGGTCACGATCTCGCGGTCTGTGAGTTCGAGCCCCGCGTCAGGCTCTGGCCTGATGGCTCGGAGCCTGGAGCCTGTTTCCGATTCTGTGTCTCCCTCTCTCTCTGCCCCTCCCCCGTTCATGCCCTGTCTCTCTCTGTCCCAAAAATAAATTTAAAATGTTGAAAAAAAAAATTTTAAAAAAAAAAAAAAAAAAAGAAAAAAGAAATGTCTGTCTTAGTGACTGAGGGCTGATTGAGCTTCAAAAATGTATTCATAACTTTTGTCTGTCATGTGTGGAATAGATATGATTATCTCTGTGTGTTTCAATTAATTTTGTATCTGAAACAAGTGAAAATATTATTTTATTTATTTTTTTAATGTTTATTTATTTTTGAGACAGAGAGAGACAGAGCATGAACGGGGGAGGGGCAGAGAGAGAGGGAGACACAGAATTGGACGCAAGCTCCAGGCTCTGAGCCATCAGCCCAGAGCCCGACGCAGGGCTCGAACTCATGGACTGTGAGATCGTGACCTGAGCTGAAGTCGGACGCTCAACCGACTGAGCCACCCAGGCGCCCCAAAAAAACAAGTGAAAATTTTAAAATAGGAGTCAGAGCCTTACTTTCTTGAATGCAAAACTGTAATTTTATATTCCTGTGCACAATGAACTTGAGAAAACATAGACTTTAATCAACAATGTTTTTTTTCACTGTTTTGTGGTTGTTTTTGTTTGAAATCAAGTAACATAGTGAGAAATCAAAATGGATCCTTAGAGTGAAAAAATCTTGGACAACCGATCTCTAATCTGTTTGGTTTTCACCCCATACACAATAGGATTGAGCAAAGGAGGGACAAGCAGATAAAGGTTGGACAGAAGAATATGAATGTAGGGTGGAATGTGGAACCCGAACCTGTGTGTAAAGAAGGAGAAAAAACCTAGGAGATAAAACTCAAGGAAGACACAAATATGGGCAATGCAGGTGTTAAAGGCTTTGAGCCTAGATTCTCTCTGAGGCAGATTGAAGACAGTTATAAATATTCGGATGTAGGAGAGTATGATAACGATTATGTCAAATCCAAGTATAATGAAAGCCACAAACAGACCATAGATCTTGTTGATTTGAATATCTTCTGCTGCCAACTTCACGACGGCCATGTGCTCACAGTATGAATGGGAGACCACAGTGGTCCGGAAGTGTTTCAGCCGACATTTGATGAGGATGAGACATGGAGCTGAAAAGATGACTGCTCTGAGTGTCACTGCAACCCCAATCTGAGTGAGGAGTTGGTGGGTAAAGATGATTGCATGTCTCAGGGGATCACAGATGGCCACATAGCGGTCCAGGGCCATGGCCAGCAGAATTCCTGATTCGATACACTGGAAGGTGTGGATGAGCCACATCTGAAAGAGACAGGCATCGAAATATATGTCTGGTAAATGGAACCAGAATATTCCTAGCATTTTGGGTAGGATGCAGGTACTGAGAGCAATGTCTGTTGCTCCAAGCATTGCCAGGAAGAGGTACATGGGCTCATGGAGGCTGCGTTCCGATTTGATGATGACCAGGAGCAGGGAATTCCCAAACAGAGCAGTGATGTACATGGCACAGAAAGGAATTCCAATCCAGAGCTGCACAGATTCCAAGCCAGGGATCCCGACCAGTGTCAGCACTGAAGGCATGAAGACTGTGCCATTGAGCTTGAGCATGTTGGTTTTAGAGACTCTTGGTTTAGAGCTTCTGATTCAAAGTGCCAGTAGGCATTGAGTGTCTGTCTGCTGTTTTCTCTTCTCACTTGCATTCATACAATCAGAGGCTGAGTGTGGTTTCAATGGCAGTTTGTCAGACATAGTCATTTTTTGATGGGACAATTAAATGCATCCAGGAATGCAGACACAGGCTCCCTAGATGAATTATCTTGGATAGGATTGGGGAATTTAACTGATGCTCTATGTTAAACTTCTTTCTTGTTTTTTTTTTTACCAAAGAAGTTTAAAATCTTTCAGTCAGGCAGTTAGAAGTAAAATAACAACATGGGGCGCCTGGGTGGCGCAGTCGGTTAAGCGTCCGACTTCAGCCAGGTCACGATCTCGCGGTCCGTGAGTTCGAGCCCCGCGTCGGGCTCTGGGCTGATGGCCCAGAGCCTGGAGCCTGCTTCTGATTCTGTGTCTCCCTCTCTCTCTGCTCCTCCCCCGTTCATGCTCTGTCTCTCTCTCTCTGTCTCAAAAATAAATAAACGTTAAAAAAAAAAATTTAATAAAAAAAAAAAAAGTAAAATAACAACAATAACAATAATGAAACACTCTTGAGGAGCTATTCTCTCTCTTATGCAAACAAGAAGTCATGAAGTGGGGACTTTGACCTCAGGAAGCAAGGATCTGCCTGTGGCAATGCCACATGACAAGCTGTAGTGTAAAATTATGCATATGGAGCATGTAGAAGAGATTATAACGGTGTATTTACAATCTGCCTTTATCCCGAAGTTGGAATCTAAGGAAATTTTCTGAAAAAATGTAGATAAAATTTGATATTTTAGAGATAAATAATTCAAATAAAAATAAAATTTACCATGACAAAGAATAAATAAGACAAACTTAAGTTAGACTAAAGTGTTTTACAAGATTTGCTCATTGGAAAATTTATTTCTCATTTGAAAATTGAACTAGGGATATTTTTTTCTGATTGAATAAGAGCCCCAAATCAAATATTTCTCTGATTATTTCATCAAGAAGTTTTTCTATTATTAAAATAACATTTCCATTTTCATATGTATATAGGAAAACTGATCTTAATATTAGTTTATTAAAATAAATCAGAAAGTATCAAAACCATTGAACATCTATACTTCAAATGTACTATGCAATAGTAAATAAGTAATTATATTTTTTCAGTGGGATTCAGGTTATGATATTATTTCTAATAAAAAATAACGAATTTTGGCACCTGGGTGGCTCAGTCAGTTAAGTGTCTGACTTGGCTCAGGTCACGATCTCACGGTTCATGGGTTCTAGTTCGTGTCAGGCTCTGTGCTGACAGCTCAGAGCCTGGAACCTGCTTCAGATTCTGTGTCTCCCACTCTCTGTGCCCCCCCCCCTCACGCTCTGTCTCTCTGTGTCTCAAAAATAAACATCAAAAAAAATTTTTTAAATAACCAGTTTTAGCATATTTCTAATGAGCCACCTTTGGGAACTATTACCCAGCTAGACTCCCTGTACTCTGCCATCATTCTGCTCTAAAAGTGGCAGAACATGTTTTAAATTTGACGTGTGCAGGCAATTCCCCTATTTAAGCGTTAGTGTAATTTTTTTAAAGTTTATTTGCCTCTCACATACTGAAAGTAGGCACAATATTAATATGGAATTAAGTTAATTTCAACATCTTTTTATTGAATGCCTTTTACGAAGATGAAGTTCTGTGCCAAGATCAGGACGGCCAAACAACAAAGGTACAGAACTCACTTGTATCAGAACATGAGACTGAACTTGTTTGACTATCTTGGGGTTCTGTTTTCACACTGGGATATTTGGCCCTATGGTTCAACTATACCCTGCATCCAGTTCCTGGGTTTCTAACCTCTTGCTTAATGATAAAAAATCACTTTATAGATATTTGCAATAGCTATTCCTGGCCATTCCTCTAAATAATTTAATTCTTCTCTAAGAGCCTCTACTCCAAGGGGTCCACCGAGGCAAGATGTAGATATATGGACATTTTGACAAAATTTATTCTCTCATTTGCTGAATTTCAATGAAAATACAATGCTAAGTCTTAACTTATATTCCTTTGGAAGGTACAAAAAATGTGTATATATATGCAAAAGCTAGGTGGTCTCCTTCAAGATTATCTCTGTATTGAAAAAATCAATTTAATTGAAAACCCCACTTGTGTGCTGCTCTAAGCATTTGCTTAGGTGATTACTAGGTAATCCAGGATTGAGAGAACTCCTTAGTCACTGATATGTGGTCATTCAATCAGTTTAGATCTCAGATATGTCCAGAATCTACAGACAGGAACCACTTGTAAACTCTCTGGACTGATCTAATTATTCTGTTCCTGACATTTGGTATTCCTCTTACTCACCCTTACTTTCCTAATCCTGACTATTCAATTCCCACCTCATCACACACACACACACCCCATTATCTAGAATATTTGTTCAATCAGGCACATTTTAATTATAAGTATATGATGTACTGATTTTTTTTTCTCTCTGAAGTGAGAAGAAGAACTTAGTTTCCAAGGAAACTGTCTTCTCACCAGTCCATCTTTACTTTTTCACACTTACTGAGCCTTTTGGTGTCTCCGTCAGCTGTGACACAGCACAGTTGGGCTATGACCACAACATACAAGAGTCAACAGTACCTGAAGGAGGCTTTGCTCTGAGGATGACTTAATGCCAAAGGGAAAGCTGATTTCTCCTCTGATGGGGATTTATTGCACCCCAGCATCCTAGAATCTTATGTTTGGGAAGTACTCTATAAAGCTTCACAATTGATTATATGATTCCTCATGGAACATTTGTTTTTGACCACTTGGCCTCTTAGTGCACTATTAGTTCTACCAAAAGGTGAATGTCTAAGGAGTTAGTTTATATTTTTATAAAATTACTTAGAGAGATAGATATATTAAATGACTATTTCTCCTACTATCTTCTTGAAGCCTGCAATCCCACCCAGTGTGATGTTTACTTTTTACTCAATTTGGGTGAACAGAGATTTTCTTCCTTCAACAGGCTTGTGCAAAATTATTTTGGGGGCATCATGGAAACCCCATTGTAAATGAAACCAAAATTCCATCCACCACAGTACTCCCTCAGTCCTTTAAGGGCTATAAATTCAAAAGCTTTGTGTATTTGTTTGCTTAAAATCACCACTCCTCTTTACTGACTAAGGAATACACCAATCTCTCTGACCATATAGCTCTGCTTCATTAATTCTCATTTTCAAGCCCCAGAACCTCACAGAAATCCTTAATGTGAAACCCATATTCTCACTGGTTACCGTTGCTGCCATTACCACCTCTTTCTGATTCACATTTCTCTCACGTTTTACTCATGCTATAATGCATTAGCTGCTCCTTTGCCACCTGACACCACATCCTTGCTCCTTTCACTGTCTACGCCCCTGTGCCTGAATATCTCACATTATAATCTATATATTCTGTTTTTCCAACAGAGAAGCTTAATGATATTGGAGAAAAATCACAATTCTGGAAGGATTCCCATGAAAATCCTGTAGCTTTTAATTCCCTGGCTGATTTCCAGCCATTTCTATTCATAAATTTCACCCCCCCCCCCTCAACTCTATAAATAGCTCCTTTCTCTTGATGGTAAGATGTTGGTTACAATGTTACAAACTCTCACTTCTTTCCCTCTGGCATCCTTTACTCCAGCAGAAAGGGAAGCTCTTCTCTGGCAGCTACTATTCCTAATTATGTTCTCTTCTAAAAAATTAGCTTTTTTGTTTGTTCATTAGCTTTCTCCCCAAACCCTGTATTTTCTTTTCCTTCCGACATATGGGTTTTTTTTTTTTTAATTTTTTTTTTCAACGTTTTTTATTTATTTTTGGGACAGAGAGAGACAGAGCATGAACGGGGGAGGGGCAGAGAGAGAGGGAGACACAGAATCGGAAACAGGCTCCAGGCTCCGAGCCATCAGCCCAGAGCCTGATGCGGGGCTCGAACTCACAGACCGCGAGATCGTGACCTGGCTGAAGTCGGACGCTTTAACCGACTGCGCCACCCAGGCGCCCCAAGGGTTTTTTTTATGTTACGGGTTTAAACACATTTTGTTATATTATGTGTCATGGTTTCCTCCTGCGAACCTTCTCTATCTTATTCTAATTGCCGCTGTAATCCTTCCATCAATCACTATGACGAGCTGTATTTCTTAAATCAATAAGTGATTTTCCACACCATTCTCATAAACCTTTGTATCCATAACTCTTTAAAGTCCATTTTTTTCTAGAAAAAATTTAAATGGCACTTCAATGAAATTATGATAAATTTCCAGAAGACACTGTTGATATTTGTTCAGTAGTCATTATATTTTCTCTTTGAAATGTGTTTTTCATTTCTGTGTCACATTCTAACCTATTTTTCTTCCTGTCTCAAAATACCCTCTCCTTGTTGCTTTGTTTGACTCCCTTTATATTGTTGATGCCACAACTTCCATTAATAACTGTATTCCTCTCCATGGATCTCTTTCTACTCATTCTATATATCCCTCTTGTCCAGAAATATTACCGAATCCATAGTTTCAATAACCACGGATTAAGAGTACATAACTATCACCTCTCCATAAATCTAACCTAAAGACAAGACATACTCATTAAATCCCTTGTGTAACAGTCCCAGCTGTGGTGAAGGTCCTCTGTTTCAGGGAGCAGGGAGAATTAGTGAAAAATCTGATTTGGGTTTTAGATTTATGTATCTTTATTTAATCCAGACTTGCCAGTCACCTAGCCAAAATACCTCACTAGGTTCAGGACTCTTGTGACTAGAGTTTTTATTGCACATAGCTGGAGATGGTGGGGGGAAATCCTAAATTCCTGTAGAAGAAAATAGAATAACTAGCCATCTTTCAAATCCAGCGGTATATTCAGTGATGAAATGCTTAGGAATAAGCAATTTCCTAATTTCCTAATTTCACTATTTCCATATGTGCTATTAATATGATTGCTAACTCTCACTGAATCACCCTTGCAAACTTATCAGTCACGTTGAAACGTATGCTAGAATTCTGCAAAGTAATTCATTCCTGTGCTTCTATCGTTTCCTTCAGGTTTCCTCCTACCCTTTCTGGTCTTTCTTGTCTGCCAAATACTTATTATTAAACTCTCAACTCAAACATCACCTCCTCTGTGAAGAATTGTGTGATGTTATAAACAAAATTCAAAATTCTTCTTTTATGCCCCCAACATATGACTATTTATTAAATACATCACAGTAGGAACTAATTCGTATTTTACTTCCCCCTCCCCCAATCTATTTAACATCAGAAATGCATGAAACTTAATGGAGATGCAAATTCACTGACACTATTTCCAGATGTATATCTTCATGGAGAAGAGAGGGTAGAGATTAGGAAAAGTGAAGAATCAGTGTACGAAAAGTGTTAAGAATCTTATCTAGAAAGAATATAAGTTTCCACTGTTTTTATTTCAGTATTCTCTTCAAACACTCACAGAAGTCAGGATGTATATTTGCTTTGGGTAAAGATATGAAGCGATTTACCATGGAAGAGAGGGGGAAATACTAGTCAAAAATGCTAACAAGACCAGGATGAACTCAGTATCCCTTCCTTATGCTCCTCATGTCCCACATGAAATTCTGACAATTGTTCTGCTCCTTTTAGAATTTCGTAATTCCTCATACATAATTACAAGTGGCACTTTCCCACTGTCCTCTTAGACCCTTTCTGACATTTCTCTGTGTACTCACAATCCCAGTTCTCCAATCTTCTCATGTGCACACACTGGCGTGCTAATGTAGCCAAACACACAGTTATAAAAAAAAAAATTGTTCCCAATGAGACTAATACAGGACAAATACAATATCAGAGGTGGGAAAGGCTATGTGATGCAATACTCTTGAGGAATGTAGTTAGTGACATATTGCCTTCATATACTATAGAATATTTTTTCCAGCTTTCAAATAGCCTCTATGAATATCAGAAAGAAGTAAGCACTGAAACCAGGACTCCATTGCAAGTATACTCAGGGACTCATAATTTAACTTCATGAAGATGAAAGGGAGAAGTGGAAACTGAGGGGCCTTCCCAGGAAGAGCTAATCTAAACACATGGAAGATGCTTTTACACTTGTGAGACAAAACCTTAGGGACTTTTTTTTTCACTTAGATTAATCTCTTACTTCTAGAAATCACCTTGGTGGTTAATTTTAACCGATTGGTGCTAACCAAATGACCAAATATAGGATCAACTACCTGGTCTTTCATAATAAGCTGGATCATAGAGGCATTTTCACCTTGGTTACACAAAAAAAGTGCACATTTACACAAAATGAGTTACACTGATTCATAATCCTAATACTGCCTCAGTAGAACTATTTTACCTATGATATCCCGAAACATTAATGAGTGGTTAATATAGCTTTTGTTGTTTTACATAACAAAGAGTTGTTGACCTCAGGAAGGCCCCTTCTGGTTTCTGAAGGAAGGAAAACTTCCTCATAAGTGTATTATCATTATTGTTGTTATTACTACCATTACGAAATCAATCACAGCATGAAGTTGGGAACTCTGATTCTACCATAATTCTTACTCTATAGGAACATTCCTAATGAATATATAATTAATTTTTACTTATGTTTCTTGCTTCTTGGTTGGTTGAGGGGCACTAATCTAGTCTGTGGATTCAGAACAGTTTCTAGTAAAATCCTGGATAAATATACTTCTCATTATTCATGGCCATTATTTATGACATCTTTGGGGCTTACTTCCCTTATCTATAGAGTGTAGGATTTGGACTTCTTGATCATGAAACTCATCACCTGCTTTGGCATAACTTTCCACAACTATGTGGGTTGCTCATGAATGCTTCCTGCGCACACACACACACACACACACATGCACACACACACACACACACACACACACACATGCACACATACACACAGAACCTGAGTAAGAGCCTTCTATCAGCAAATGGGTGGAAGTCTTCAGGCAAAGTTCCTTATTTTCATTGTTGAAGGCAGGACTGGCTGAACTAAACAGCTTTGGAATTAAAGGAAAATGCAAAAGAAAACTCTAAACTATAATAGTATTTGATTTTTAAAGGAGAAAATGTGGTAAAATAAAAGAATATTACAGAGTTTTAATCAGTTGAAACTGGTTTATAAGAGGTCTCTTCTGTTTTTGTGTGATACCAAAATATGTTATTTTGTTCTGTAACAACATTTCTCTCCTTTACGAAAATAATTCTTAAAATTATTTAAGCTATGAGGAATACTGTAGAAAGGTGCAGGAAATATAAGATCAAACAAATGGTAGCAAATATGTGTATTGAATTCAAAATCTTTCATTTTGTGTGCACTTCCTGTCTTTCAAATATTATCCTCTGATCCTGGTTTTCTAGAAATGTCAACTACAAAATCAACAATTTGTAATTTTTTTAAGTTTTAATTAATATAGTGAGTTATTTGAAAACTTACATGTAACACATGAATTTTATTGTCCCTAGACACAAAAATTACATCCATTTTTTTCACTTAAGGTCAGTGACCACTAATTCTTGAAATATGTACATATTTTCAAGTATGACCTTTCTTTCCAATATATGCTAAAAGACTCTGTTCAAATTATCTGTCTCCAATATTTTATAATGTCATAAAAATAAAAAGCATTGTGAAGCAGAGTGAAGTGTATTCTCAGAGTTTACTCACGATTTTCTCAATCCATCTGAGTAATGTATTTGAAGTAAATTCAACTGCAAAGTTTAAACCAAATTAATGTTATGCTATATTAGAGTTCTTCTAGAATATTCAACTTAATTTTATGCAGCCCATTTTTAGCATATTTTAACAATTTGCATATTATTTAACTGAATAATCCATACTCTTTTTTTTTTTAAGTTTATTTGTTTTAGGGAAAGAGCGAGCAGGGGAGGGACAGAGAGAGGGAGAGAGAGAGAGGATCCCAAGCAGGTTCCACATTGCCAATGTGCAATGTGGAATGCAGGGCTTGAACTCACAAACCATGAGATCATGACCTGAGCTGAAATCAAGAGTTGACGCTTAACCGACTAAGATACCCAGGCACCACTGAATAATCCGTACTCTCTTAGAATGCCAAGGAGATACCTAATTGGACATATGAGAAGATGGAAACTTAGCCTATGTTTTGGGTAGATCATTACAGTTAAGCAGATTTTGTGTGAGTGAAAAATAAAATATAATAAGTAATAATACTTAAGTGAGATCATATTTAAAGATGGTTGAGTAAAACTAAGAACACCAAATGACAATTTAATCCATAATTTTCTAATTGATATTATCTTAAAATCCCTCACAATACATATGAAAACCTAGATGATGCAGTAGGCACATTTGCAAGGCTGGCAAGATTTTCCTGGTAGGATTTGTGCTATCAGCAAAGACACTGTCGACTTTAGATGGTCTAGTGCCCTTAAGACCTTAAGACTTTGCAGTGACTATTGATGGTGTGCAGCAGCATTCATTAGAGAGCATTGTAGCTGAGGCTGGGGGGCTTTTCTGCAAAACCTCCATCTTTTTTTTTCCGTCTCTATTTTTAAGGTGGTTTCTATTGACTTGGAGAAGAGTGATATAAACACAAAGAAGGTACATGACATCAGGGCCCTAAATCTAATAAAAGTAGTTCACATAAACTCATATCACCAGAATGGAATTTCAAAACCGTAGAGGCTTGTAGAATTAGATTTTGATTAAGCCAAAGTCTTTCCTACTTTGTGTTGATTAGGGTTCACTGGGCAGAGAGACAGTGAAGGCATCATTTAGGCACATTGCTACTGGGGAATCACTACTCAAAGCACCACTCAGAGAACAAGGAATGAGGGGATATACACCCACATCCACACATCCACACCTATCCACTTAGATCACACTCATTACATACATTGTGTCTGTATCTACTTCTCTATCAACACGAGGCAGTACAGGGAAAACAAGAGGAACATACTTCCTGTAAAGCCTCTGACCTGTGGCAAGTGTTAAAAGTTTCCATAGGCTTAGAGACAGATACCTCCTTCCAGGAAAGAGAACAAATAAGAGATAAGAGCATTAGGGAGTAACAGTTGTTTAAACAAAAACAGAAGAAAAAGTTTAAACAGAAATGACTATTTTAAGCCTGCCTGCATAAGTTTTTCTGTTTTTCGGACACCCACAAAAAATCTGGACTGTGAAGAAGGGCATCCTGATTGCCTTGTGGCCATTAGAGTAATGTGTATAAGCTAATGATCGTGGGACTGAAGGACACTTCCCTACTCCAAGGCTTTCAAACCTTGGAAAAGCGTAACCTTTTAAACCTTGTAAACCTTTATAAGCTGTACATACTACCCTTTTGAGAGCGACATTCCTCTTTCTTGTTGGTTCCCTTGTATACAAGCTTTCTCTGATAAACTCTACCTATTTTTTTCTCTCCCTTTCAGTGTTCATTTCTATGACACTGAGACTCAAGAACCAGGTTTTAGGGGTCCAGTAACAAATATTGAAAACCTGAAGTGTTCTTTTACTTTTTTTATTTTTTATTTTTTTTAATATATGAAATTTTTTGTCAAACTGGTTTCCATACAACACTCAGTGCTCATCCCAAAAGGTGCCCTCCTCAATACCCATCACCCACCCTCCCCTCCCTCCCACCCCCCATCAACCCTCAGTTTGTTCTCAGTTTTTAACAGTCTCTTATGCTTTGAAGTGTTCTTTTAAAATGTTTCTTTATTTATTTTGAGAGAGAGCAAGAGAGTGGCAGAGAGAGATAGAGAGAGAGAATGCCAAGCAGGCTCTGTGCTTGGTGTGGAGCCTGATGTGGGGCTCGACATCCGTGAGATGTGAGATTGTGACCTGAGCTGATATCAAGAGTCAAACGCTTAACTGAGTGAGCCACTCAGGTGTCTCGAAACCCTGAAATGTGTTAGGTCAACCTCCAGCAATGGGTTTCATTCTACCTCTGTCCACTTTTTTTTAAATCTATGTTGATGCTTTATTTGAAGCAGTTCTTCTGAGTTTGAAGGTTCTTTCCTGCATCAAATGAAATGAGACTCAAAGCAGGGAGGAAAAACGCAAAAGGTACTTGTCAGTTTGAAAGTCAGTTTATCTTTCTATAATTAGACTAGGAGGGGAAAAAAATGAAGAACCCACTGGTAGCAGGAAGAAGCAAGAGTCTTCTAGGATCTGGCATTTGATGAGATAGATATTCAGTTACTGTGCATTCCCCATTGTTTTTCCATGGCAGAACATATGGCAGAGACTTGGGAACACGCATGCCTGAAGACAGGTTATTCTTATGTTCCGTAACTATGTTGCTTGCAGGGCCGTTGTTGCCATGGTAGTTGGTTGTACCCCAGACAAATGGGGTGCTTGCTGGTCTGTTCCCACAGATCTTTATCCCAGTCTTCATCACAAGGAGGGTACTGCCAGGTGCTCTCAGCCAGAGTCTCTTGACATTATATTTAGTGAAAAAATGAAGAATGAACATTTAATGTGGAATAAAGTCACATCTTTATAGCATGGAAAGAAGTAAGAATAAAGTCTTTGGAATAGAGGGATGGGATATCTCTTTATTTCAAAATTCCTGTAATAGACTTGCATTACCACTAATGGGGAAAAAGTAATAAAAGTGGGGGAAGGCTTAGCATAGTAGATTCACATGTTCCGCACTTCACCTTTAGGATTAAAACAAGTCCAATTACACAATATTATATATTTTGATAGAAGTCCCAAGTAATTAAATAATCTAAATAGGCATGTTTCCAAAATTTTAGACAGTGGTGTGTCTAAGTGGAATGAAAATATTGTTGAACTGAGGGTCACAATTTTCATATGGCAAACATGCTTCAAGAACATGTCAACAAAATGCAAAGACACTTATTATTACATCTATGATGGCCATGACTATCCTATAGCAGACATTCAGAAATCTTTTCTGGAATGTGTATTGGAAAAAGTTAGTTCTATTTTCTCTCTTGAATTAGAACATCTCTTAAGTACCTTAATATCCAAGACCTCATAAAAGAACAAACCCTCCAATAAGTTATTCAAATTGTAAGTTGTTGCACACATGGGAAGTAGCATTACTCTTCTGACCTTAAAATATTCTTGCTGATCAAACCCAAGGGTTTTACTACATTTTCAGGGAACACCACTTCTTCATCCTGCTTCGGATCTGCTGGGTCTTTACACTGTAGATGATTGGATTCATCAGGGGTGGAAAGAGAATATAGATATTGCCCATGAGGACATGGACCGAAGGGGTGAGATGCTTTCCAAAGCGGTGCACCATGGTGAGGCCAATGATGGGGATGTAAAAGACCAGGACAGCACAGATGTGGGACACACAGGTCTGCAAGGACTTGAGCCTCTCCTCGCGGGATGCAATTGCCAGCACTGTGTGCAAGATGAAAACGTAGGAGATGAGAATAAGCACAGCGTCTAACAACAAGGTACAGATCACCAGAGCCAGGGCATAGAGGCTGTTAAAGCGGATGTCAGAGCAGGCGAGCCGGAGGAGGTCCTGGTGCAGGCAGAAAGAGTGGGAGAGGATGTGAGGGCGGCAGTAATGGAAGAACTTCAGGCGAATGATGACAGGGAGAATGGACAAAGCTGCCCTCATCAAAATGGCCACCATGAAGTGAATGACTCTACTGTTAGTCAGGAGGGATGTGTATCTCAGAGGATTGCAGATTGCAGTGAAGCGATCAAAGGCCATGGCAAGAAGGACCCCAGACTCTATGAAGGACAGACCGTGGATAAAGTAAGTTTGGGCAATGCAAGCATCTCGACTAACTTCTTGGTTGAGCCCCCACAGGACCCCCAGCACTGTGTGCACTGTGGACAGCCCCATGCACAGGTCAGTGAGGGCCAGCATGGCCAGGAAGTAGAACATGGGCTGGTGCAGGCTGGGCTCTGTCCGGATCACATGCAGCACCATGCAGTTTCCCAGGAAAACCAAGGCATAGATGGAGGAGAAGGGAATGGAAAACCAGGGATAGTACTGGTCCAGGCCAGGGAACCCTGTGAGAATGAATATTGAGGTATTGATAATGGAAACAAAAGAAGCAGGCATGATTATTTGAAGGTAATGTTCAAGATGAGATCAATATTTACTGACAGTTTTGTCAAAGTGTCTGCTGTGTGGGGGCAGTTGAGTCTAACACAGGTCCTCACACTGTAGCACAGGTCAAGCTAACGTAGACGCCAGGGAAGCCCCCTCTCCGGGAGGAGCTACAGCACAGGACGGTCTCACAGGGAAGCTCCTTGGTATCAGGTCTCAGGTTATGGGAGCAAATCAGTGTCCTGACCTTTGTGGGCAAATCAGATCATGCCCTTCATTTGCTTTTAGTCCCTCTGAGCCGCTTGCAGGACACACAGCAGGTGACAGTGGCAAAACCATTGAGAGGATAAGGCTGCTCCTGCTCTGCTGTCCCGAGGAAGCCTCTGCACGCTGTCCTGTGGCCAGTGCTTGTGGCACAAGGAGTCAGAAGGCTCCAGTTTATGAGGAAGGAATGAGAGGATTGTGTGGACCGGGTGGACCCAGGCTCCTGGGAGGCACTCTTCCCTCTTGGTGGCTGATGCAAGTGGAAGATTCCACCTGGTCACTGCAGGTTAGCAGTTCCTTGGAATTGAGAGGAAAGGACAACTGGTAGTGTTTCCCGGAGTCCACAGATCTTTTCTATCTTGGAGGGAAGGGGACTCACTGTGTCAACTGAAAATCTAATACCCACTCAGAAGGAGGCAAGAAGTAAACACCCAAGGGGAAAAGATCATATCAGAATTCTGAGGAATTTTTAGTCTCAGTTTCAGTCTGAAATCAACTAAAATATTTCCATAAGGCTTACATTTGACTTATTCATTGTTTTTCCCTAAATGTCACTTTCACTGTTCACTGAATTCCTCGGTAAACATGTCTCCCTTTCTGAGCCCCTGAGCTACTTTTTGACAGGTATAATATAAAGAACCATATATAAAAATGTTAGGGAAAAGTGCTTCAAAAATGACACAAAACATATTGCTAAAATATTTACTTATGTGTCAGTAATATAAGGTTAATTCTGCACTCATGTGTGAAATACTTGAAATATTTTCTCCTCCTCATATTTGTATCATTCACTGGTGCTGTATGTTAAATTATAGGTAGCTACTTCATTCAGATTTAATTTTTTCTTTTGAGATATTTTCAATTTTTTTCCTTGGGGAAAAGTTTTGAGTAGAGCATAAAGAGCATTTTTGAAAATGATTTAATGATAGATTTTCTACCCAAAGTCCATTGTTTTCTACAATGAAGGTCATTCTTCTACATAACCATAATATAATCATCATCATGAAATTATGGCAATGCTGCCATATTGCTGTCATCAAATTATCAGACCCCAGATAAACTTTCTCAAATTGTACCATCAATGTAGTTGATAGTAAAATAAAATGCAGTTCAGAATCATGTGTGTATTAGTATTCTTATATTTTTACTTTTATTCCCTGTGAAATTTCTTTAGATTTTCCTTGATTTGCATAACTCTTAAACTTTTGAAAGTTACAAGTCATTATAGAATGCTTCTCATCTGAGTGTGTTTGATTCATACTCATGGTTAGATTCAAATTATATAGGAATGTAATGAAGATGAGGTTTTATTCTTTCCATGCATATGTTCAGGCTGTGTGTGGTTTGAATTTGTCCAAACACTGATGATGATCAATTATTTTTTAAAGTAAGGTCTTCCAGGATTCATTACTATAAATTAATATATATTTCCTTTCCCCTTTATTTTTTAAGTTTATTTATTTATTTTGAAAGAGAAAGAGGGAGAGAGAGAGAGAGAGAGAGAGAGAGAGAGAGAGAAAGAGAGCAAGTGAGAGCACAAGCAGAGGAGGGCCAGAGAAAGGGCCAGAGAGAACCTCAAGCAGGCTCTGCACTGTCAGTGTGGAGCCTGACCCAGGGCTTGAACTCACAAACCCTGAGATCATGACCTGAGCTGAAATGAAGAGCTAGGCACGTAACTGACTGAGCCACCCAGGTGATCCATTCCATTCACTTTTAATAAGTATTTTGTAGGAGAGTATTTGAGACTATATAAATGTCTTATAGTCATTGTTTTATATTTTATTCAATAGGTAATTATCAGTCACTATCATTTTTAATATTCAATTTATATTCCAGATTTAGTCAGTGAAAGCACCATAATTTGGCTTTTGTATCTTTTTTACACATGTTTTAGCACTTCTTAATTTTTGGTACAATTATGTTTGGTACAATTGGTATATTCAGTGTACTTTCACTACCATGGCCCTATAAACATCCATTTTCACAGAAAGCTAAATCCCCTTTTCTTTCTTTTTTGTTTTTAATGATTATTTTTGAGAGATAGAGTGCAAGTGGGGGACAGGCAGAGAGAGAGAGAGAGAGACAGAATCCAAAGCAGGCTCTAGGCTCCTAGCTGTCAGCACAGAGCCCGATGCAGGGCTCAAACCCACGGATGGCAAGATTGTAATCTGAGCCAAAGTCAGAAGCTTAACCAACTGAGCTACCCAGGTGCCCACTTTTTTTCTTTCTTTTTTTTTTTAACGTGTATTTGAGAGAGAGAGAGAGAGAGAGAGAGAGCAAGCAGGGGAGTGGAAGAGAGAAAGTAAGAGAAAGAAAATCCCAGGTAGGCTCTGCACTGTCAGCACAGAGCCCAATGTGGGCCTTGATCTCACCAACCATGAGATCATGACTGGAGTCAAAATTAAGAGACGGATGCTTAACTGACTGAATCATCCAGGCACCCCCAGATCCCCTTTTCATACAGATTAGTACCTAGAAGTTTAAGAATTGCATGCTAGATGGGTCATATCTATTTTCTTTTTTTTTAATGTTTATTTATTTTTGAGAGACAGAGAAAGATAGAGCATGAATGGGGGAGGAGCAGATAGAGAGAGAGACAGAATCCGAAGCAGGCTCCAGGCTCTAAGCTGTCGGCACAGAGCCTGACGTGGGGCTCGAACTCACAAACTGTGAGATCATGACCTGAGCTGAAGTCAGACATTTACCCAACTGAGCCACCCAGGCTCCCTAAATGGGTGATATCTATTGAGGAATCACTGTTTCCAGGCTCTCTCAGAGAATTGAGCTGGGTTTTGCATCTATGTGTATTTCTCTATATATATTGAAATCCTTAATGCACACTTACAAGTTAATTCTTTTTTCATGGTTATAAAGTTGCCACAAACACTGAATTAATGAGTACTGAACTATTGCTGCCAAGAAAAATAAAAGGTAAAGAAAAAAGTAACCCTTAGTCACAACGTTTTTTGAGTATAACAGCGTTTTGCATTTAATAGATTTAACAGAAACACTGTGGTATTATATAGGTTCACTTATTCTGTTCTCTCTTAAAAATTGTTCCCTTATCAGTGTCTCTGTGAAACAAGCCAGTCTCATCAGTGTTGAAAACCTGTTCAGGCACAAAACCCTTTACCTGCAGAACATTTATGAGATGTTTTAACTTTCTTCTACAGTTTCCTGAACTGTTGTCTCTGTGCTGCCTGAAGTTGCACATTCTTCATGCCATGTTGCCATTTAAGCACACAAGCCAGCCAGTGCTAGCTGAGTGGGGTTAACATTTTCCTAAACCTAAATTTCTAAATCTCACAACGATCGCCGCTATGCAGTTTTTGTCGGCTGTCATCTCCTGAATCCACAAATGTGGCTGCTTTTTCATTGTTTCCCCTGTTTCACCATGCATTACACACATTACTTTAGCCCTTTCTCAATAATACAGACACATCAGGGAATTTCTTTTTTTTCTGGAAGTACCATATTGTTGATTCATCAACATTGAACTCACGTACAACAGCATTGCAAATCATGTCTGAAGGAAGCTTATGTCGCACATGTATTTTCTCTGCAAGATAGGGACATCACAGCCTTGCACTTAGGAACACAAGACCTTACTTCAGTACTATGCTTGGAGGCCATTTCAAAAAGTGAAATTGGCACCCAAAGCAACAAAAATGTTTAAAATATGGCACTAAATACCCCAGGAAAAGGACAGTTTTTTACAATATAAAATCTGAAACAAAAAGGAAGCATACCCTTCAGTTTTCAGTTTGTTTTGTTTTTATTGTTGTTGCTATAAAAATGGGAGTGATAACTTCCAAAGCCTTTACATGTCAGAACAGAAAGCAGAAGTCTAACAATCTAACTTTGAAATAAAAAAAAATAAAATAATGCCATTATAACTGCATCACCCAAATCAAATATTTGGCATTAAATCTGAAAAAAAAATCACTCAAAATGATAGAATTAAAACTTCATAATAGTAATGGGAAAAATAAAAAAAAAATACACAAATTTAAATATATTTCATTTTCATGGATTGGAAGACATGACAAATATCCCCAGTTTTATATTTGGTTCAACATAATCTCAATCAATATCTTGGAAAGTTTTATGCACATATTTACAAGTGTATTGCAATATTTACATGTATAGGTAAAGGAATTATATAGTAGCCAGAACAAATTTGGAGGACTTTGCTGGATTTAAGACTTTTATAAAGCCATAATAATCACAGTAGTGTGGTGTTTAAAAGGATAAACACATAGATTAATACCAGAATAGAGAGGTCAGATAAACCACATATTCAAGTGACTTTTGGCAAAAGTTCAAAGATAAACCAATCAAGAAAGGATAATCTTTTCCAAAGTGGAAGTGCTGAAAGATAAAAATAAACTCGACACCATGTATAAAAATTAACTTAAAATGGATTCTAGAACCAAAAGTTAAATGTAAAACTTCTAGGAGAAAACATGAGAAAATCTCATGACCTGGATTTGACGGTTTGTAGATATAATAACAAGAGCATATTCCTTAAAGGAAAAAAACACATATAAATTGGAGTCTGTCAACACTAAAAAAAAAAAAAAAAATTCTGCTACTCTTGCAAAACTTTGTTTTGTAAAAGTCACTGTTAAGAGAAATAAAGGACAATTAACAACCTGAAAATAACTAGTTGCAAATCATGTATCTGTGAAGGATTTTGTAATTTAAATGTGTAAAGAACTCTCCAAACTCAATAAGAGCAGAACTTGATCACAAAGGGAAAATTATTTGAAGAAGCACTTCACCAAGAAGTATATATAACAAATAATCATGAGAAAAGATGCAAAAAAATATGATAAAGGATAAACCAAATGATAAACCAAAATGATATATCACTACACATCTACTAATATAGCAAAACAAAAGAAAACAAATAAAAATCTGACCGTACAAAGTATTGGCCTAGATATAGAGGCACTATAATTCTCATACACTCCTGGTCCGAAAGTCAAATGGTACAGTTGCCTGGAAGACACACTGACAAATATTGTCAAAAGTTAAACAAATATGTACCATATGATTTAACTATTCTCTTCCAAGTTATTACCTGACAGAAAGTATTGGTTTGGTACTTTACAGTTTAAAATATCATTTATGTTATATAAAAAATAAGAGATAAAAACATTGTGAAGGTCAGAAAAAGGAGAAATCTCATACAGAATAATGAGATGCCTAAAAATAAAGAAAAATATAATGAAGTATGACTAAATAGGGTAAATGATTTAGAGAGGGGTTAAACAATTTAGAATGTGCAAAAAAAAGTTCTGATTCCCCTTAGTTTGTTAGGTTTCTCTTGGCTAAATTGTAATGTTCCTGCAAAGTCAGATTACTTTACTCAGTCTACTTCCTCTGGGATCTTATGGCCCCTTGGGGGTAGAGAAAGAAATAGTTGTGGTAACCAAGAGAAAAATTTACCAATGCATTTCACATTTTACTGAGGATAATGACAACCATGGCAACAGTACACACAGGTCACATGTTATCTTCCTTCAGGAATAAACAGAGAGTCCCACAAGTCCAGCCCAAATCCAAACCCCATGGACCCAGAAACATCATTGCTTCTGCATAAAACCCCCTGGTCTCTTGACACACCTAGTCACTAGTCCTGGAAAAGCTATGACTAGACAATGGATTTTTGCCTTATAGAATACAGAAATAGGTCTCTATTTTTCTGAGTTTACGACACTTAAGGAAATTGTATTATATTGTATTTTATTTTCTTCTCAAAGGCAGACAAACATTGCTAGAAGTTAGGAGATCATAAACTAATCTAATTGTAACATCTCTGTAGAAATATTTTCAATCGTCTACTAATGTCTCCTATCTCTATCTTTAATGTTAATAGTTCCAGATTTATTCTCACTGGTTTTCCTGGCCTAGAAGTTCACTATCTCTGGATCTCCATCCCTTTCTCCTCCATCTATGCCACAGTTTTTCTGGGAAACTGCATGGTGCTGCATGTGATCCGGACAGAGCCCAGCCTGCACCAGCCCATGTTCTACTTCCTGGCCATGCTGGCCCTCACTGACCTGTGCATGGGGCTGTCTACCATGTACACGGTGCTGGGGATCCTGTGGGGATTCGTTCGTGAGATCAGCCTAGATTCCTGCATTGCCCAGTCCTACTTCATCCATGGTTTGTCCTTCATGGAATCCTCTGTCCTCCTTGCTATGGCTTTTGACCGTTACATTGCCATTTGCAACCCACTACGCTATTCTTCCATCCTAACTAATGACAAAATCATGAAAATTGGGGTGACAATCTTATGTAGGAGTTCTTTACTCATACCTCCAGTCATCATTCGCCTAAAGTTCTTAAATTATTGCCGCGCCCACATCCTTTCTCACTCTTTCTGCCTGCACCAAGACTTAATTAGAATGGCCTGTTCAGACATCCGTTTCAACAGCATTTATGGTCTTGCCCTGGTAATTAGCAACCTGTTGTTGGATGCAGTGCTCATACTTATCTCCTATATTATGATCTTGCATGCAGTCTTAGCTATTGCATCACGGGAAGAGAGAATCAAGTCCTTGCAGACCTGTGTATCTCACATCTGTGCTGTTTCTGTTTTCTACATCCCAATCATTGGTCTGACTATGGTGCATCGCTTTGGGAAACACCTCTCACCATGGGTACATGTCCTCCTGGGCAACATCTATATCCTTTTCCCACCCTTGATGAACCCCATTATTTACAGTATCAAGACCCAACAAATACGAAGAAGAGTCCAGAGATTGTTTAATTTCAAAAAATTTTAAGTCTTGAGATCAAATGCAAATTTATTTAAAAGTCCACAAGTGGAGCTCAAAAGGGGAAGGGTGAGTAAATAATTATAAATATATTTCATGACTTCTATTTGTATGTTTTCTATGTTACTCCCTCTCCATTTTCCCCACAACCGTCATAAGTCAGTGAAACTGATATAGGTTATATTGTGATCAGTTTTATAAATTGGAAAGTATATATAAAATGGGCTGAGAATCATATTAATGAATAAGGCAGATTCACTATTAAAATGTATATCTCACTATATCCAATTGAGTGAAGATGGTTTGGCATCCACTCATTACAGAAAACATAAATTTTACTTATTAAGTAGTTTAAGTAATTACTAAAGGATCAACAATGATCTTAGTCCACTTCCACTACTCTAGGCAACATTCTTGTTTATTATTTAGACATTCTACCTGCTATACAGTTTAGCCACTGTAAAATATATGGTCATGTAATTGGATCATGTAAAAAAGTAGTGAGACAAAGAGCAAAAAACTAACCTTGGTGCCAGGTTATCTGCCAGCCAAACAGTCTTTCCCTACTCCCTTCCTACAATCAGTAACTGAACTAGGGATACTGACAAATAGTAAATACCAGGGTAGAAATAGACTTTTGTGATTAGTTTCTTTAATCATATAATATAAAACAAGTACCATTTGAAAATCATTTGAAAATGATTCCTATGAGTCCATATCTCATTTAAATTTCCTGTTCTAGTTAAAAAAAAAAAAAAAGAGGGGCGCCTGGGTGGCTCAGTCGGTTGGGCGTCCGACTTCGGCTCAGGTCATGATCTCGCGGTCCGTGGGTTCGAGCCCCGCATCGGGCTCTGTGCTGACAGCTCAAAGCCTGGAGCCTGTTTCAGATTCTGTGTCTCCCTCTCTCTCTGACCCTCCCCCGTTCATGCTCTGTCTGTCTCTGTCTCAAAAATAAATAAACGTTAAAAAAAAATTAAAAAAAAAAAGAGAAGGAAAGCATACAGTGTCACTATGGCCAACTGATATAAATATATTTCTAAGGTATCTCACCATCAAGAACCTGTGGTAGACACTATTTTTGTTACATATATGAATAGTTTAAAACATATAAAAGTTAAATGATATGGAAGTAGTAGGTGATGGAATTTGGATATATTCTCTTGTTTTAGTTCAAATCACATGACATTTTTATTCTTATCTTCTTTCTGTACTTTTTAATATGAAGTTTACTAAATGGTTATCCAGCCAACATAAAAATATTTATCTCATAATAAAAGTAGAAAGATCACCAAAGCAAATCATGGATGGCAAATAAAGTGTACATATTTGGACTGTTGATATGTGTACATTTCCCCAAAATATTGTTGCTACCATTGTGTTTATACAATCTACTTAATATATATAAGGTAAGTTTTTTTGAGGTATACTTACAAACAGTAATTCACTGTTTTGATGCGCATGTGCAGTTTGATGAGTTCTGAAAAATACTTCTAGTCATGTAACCACCACAATCAAGATGTGGAATATTACTGTCACTCACAAAAATTCCCTTTTATCTCTTTGTGTTGACTCTTTACCCACAACCCCAGGTTCTGGAAATCACTAAGTTGATCTGTCATTCAGTTTGTCTTTAAGAGAAGATCGTGTAAATTAAATGATAAAGAATGTAATCTTTATGTCTGGATTCTTTCACTTGCAAAAATCCTCTTGAGATTCCCTCTTGTTATCTGTATGCACAGTTTACTTTTATTGTTGATTCTTATTCCATTTTATCACAGATAATAAGCTGTTTATTCATTTATTTGCAGATGGACATTTTAGTGTTTTACAGATTTGATTTTGAATAAAGCTACTATGAACATGTATTTTCCCCAAGTTAGACTTTATTTTTGATGCTTGCATATTTACGTTGAATAATACAACACTCATCACAGTAATAATCATTATCATAATCATCACCATAAAAATAATATTTAGTTTATATTTACCAGATGCCTATTTTATGCTAGGCATCATGGACACACTACCTTCATAGTCATTCTCATTATTGATCTTTAGAGTCAATCTACAGGGTAGACTATAATTATTCAATTTTGCAGATAAGCAACTTAAATAAAGGCATTTTAACTTACTAGAAGATAACAGTGGGGAGATATAGTTTCACACCACTTTTACCTCTATTATTTCGATTTCATTTGACATCACACTTATTTTTTTAACTTGTTTTATTTTTTATTTTTTTTAAATTTACATCCAAATTAGTTAGCATATAGTGCAACAATGATTTCAGGAGTAGATTCCTTAGTGACCCTTACCCATTTAGCCCATCCTCCCTCCCCCAACCCCTCCTGTAGCCCTCAGTTTATTCTCCATATAAAAGCAGTCTCTTCTGTTTTGTCCCCCTCCCTGTTTTTAGTATTTTTGTTTCCCTTCCCTTATGTTCATCTATTTTGTCTCTTAAAGTACTCATATGAGTGAAATCATAAGATTTTTGTCTTTCTCCGACTAATTTCACTTAGCATAATACTCTCCAGTTCCATCCACATAGTTGCAAATGGCAAGATTTCATTCTTTTTGACTGCCGAGTAATACTCCATTGCGTGTGTGTGTGTGTGTGTGTGTGTGTGTGTGTGTATCTCCATTCATCCATCCATCAATGGACATTTGGGCCCTTTCCATACTTTGGCTATTGTTAATAGTGCTGCTATAAACATGGGGGTGAATGTGTCCCTTCCAAACAGCCCACTTGTATCCCGTGGATAAATGCCTAGTAGTGCAATTGCTGGGTCATAGGGTAGTTCTATTTTTAGGTTTTTGAGGAATCTTCAAAACCTTGAAGGTTTTGAGGAACCTTCATACTGTTTTCCAGAGAGGCTGCACCAGATTTCATTCCCACCAACAATGCAAAAAAGATCCTCTTTCTCTGCATGCTCGCAAACATCTGTTGTTGCCTGAGTTGTTAATGTGGCCATTCTGACAGACGTAAGGTGGTATCTCATTGTGGTTTTGATTTGTATTTCCCTGATGATGAGTGATGTTGAGCATTTTTTCATGTGTCAGTTGGCCATCTGGATGTCTTCCTTAGAGAAATGTCTATTCATGTCTTTTGCCCATTTCTTCACTGGATTATTTGGTTTTTGGATGTTGAGTTTGATAAGTTATTTGTAGAATTTGGATACTAACCCTTTATCTGATATGTCACTTGAAAATATCTTCTCCCATTCTGTCAGTTGCCTTTTAGTTTTTCTGATTGTTTCCTTCACTGTGCAGAAGCTTTTTATTTTGATGAGGTCTCACTAGTTCATTTTTGCTTTTGTTTCCCTTGCCTCTGGAGACATGTTGAGTAAGAAGTTTCTGTGGCCAAAACCAAAGAGGTTTTTGCCTGCTTTCTCCTCGAGGATTTTGATGGCTTCCTGTCTCACATTTAGGTCTTTCATCCATTTTGAGTTTATTTTTGTGAATGGGGTAAGAAAGTGGTCCAGGTTCATTCATCTGCATATTGCTGTTCAGTTTCCCCAGCACCACTTGCTAAAGAGAGTGTCTTTACTCCACTGGATATTCTTTCCTGCTTTGTCAAAGATTAGATGGCCAAACATTTGTAGGTCCATTTCTGGGTTCTCTCTTTTGTTCCATTGATCTGAGTGTCTGCTCTTGTGCCAGTACCATACTGTCTTGATGATTACAACTTGGTAGTATAGCTTGAAGTCTGCAATTGTGGTGTCTCCTGCTTTGGTTTTCTTTTTCAAGATCGCTTTGGCTATTCAAAGTCTTTTATGTTTCCATACAAATTTTAGGATTATTTGTTCTAGCTCTGTGAAAAATTCTGGTGTTATTTAGATAGGGATAGCATTGAATATGTAGATTGCTTTGGGTAGTATCGACATTTTAACAATATTTGTTCTTCCTATCCAGGAGCATGGAATCTTTTTCCATTTTTTTTGTGTCTTCTTCAATCTCTTTCATAAGTTTTCTATAGTTTTCAGTGTATAGATTTTTCACCTCTTTGGTTAGATTTATTCCTAGGTATTTTATGTTTTTGTGTGCAACTGTAAATGGGATCAGTTCCTTGATTTCTCTTTCTTTCATTTCATTGTTGGTGTATAGGAATGCAACTGATTTCTGTGCATTGATTTTATAGCCTTCAACTTTGCTGAATTCGTGAATCAATTCTAGAAGTTTTTTTGTAGAATCTTTTGGGTTTTCCATATAGAGTGTCATGTCATCTGCAAAGAGTGAAAGTTTGACCTCCTCCTGGCTGATTTGGATGCCTTTATTTCTTTGTGTTGTCTGATTGCAGAGGCTAAGATTTCCAATACTATGTTGAATAACAGTGGTGAGAGTGGACATCCCTGTCTTGTTCCTGACTTTAGGGGGAAAGCTCTCAGTTTTTCTCCATTGAGGATGATATTATCATTGGGTCAGTCGTTTATGGCTTTTATCATCTCGAGGTATGTTCCTTCTATCCCTACTTTCTTGAGGGTTTTTAGGAAGAAAGGATGCTGTATTTTGTCAAATGCTTTCTCTGCGTCTATTTAGAGGATCATATGGTTCTTGTCCTTTCTTTTATTGATGTGATGAATCACGTTAATTGTTTTGCAGATATTGAACCAGCCCTGCATCCCAGGTATAAATCCCACTTGGTCGTGGTGAATAATTTTTTTAATGTATTGTTGGAGCCAGTTGGCTAATATCTTGTTAAGGATTTTTGCATCCATGTTCATCAGGGAAATTGGTCTATTGTTCTCCTTTTTAGTGGGGTCTCTGTCTGGTTTTGGAATCCAGGTAATGCTGGCCTCATAGAAAGAGTTTGGAAGTCTTCCTTCCGTTTCTATTTTTTGGAACAGCTTCAAGAGAATAGGTGTTAACTTTTCATTGAATGTTTGGTAGAATTCCCCTGGAAAGCCATCTGGCCCTGGACTCTTATTTTTTTGGCAGATTTTTGATTACTAATTTGATTTCCTTACTGGTTATGCGTCTGTTCAAATTTTCTATTTCTTCCTGTTTCCATTTTGGTAATGTATATGTTTCTAGGAATTTCTCCATTTCTTCCAGATTTCCCATTTTGATGGCATATGATTGCTCATAATATTCTCTTATTATTGTTTTTATTTCTGCTGTGTTGGTTGTGATCTCTTGTCTTTCATTCCTGATATTATTTATTTGGGTCCTTTCCTTTTTCTTCTTGATCAAACTGGCTAGTGGTTTATCAATTCTGTTAATTCTTTCAAAGAACCAGATTCTGGTTTCATTAATCTGTTCTACTGTTTTTTTGGTTTCAATAGCATTAATTTCTGCTCTAATCTTTATTATTTCCTGTCTTCTGCTGGTTTTGGGTTTTATTTGCCATTTTTTTTCCAGCTCCTTAAGGCATAAGTTTAGGTGGTATATCTGAGATCTTTCTTTCTTCTTTAGGAAGGCCTGGATTGCTATATACTTTCCAGTTATGACTGCCTTTGCTGCGTCCCAGAGGTTTTGGGTTGTGGCGTTATCATTTTCAGTGACTTCCATATACTTTTTGATTTCCTCTTTCACTGCTTGGTTAGCCCATTCATTCTTTAGTAAGATGTTCTTTAGTCTCCAAGTATTTGTTACCTTTCCAAATTTTTCTTGTGGTTGATTTTGAGTTTCATAGTGCTGTAGTCTGAAAATATGCATGGTATGATCTCGATCTTTTTGTACTTACTTAGGGTTGATTTGTGTCCCAGTATATGTTCTATTCTGGAGAATGTTCCATGTGCACTGGAGAAGAATGTATATTCTGCTGCTTTAGGATGAAATGTTCTGAATATACCTGTTAAGTCCATCTGGTCCAGTGTGTCATTCAAAGCCATTGTTTTCTTGTTGTTTTTTTTGGTTAGATGATCTGTCCATTGCTATGAGTGGGGTGTTGAAGACTCCTACTATTATGGTATTATTATCAATGAGTTTTTTTATGTTTGTGATTAATTGATTTGTATATTTGGGTGCTTCACATTGGGCACATAAATGTTTACAATTGTTAGGTCTTCTTGGTGGATAGACCCCTTGATTGTGATATAATGCGCTTTTGCATCTCTTGATACAGTCTTTATTTTAAATTCTAGATTGTCTAATAGAAGTATGGCTACTACATCTTTCTTTTGTTGACAATTATCCTGATAGATGGTTCTACATCCCCTTATTTTCAATCTGTAGCTGTCTTTAGGTCTAAAGTGGGTCTCTTGTAAACAGCATATAGATGGGTCTTGTTTTCTTATCTATTCTGTCACCCTATGTCTTTTGATTGGAGCATTGAGACCATTGACATTTAGAGTAAGTACTGAAAGATATGGATTTATTGCCTTTATGATGCTTGTGGGGTTGTAGTTTCTGGTGGTTTTCTCTCGTCCTTCCTAATCTTTGCTGCTCTTGGTCTTTATTTATTCATTTTTTAAAATATTTTCATCTTTCTCCCCTCAGAGAGTCCCCCTTAAATTTTCTTGCAGGGCTGGTTTAGTGGTCACAAACTCCTTTAATTTTTGTTTGTCTGGGAAACATTTTATCTCTCTTCCTCTTTTGAATGACAGCCTTGCTGGATAAAGAATTCTTGGCTGCATATTTTTCTGATTCAGCACATTGAATATATCCTGCCACTCCTTCCTGGCCTGCCAAGTTTCTGTGGATAGGTCGGCTGTAAACCTGATTTGTCTTCCCTTGTAGGTTAAGGACTTTTTTCCCCCCTTGTTGCTTTTATGATTCTCTCCTTGCCTGAGTATTTTGTGAATTTGACTATGATATGCCTTGTTGATGATCGGTTTTTGTTGAGTCTCATGGGGGTGGGGGTCCTCTGTGCTTCCTGGATTTTGATGTCTGTGTCTTTCCCCAGGTTAGGAAAGTTTTCTGCTATGATTTGCTCACATAACCCTTCTACCCCTATTTCTCTCTCTTCCTCTTCTGGGACCCCTATGATTCTGATGTTGTTCCTTTTGAATGAGTCACTGATTTCTCTAATTCTTAAATCGTGCTCTTTTGCCTCAATCTCCCTCTTTTTTTCTCCTTCATTATTCTCTATAAGGTTGTCCTCTATATCTCTGATTCTCTGTTCTGCCTCATCCATCCTTGCTGCTGCTGCATCCATCCATAATTGCAGCTCAGGTACAGCATTTTTAATTTCATTCTGGCTATTTTTTACTTCTTTTATCTCTGCAGAAAGGGATTCTAATCTATTTTCAACTCCAGCTTGTATTCTTATTTTTGTTATTCTAAATTCTGGTTCAGACATCTTGCATGTACCTGTGTTGGTTAAATCCCTGGCTCTCATTTCTTCGTGCTCTTCCTTTTGGGGTGAATTCCTTCGTTTTGTCATTTTGAAGGGAGAAAAGGAATTAATGAGGTAGAAAAATTAAAGTTAAAAAATTAAAATTAAAAAAATATTAAAATTAAAAAATTAAAATCACACACACACACACACACACACACACACACAAATCTAATAAATGATGCTAGATCCTAGGTGTGTTTTGGTCTGCATGTTGAGAATGGTTTGACAAAGTAGAGGAAAAAAAGGGGGGGGGATGAAATCATTTGAGAATTTGAAAAAATGAATACACTGAATTAGACTGAAATGAGATGATGGGAGTAAAATAGAATTTGAAAAAAAATTACACAAAAGTAAAGAATACAGTAGAAAAAATTAAAGAAAAATATTTTTAATAAAAATTAAAAATAAAAATGTACTTTTCTCATTCTGTATTCAAGAAAGAGAAAAGTTGTGTAAAAGGGGGAAAAAAAGATAGAAAATTGAACAGATGGACCTGCTAAGAGATTGAAATACAACTGAAATTACTGTTTTCTCCTAGAAGTCAGACTATGTAGCGCTTTATAGTTCATAAACGAAGTAGGCGGTGAGACTTGTGGTCTTCAAGAGCAAGGTTGGCTCATTTGGGCGGGGCTCAGTGTAACAGCTGTTCTCCAGTAGATGGTGCTGCTAGCCTACTGGGGTGGATTGTTGCGGTGCTTGTAGGTGCATATGCGCATGCCCGGGAGTGTTGAAAATGGTGTCACCCAGCTATCCTGTCTCTAGTATCGGAACTCAGTTCTCCCAGTTCAGCATTCGCGCACTGTCCTCTGTCTTCACCTTTCGTCCACTCCACTTCTTCACTGTCCATGACCAAGCCCCAGGCAGCACCTCTTTCCCCAGTTTTGTCTCAGATGTGGCTGCTTTCCCTGGCCCCTTACTTCTGAGGGACTGTGGCTTTGACCCATTCTGCAGGGTCTCACTGAGCAATGGCTGAATGAACAATGGCTGAATGTCGGCTACACCCGGGAATGCTTGCTGGACCCTACTGCTGCCGGTGCCCAAGACTGCAGCCAGGTGGCAGCCCACCCCAGAAAAAGTTCACAAGATAGCATACTAGCAGATTTTCAGGGATTATGGAAAAATCACAACACACATCTGGCACCAGTCTTCACCTTTAACCACCTTGTTCCAGCACCAGTGAATGTGGCCATTTTCTGTGGTCTGCTGGGACCAAGTGGCTTCAACAGTCTCCACCAAATGTCCTTCCAGCAGTGGAACTGCTTTTCCCCGTGTGGCCCGAGAACCTCCTGGACCCCACTCTGCTCCTGGGGTTCCACCCTTCTCACCAGAGCACCACCAGATATCGAGCTGCAGGGTTTCAGACTCTGCCTGCCCCCTGTTTACAGTCTGAATGGAATTTAAACCCTCTCCTTTCTCCTTTCTCCCTTTTTAGTTTAGTCCTTGTGGCTGTTTCCAATTTTCTGCTTTCTCTCCAGCTTCTTTTGGGAGGGGTGCTTTTCCCATCTTCTGCCCCCTTCCCCCAGTCTCTGTCCTCTCTCTGCCTGCAAAAGCGGCTCCCTGCCCGCCGCCAGTGTCTCACTCCCAAAGTTCACCTCTCCCTGCCACATACCTGCTGAATTCTGTGGTTCAGGTTGTGCTGATTGTTGTGTTAATCTTCCAATCAGTTTTCTAGGTGTGTAGGATGGTTTAGTGTTGGTCTGGCTTTATTTCATGGATGCAAGACACACAAAAAACTTCTATGCTGTTCCACCATCTTGGCTCCTCTTGACATCACACTTATATCTCCATTGTTCAACTTGTTTTTGTTGGTGGTCATGTTCATGACATGGGTTAACAATTTTAAATAGTACATCAATGTAAATTTAGGTTTTCAAACAATTTACCAGTTGAAACAATTATTTAATAGGCTGTTCTTTTCTCAGCCAGTTTTGATACACAAAATCTTATGCAATAGGCTTTGTACTTTATACTCAAAAAGTCCAATGGTTATCTGAAACTCCAAATTCCCACTTACAGGTCAATTAAAGTTTTTGAGTTTAAGAAATATGCTTTTTGTGGCATCATGTAATCTGTCAGTAACTTTTCTGTCAATTTGAAATTGATATTCTCCCACACAATTCCCTTATCATCTGTTTTCAAGGGGAACTCAACAATCTAGACAACACTGAGGGACTGGATGTGAGAACTGGATGGGCCCCTGGTCTATGTCTGTGTACTTAGCTGAGCCTTGTTAAATGAACCTTATCCTACCTCCTCACTCTGTGTAGGCCTCTATCCTTTCCGCAGCCTTTGCTGAAATTTGATTATTGTCTCTTGGATCCCACTTAGCGAGGCATCTGAAATGTTGGATCTAATCAATAAGCCTTGAAACCTGACCCATTTTCTCTTACTTTGCTGACTCTAACATTTGTGTCTATGGCTCTTGGCTATGGAGCCACTTTTCCCTTAGCCAAAGCCTCTCCCTTTTCAACTTCATGAGTCAGCATTCACCATGATCTTTGTGTTCCCCACAGTGCCGTAAAGAACTCCTACATTCATCTGTTGCTCCTGTGGAACGAGAGGAAACCAGTTCACTAACTGAACATGCCACATGGTCATTTTCACTCTAATGCTGTTCTCCCATGTGGCATGAGACAATTTGTTAAGAAATCTCCGTCAGATACTTAAGTAGGAAATAAGGTATTCCTCTTCCACTGCTTTTCACTTTCGTCTCTAAATTCATTGGGTTTCTATCTTTTTATTTTGTATGCCCTGATACTTTGAATGAATACTGAGAATGTGCAGCTGAAACTTGGACTTTATCTTCCTTTTTCTCCATTCCTACCTGTGTCTCTCCCCCATCTCATGCTGGAAGGGGTTCTGTTACTCCTTTTTTGTTTCTAAAAGGAACTTCCTCTGCAGTCAAACCTCCTTCTTCCTTACCATGTTCTACTGGTACTTTTTAACAGAAGCATTTAATGACAGTAGGCTCTAGTGGAAGAAAATAAAAATGTATAGTTTTCAAAAGGAAGTTTTGTGGTATTTCATATATATATATATATATATATATATACATATATATATATATATACATACATATGGGATATATTTCAATGTGTGTTATGCACAGTTTAGAAGCTTTGTGTAAATCATCTTATTTAATACTTTCAACAACCTTATAAAATATGAAATATTTTAAGCTCAATATAAAGCTAAAGAAGCCCAGAAAGGGTAAATACTCTTTATAAAGATGAGACATCTAAAATTCAAATCTTGAACCTAGAGCCCAACTACTCAACTGATAGATCACAATGCTAAATATATAAGTATTATTTTCTCTGAAATACAAAGATAATATGGGAAAATAGGCTGAAAACCTGTTAAGTTGATTTATCAATTTGTTTTTTCTATTTTTTTAGTGGGTGGGTTGTGTTTTTACTTTTCCTGTTTTTCTGTATCAATATGAAATTGAAGATAACTATTGAGTTATTGTGTTTTAAGTCTGTTGTAACTGAACTCACATTTACACAGAATCTCAAATGCCCTTGGTCTGATACTGTCCTGAACAAAAGCAGCAATTAATTAATTAATTAATTATGATGTAAAATTATCTCAAAAATTTACTGTTATCATTCTACCCTAATGCTGGCATGATATAAGATGTCTGATATAATTTTAAGTACTCTTCAATTAGTTACATAGAAAAATGAAAAATTGAGCTGGATAGTCTACATCAGCAGAATTTATTGCTCACAGAAAAGACATGGACAAACTTCTCCTGAACTTTCTTGGTCTTAACTCCATAAATGATAGGATTGAGAGTGGGTGGTACCACCACATAAAGATTGGCAAGGAGGATATGTACATGGAGTGGTATATGGTGACCCCCAAATCGGTGAGCAAAGAATGAAAAAAAGGCTGGAGTATAGAACAGCAGGATAACACAGACATGGGAGCCACAAGTACCCAGAGTCTTGAGTCGGGCATCTTGGGAAGGAATTCTAAAAACAGTACAGAGTATAAGGGCATAGGAGACAATGATAAGCACCACATCCAGGCATGTAGAAAATAGGGCCACAATCACCCCATAGTAGATGTTGATTTTGATGTTATCACAGGCTAGCCTGGCAATGCCCATATGTTCACAATATGAGTGATGAATAATATTCCTCCCACAGTAAGCAAGCCGATAAACCAGAAAAACCAAGGGGAAGCAGATGAAGAAACTCCTGATCACAGATGCAATGCCCATTTTTCCAATGACTGAGGGGGTTAGAATTGTGGTATATCTTAGTGGATGGCAGATGGCTACATAGCGGTCAAATGCCATGGCCAGCAATATGGCAGACTCTGCCACAAAGATGAAGTGGAGAAAATACATTTGGGACACACAACAACCAAAAGAAATACCCCCATCTTGGAACCAGAAGATTGCTAGCATCTTTGGTGTGGTGACTGTGGAGAGAAAGATATCTGCCAGGGCTAACATGGACAAGAAAAGGTACATGGGTTCATGAAGACTGCGTTCAGTGAAGATCAGGAATAATAAGAAGGTGTTGCCTAAAACAGAAACTATGTACATGAAACAGATGGGAATGGAGATCCATATGTGTGCATATTCCAGTCCTGGGATCCCAGTCATGGTATACCAAATATCTCTAAGGTTGGTGTGGTTTGAAGAGACTGTCATCTTTTACTCTGTCCTCTGACACTGGACTGGAATGGAAAAAGAGAGAGACAGAGTGAAAAATCATAGTTATTTCATCTGGTTTGAGTATGAATCTTGGCATTGCAATACAGTTATTGCTTTAAGAAAGGATTGGTAGTAAGTAATGGTTCAAAGATGACAAGCCAGATAGGCTTCATTGACATGAAAGTTACCATGATCTTATAGAACTGATGCTACTGGTAATTCTAATGGTTTTAACTATAACTATAAGAACAACAACAACAGTAATGATAACAAATATTTTATAGTTTTATAATTTTGTCTAGACACTATGGCAGATACATTGTACTTATTGACTTAGCATCATACATGAAAGTCTCTTATATGCTCTTGCACATCATGGTTTTCCTTCTTATATGACTGGTCATTTCCAGTGTTAATCACAGTTTCTTTCTGGTGATTAATTGCACACTCCAGTAACAAAGTGTCCAGAATATTGGTATGACCTTTTGAGAATTCAAATCTGTAACAACCATTGTTTCTGTAATTTAAAGACTTTAGCTTTTCATCACCAAGTGAAAATAACTTGGAGAGAAAGAGAAATAGAAGTCTAGGGAGTCCTTGCTTTGCGTAGTGCTGTATTAACTTAATACTGTACATATTGAAAACATGTTCTTCCAACATGCACAGTATTAATACAGCACTGTGCAAAGCAAGGACTCATATAACATCATTCTAACTCAGCAGACCATGTGTCCTATCTTCCACATATGTTACATTCCTCCTTTCATTCTTTCTAGTCTCCACTGCCTTTTTCTCCAATTTATTCCTTCCAGTTTGTGTTCAAATATTTGTCTTTTCATTCCTTTCTTTTTTTTTTCTTTTTCTGCTCAAACTTGCATACCATTACTGGAGAAAAGAGAAAGACATCTCATAGGTAATGAAATAACCACAATAATAAAAAATGAGTTGCAGACACATGCAAGATTTAAATAAGTTAATCAATATTTCTTTAAGTTCATTCTGTGATTAATACTATGCTAAAGAAGGAATTAAATATAAACTATACATATCCTCTATTTCAAGGATCTCCTACCCTTGTGAGGATCATGGGACATAGACACAAGTAAGCATCCTTTCAAAGCAGATCAAGATAAGAATGATGGGAGACATGCAGTCACGTGTGTATAATGTGAAAGAGACATTACTTTAACTAGGGGATGATACAAAGATTCATTGAAGTGTTGTCAGTAGATGTGTTTATCAGAAAGCCTTTGGCTTTCAAGAGACTGTCATTGGAAAAAAAGAACCGAGACAAGTAAAAATCTAAAACAAGGACTGTAAGCCACTATAAAAATCAAGTTATGTAGTGTATCAAAGGCTTAGAGACATGAGAAATATGACCGGACAAATAAATTGTGTCTTGAAGATTCAAAGTTTTAAAAGTGAAGCTAAAGACTTTAGGTTTAGGTCTCTTATACTGAGAATTGATTTCTTATTCAACAATACTTACTGAATCTCTAATATTTTACCACAGTTTTAAGGAGAACATAATGGGATCAAAATTTAAGATTTACCCTTTCAGAGAGGTCTTTGCTGATGGACAATATGCTTATTTTTTATTCTCTACTTCCCAATAGCACACCGATACAATTCCTAATGAATAGTTTGTAATATTTTTCACCAATCTTTCTTAAGTTTCATGATGGCTATGAGTATATATTCAACATCTAACATAATATATTTTTGTTGAGTAAATATGGTTTGAAAGGCAGAAAGATAGATTGATGAGGTGGAGGATTTACCTGATTTACTGTAGGAAACTTTTCCAACAAACCAAAGTAGAACTAGGAACATAGTTTCAACAGTGAAAAAAGGGGATAGAGAAGAAGTGTGGGGCTTTTAAATGCTTATTTGTTTATTTTGAGAAAGATAAAGTGATTAAGAGCAGGAGAGAGGCAGAGAGAGAGAGAGAGAGAGAGAGAGAGAGAGAGAGAATCCCAAGCAGGCTTCATGCCGTTAGCACAGAGTCCAACTTAGGGTTCCATTCCATGAACTGTGAGATCATGACCTGAGCCGAAATCAAGAGTCAGACTCTCAAACAACTGAGTGACCCAGGCACCTTGAAAAAATGTGTTTAAAAATAAATAAATAAAACAGAGAATTCCAGGTGATAGGTTATATGAGGCAAAATGAAAGGCAATAGGACATTTTGAGACACACTGTCTAGAAAAATGAGATGCCACTAATCAACATAAGGAATAGAGGAGGAGATTTCTTTTTCAGAGAAAGTTAAAACAATTGTTTTAAACTATATTAGTTCATGGCATGTCTATGGAACCACTAAGGAAATAAATCTGGCAGACTATCTCAAACCTGTATAGTGCAAGGGAAAGAAAAGTGGACGAAGCATGAGGTTCCAGCCTGAACTGAACTGTAGTCTCAGCTATGCCATGAACCAACTGGGACCTTGGTAGAAGCATTTCATCACTCCAAATTCTCTGTCCATATAGGTTGGAATGGAACTAGCTCATAGCTACTTCTCTTCTAGATACAAAAGACTAACATCCAATCACGGACCTGGACCTCAAAGCAAAAATACATACATATCAAGCTGTATATTTCAGTTTAGTTTACTATAAGTTATTCTATTAGTTTTAAAAAAGAAAGACCTAAGAAAAGAAGTTCTGGTATTAAATCTCTTCCCTAACTGTATCTCCAACATGTAGTTTATTTAATCACAGTGACAGCCCTCAAATAACACATTTTAGTCCCCACATTATTTATACTGTTCAACTAATTTTGAGTATTTACCATGAGTTATATCCTGTGTTAGCCACTTATCTATAATTTAATGGTCACAAAATACCATTCAATTGCAATAAGAACCCAACAGAATGACAGCTAGTATGGTCCACTTCACACTTTAGGACACTATGGCATGAGTGGTTTGAATAATTTGTCTAAGCTAGTATCCAACCAATTAGAGATTCAAACTCAAATTCTCTTGCTTAAAAAACCCATGTTTTTAACACACTGTTTCATTTGCCACTAGTGAGCAATCCCTTCTTCAAGCTTTCTTCTCATTAATTTGCCTTGATTTCATTACAGTCCTGTCCACCTACTACAATTTTCACAGTTCTGAGTCATTTTTTCAATGTTATTTTTTTTTTATTATTTCCAGTTTGGTGGTGGTGGTGGTGATGATGATCATGATCATGATTTATTGCCACTTCCAAGTTGTTATGTTGAGAGTAGGATGTAGAATAAAATTATTAGACTTTGGGACACCTAGGTGGCTCAGTTGGTTGAGTGTCCAACTTCGGCTCAGGTCATGATCTCATGGTTCGTGAGTTTGAGCCCCACATCAGGCTCACTGCTTTCAGCCTGTCAGTGTACAGCCTGCTTCGGATCCTCTGTCCCTTCTCTCTGCCCCTACCTCACTTACTTTCTCTTAAAAATAATAAAAATAAACATTAAAAAATGTTAGACCTTCACTAGCATCTAGTGAAAATATTAGACTTTCATTAGTGTCCAGTACAATTTCAAGGAATTGATGAGGGTGAAGTCTGATTCCAGATTGAAAGGCACTGGGTATAAAATAGCTGAGAATACCAGTTATGAACAACTGTTCAGAAGGTAGGCACTAAAGGAAAGGAAAACAGTAACTGGAAGGAGCAAAAGGTATTGGGAAATGTTCTTTGGAACATAAGAGATGAAAATGGCAGTTTATGTCAGAGGAGTTTGGTAGTAAAGAAGAATTTGAAGCAAGAAAGTGAACAATTCTGGGGATTAAGTCCCCATGATTACAAAAGATAATTCAATCAGTTATTATATAGGTGTTCTGCTTCTTCCACTGAGGCAAAAAGTAGTCAGAAAAATATTAAGGGATATATGGAAGATTTTCAAAAGACTCACATTTGATCCAGATCTTTGCAATAAAATAAAAAGCAATAATTATTCGAGTTAATGCCAAAGCTCATGTGGGAAAAAAAAGGAGAAATCTGGAAGAGATACTACTTAAAAAAGATATGGAGAACAGAAAATAAGAATGAAAAAACAATTGCCCAACAGTGGTGAAGGCTAGCAAGGTGAGAATAAAGAAAGATTTTATAGTAGATTTAAGGGTCTCCTGACAGAAGAAGCCATACAGGAACAGAGGCTCAACTGATTTTTCACCAGGAAAGTTCAAATTTCATGATCAAGAATACTCAAACAGAGGCATGGGATCAAATGACAGGAAGGGCAAAGTTGTCCAGCAGTTGAAGGAAATGATGACTGAAAGAACAGGTTGTTCACAAAGACTGGTGACATGCCAAGGAACCAAGAAAGAAAGATCAGGTTTCGTCAGAGGGAATTGTTGCCTGCTTCATCTGATGCTAGTCAACCTTCCAACTCTTTCCTCTCTGAACCCAGGTCTGCAGTGACCTTCCCCATTCATATCTTCTTCTCTTGTTCCCATTCTATCACTTTTCTTTCAGAAGTACTGAGGATACAACATTTTTTAAAGTTTATTTATTTATCTTAGAGATAGAGAGATACAGCATGCAAGCAGGGGAGAGGTGAAGAGAGAGATGAGAGAGAGAATCCCAAGCAGGCTCTGCAATGTCAGCGTGGAGCCTGATTCAGGCCTTAGATCATGACCTGAGCTGAAACCAAGAGTCAGGTCCTTAACTAACTGAGTCACCCAGGCACCTCTAGGATACCACATTTTATTTTATTTTATTTTATTTTATTTATTTTTTTTTTAATTTATTTTTGGGACAGAGAGAGACAGAGCATGAACGGGGGAGGGGCAGAGAGAGAGGGAGACACAGAATCGGAAACAGGCTCCAGGCTCCGAGCCATCAGCCCAGAGCCTGACGCGGGGCTCGAACTCACGGACCGCGAGATCGTGACCTGGCTGAAGTCGGACGCTCAACCGACTGCGCCACCCAGGCGCCCCTAGGATACCACATTTTAAATGAATGTGTACTAATAGATTAAAATCAATCCCATAAATACACAGAAATGTGCTGATTTTGAAAACCAGCTGAGATACCAACTCAACCACAGTTCATAAGATAAGCAGAGATGGCATGGCCCTCATAGTCTTTGGCTGAGGCCTCCTTTATCACTTTCAGCCATTCAGTTCTGTTCCAAGAATCATCCAGAAACCCAGTATCTTCTATTATAACTCACATAATTTCCCTTTCTAATACTCACTGCTTACCTCACTCAAAGCTAACATACTGCTGTCGCTGAAGGAACATACCCACAGACGATGGCAGGAGAGGCCACAGTGAGCCAACTGATCTGAGAAACCTGTAACCCTTTTCTCAGAGCTAGCCAGAACTTTATCAGACACATGCAGTCCAATGGGGCTCATGGTTTGTTATTTACCAAGAAGGATGGTTCTCTTAAATGTTCTCCTTTTTTTTCCATTCCTTCTTCCAAACCATCTATGTCTTTCTCATACCCTTGACTTCTGATTTATGTCATATTTTAGCATTTCCATTTTATTTACCACCTTAATTCTTATTTACCCCAAATATATAGATAAGCCTCTCCCCTTCCAAAAAAAAATATCAATAAAACCCAGTAAGCAAAAGCTGCTATCAGAGACCCTTCTGAGCTAGAGCTCTTACTGTCCTGTGAAACTGGCTTCCACACCCACTACAGCTAGACTTGTGTCTCAACTCCTTTTCTGTTTTAGATGAAATGAGACAAACTCCTTCTGCACTAAATTGTTCCAAAAGAGTTTTAACCAGAAAGCTGAAAGTAAATAAAGAACCAAAACAGAAGCCTTTGGTATAGAACCTAAAAACATCTAGGGATCTCTCTTATAAAGGAATCTTATCTGTGACTGACTACAGCTGGGGCAACAAAGCCCCAAGCCTTTTTCTTCTGTTGGAAGAAACCCATTTTGGAATGGGTTTTGGAATTAACCCAACTTTCATATTCTGAAATAATTCTTCCTCACAGAGATTGTCTGTTTCAGGAGCCATAAACCACCCTTCAATGAACTCTTCATTAGCTTGAAAGAGCATGGTCCAGCCAGGTAGTCAGATATTCATATCAATGACAAGTATCATTTCACAGGTATTGGACATGCCTCCATCGCTACCATAGATCTTCTTAGGCCATGACCCTGGGGCAGGTGCTGTACATGAGCATATATGGCAAGAAAAAAGTCACATATCCTTTTCTCTACCAGGAGTATCCCTAATCTAAAACCTGAGATTCACAGGACATGCCTTCAGAACACAGCAGTCGCTTACTGTCCAGTATGGGATATCAGAAGCTTACTACCTCCTTTGTTCAGCAATTGCAGACTTCCAAGGCCCTGCAAGATAGGCTGGATGTTCTTGGTCGAGGTCCCAACCTCCGAACACTCTGAGGTTCGGAACCTGGTTCTATAGCTTTCTCTATCCTGGGAGACCTAAAACCCAGGAGACATGGGGAATCTAATAAAGCATCTGTAGTTTTCTGAGCTCTTTATCCTTTAGTAAGGCTAAGAAAGAACCAAAGATGGAATAAGTAGGCTTATAGGAAGAGCATCCTTCTTAGACAATCTTGGGGAGTTAATGATGGCTCTATCAGGGGCAGTAGTCCACAGTGAGATTGCCTTCATAGACAAGTTATGGAAATACAGAAGTTGTTGAGGTTTCAACTTGTCAAATGCATGAATTTCTGTGAGAGTGTGATTGTCAGAGCAGAAGGTCTATTTTTTAGTGTCATGAGAATGTGTTCCTTAGGAATCTTCCACCTCCTGAAAAATGGCATAAGATCCATATGGGGGGGGGATTGAGCAATTTATCATGAAATATTTTGAAAACCATTTTTGTCCTGTATTACATCTGTATCAAACACAAGTATATAAATTAATATAAAACCTGCAACCCCTGCTGTCTAGTGTAGGAAGGGAGATATGTATGTGGGGAAAAATGGTCTTTAATATCACTACCATTGCCATAAAACTTGCCAAGTTTAACACAAATTTCTGATATAACAATTCTTTTGTTTTGTAGTTTTTTTTGTTTTTAATTTTTAAAATTAATTTTAGAAAGAGAGAGAGGGTGCACAAACAGGGGTAAGGGGCAGAGTGAGAGAGAATCTTAAGCAGGCTCTGCTTCAGTGCAGAGCCTGATGTGGGGCTCGATCCCACAACCTTGGGATCATGACCTGAGCCAAAATCAAGAGGAAGATGCTCAACTGACTGACTGAACCACCCAGGCACCCCTATAACAATTCTTTTAAAACCACAAAAATATCTGGTATTATTTTACTGTTGGCAAGATGAGGATATTGAAGTCCAAAAAGTTTAGTCACTTGGTTTACCTACACATATAGTAAGAAATAAAACTGAAAATTAAGTCAGGCTCTCCTTGCCAAATCTCATGCTCTTCTTAGATAACACTCTGTTATTAATACAAATTTAGAGTGATCAAGTAAAAGAAGTACTTCTCCAACAGAATTAAAACTATTCATTAGAAGCTACAAAGTGTTCAGTGTAATTTATTTTTTGTATGTGAAATACTATGTGAATAGTATAGTCCTGTATGGATTATATTTACACTATATGGAAAAGATTATACACCCACCTAATACATAATTATAAGATTAAAAATCACCCCAGATTGAAAAGAGTGGGATAGGGGCACCTGGATGACTCAGTTGGTTGTGTCCAACTCTTGATTTTGGCTCGGGTCATCATCTCATGGTTCATGAGTTTGAGCCCCACACAGGGCTCTGTGCTGACAATGTGGGGCCTGCTTGGGATTTTCTCTCTCTTCTTCTCTCTGCCCTCTCCTGTCTGTGCTCTCTCTCTCTCTCTCTCAAAATAAATACATAAAAACTTTTTAAAAATCAGTTTAAAAAAGAAAAGAATGGGACAAATCAGTGTGAAAATGGATCTATCTGTACACCCATATAGCTATGTGACACTGTGTAGCATCACTCAGGGATTATTGGACAGAGATTGTCCCTGCCCCATACCATAACCTTACCCCTCGTTCTTTCTGATGCCCACATGCTGTTTGTCCAGGAATCCAATACACTCCGGCAACACAGTGGATCATTCAGTCATGAGCGATGATTCAACCAACATTTGCTAGTGGTTTTAGGGAGCGGAAAAGGCAACAAGAGCTAGAGTACATCAATACAAAGAGACTCTGTAAGAGTCATGACATGTCAAGTTAATTTTGTTGTTACCTTTCCTTTCTGTCACAGTGAAAGATAGGAAATTATCAAGGAAGAGTTCATGTGCCAGTAAAGAGATAGTTCTTGGATCTGAACAGAAAAAGACAGAGCTTAAACACTATGGAGAATGTCCACATTCACTGATTTGGAGGATAAATAATATATAAGTGCTTTTTCTCTACCCATTATTCTAAATCTTCACTGTACGTCATATGGATCCATGGAATTTGTATTGCATTGTAGAATCAAATTGTTTATGTGGACAGGGCCCCACACCAATAAAATATACTTTCAGTGGTCTTTCATATCTTGATAGTGACCCTTAGGGAACCCACAGTTACGGGGTTCATACCAGCCTCTAGTGAGAACCATAAATTCTCTGGACAGTATACTTCTTCCATACAGTAAGGTCAGATACAATGATGTAATATGCTTAGTTCATGCCCTGCAGAAATGAGATAAGGCTGTTGAGAAGTCAGATTAAGGTCTAGTTAGGGATAGAGAAAGCTCTGAAGCTCTGTCTTACATTCTTGACAAACACAAGTGTCTTCCCATCTGAAAGTTAGAGGGCCACCTGGGTGGCTCAGTTGTTTAAGTGTCTGACTTTGGCTCAGGTCATGATCTCATGGCTTGTGGGGTTGAGCCCCCACATCGGGCACTGTGCTGATAGCTCAAAGCCTGAAGCCTGCTTCAGATTCTGTGTCTCCCTCTCTCTCTGCCCCTCACCTGCTCACACTCTGTCTCTCTTTCTCAAAAATAAATAAACATAAAAAAATTAAAATTAGAGCATTCTTATGAAAACTTTTGGAAGCCAAATGGTATAAAGCAAAAAAGCAATTACTATTAATTTCATGTGAAAAAAATTTTAATATTCCCACATCCAAAAAATAACCCCTCTTAGACTATTCTGATACCTTAGGTTGCACAGATACTCAGAGGCACAATTTGAAGCCACAATGTCTTGATGCTGAGAGGCTGAGTGTGCTTCCTGAGGAAGGAGCCTGGCCAGGCCACTCTCGCTGCTCAGGGTGTGAGCTCCCTCTACAATGACTCGCTGCAACACAAACACTGAACATTACTTCACTCTTCACCTTTTTCCATAAAAGTGAAAACCCTTTTCATATTTCTTTTGGTTAGCAAATACAGATACTAATATAGATCTTTTCATAAATGCAAAAAACTTTTTAACCTTATAAAACATTCATTTCTCTTCACAAGCCTGTCTTAATCCCCAGAAATATTGTGTCATGATCTTCATAAAATTGCTTTCTGCATTAGAAAATCAGATGTCTTGTATTGTTTCCTTATTTTATTTGCTCACTTAATCTAACCCTTAAAAATTTCTTTCAATGACTATATATTATTGGGCTTTCAGCAATATTGTTCCCAACAGTCAGGAATCTTTTCTTTCAAACAATTTCTAAAGCATTTTCTTCTTTGTCATGTCTCTTACACAGAAGTGTTTCTCTTTGTTCTAACATCAGCTCCTTTACTTCCTACACCATACTATGTCTTTGAGGGATCTGCTCGCTCTCTAATGCAATTTCAACCCTTTGCAAGCTACGATTTCTGTGTTAATGGTAGATAAGTTTCATTCCCAGCCGTTATATCTCTGATGGAATTAAGTCTTCAATGTCTTTGAGTAAATGTGCCTTGTCACCTCAACTCAGTGTGCTACTCTGTCTGCTCTGAATCTGTTCCTCCTTTACGGACTCCCCTACTGTATGCACATATACATATACAGATACACATCCACATCCACAACACACATATTCACTCAAGATAATTCTTATTGATTTTTTCTGTGTGTGATACATTATTCTCATTCTGTATGTATTTCCCATCTGATGACTCATATCTATACCTCCAACCAAAATCTTTCCTAAGCTAAATACAAATATAGTTACCAAATGTACTTCTCCATCTGTCTTCATATATATATGTATGTATGTATTTCAGACTGAGCATTAATTCCATGTCTCTATTTTATTTTTTGATATGTGGAATAGAGTTATAACAACTGTTTTAATGCCCTTGTCTATTTCCAAAATCTGTCAATTCCGGATCAGTTTCTTTAGACTAATTTTTTTCTCTTTCTTAGTGAGTCATATTTTCTTGCTTCTTTGTATGTATGTTTTTTTAAATTTTTTATTTTTTTACTTTTTTAGAGAGAGGATGTGTGTACATGCACGTGGGGAAGGGGCAGAGGCGGGGGGGGAAGAGAGAATCTTAAGTGGGCTCCACATTCAGTGCAGAGTCCAATGCAGGGCTGGATCTGACAACCCTGAGATCATGACCTGAGCCAAAATCAAGAGTCATACACTTAACCAACTGAGCCACCCAGGCACCCCTGCAAGCATGTTTTAATTGGATTTCAGATACTATGAATTTTACCTTGTTGGGTGTAAGCAGAATTTATATTTACTAAAAATTATATATAAATTTTATTTTAAAGTTTATATTCCTAAAATTTATTTATATACCTAGAAATATTCTTAACCTTTGCTTTGGTATGATTTTTTTTAATTTTTTTGTTTAACGTTTTTATTTATTTTTGAGACAGAGTGAGACAGAGCATGAACGGGGGAGGGGCAGAGAGAGAGGGAGACACAGAATCAGAAGCAGGCTCCAGGCTCTGAGCCATCAGCCCAGAGCCCGACACGGGGCTCGAACTCACGGACCGTGAGATCGTGACCTGGGCCGAAGTCGGACGTCTAACCGACTGAGCCACCCAGGCGCCCCAAGGTATGATTTTTAAATTATCTGGAATTTAAGTTTGATCCTTAAGTTCTTATGCTTAAGATTTATCAAGCATGACAAGTGAGCTTTTAACCTAGAATGAATTGTTCATTACCCCCACTGATTGGACATTATTTTTGTAAGTATTTTGCCCAATGACCTGTGGACTATGAGTTTTTCCAGTGTGGCTGGGAACAGGCACTTACTCAGGCCATGTGTGGGTTATTAAACCTATTTCATTTTCCTCTTAGAGAGTTGTTTCTTTGCCTCAGGTAAAGGCCACTTCTTTACACATATGCACCAATCAGGACTCTGATAAGTATTTGAGGGAACCCTCTGCAGATCTTCAAGGCTCTACCTTTGGTAGTTGTCTCTTCTTTGTTACTCTGTCTCCTGAACTCTATAAACAATTTTGTCTTCTTGGATTCTCAGCAATGGTTCCTCAACTCAGGAAGTTCATAAGCTCTGTCTAGGTTTCTGCCTGGAAACTCAAAGCAGTGAGCTAGGGCCATTGTAGGATTTATTTATTTATTTTTAAATGTTTATTTATTTATTTTGAGAGGGGAAGGCAGAAAGAGAGGAGAGAAAGAATCCCAAGCAGAGTCTGAGCTGCACAGCAGGGAGCAAGACACGGGACTTGATCTCATAAACATGAGGCCATGACCAGAGCCAAAATCAAGAGTCAGATGTTTAACAGACTGGGCCACCCAGGCATCCCTGTGGGATTCATTTTGTATGTTTCATTGTCTTAAAAACTGTTACTTCATACAATTTTTCTAATTATTTTGGTTGAGAGTAGAAGATGAATTCAATTGCTCTTACTCCATTTTTGCCAAAAGTAGTCCTCCTCATCATTTATTTTTCATTGATCAAGAATATATTGAATGCCTCTATATGATAGGTATCCTTCTAGGCATTGCGAATGAAGTAGGAAATAAAGATTAGAACTTTAAAAGGAGAGGAAAATGTTACAATCACAGGAAAGACATAATAAAACTTTAAAAAGAGAGAAATTGTCTAACAACTAACAGCTTTGCAGTAAGAAAAGGAAGGAAAACCCAGAAGTTTAAATAAAATCCTGCTAACTCATACTAATATAAGTGGTCCTATACCTCTCAGAAAAAAACTACAGCAGTACAATGTTGAGAAATAATATAATAATGGATATTTATAACAATGATAGTGAAAGAAAGTGTCCAAACCTCTGCTTCTCAAAAACATTAGATTACAGTTCAAAATTATTCACCTCAGAAAATGATCCAAGCTAAGTATGGATACTTAAAGGTCACTTATCAGGAAAAAATCACTTCTTGAAAAAAAGGTGTATCACATGTTTGTGGTGAACAGTAGAGATACAACTGGTTTCATGCTGGAATGTGTGATTAATTACAGGAACTCTGGAGTATTGAGAAAAGCAGGCTTGGCATGTCCTTGCTTCCAAAGACTTTGTTTTCTGTGACATCTCATATGTAGCACGTTGAAACCACTATCTCAGGAGAATATTTTGATAATCTCCCTCTGGCACCTTGTGTCTAAGATTTTCTACTTGTGGCAATAAATAACTCTGGCTGCTGGGCAAATATCTCTATCAGTGGTTTCTAGCATCTTCTAAGAGCCCATCCATTCTCCATCTATGCCAAGGAAGGTGAGTCCAAGAGAACTGTGCTGCTGAGCTCACCTGCCAACCAATGCTGAGGATGCAGGTTGCAAAGTAAGGAGGTTGCCTGGCACATAAAAAGAACTGTTGAAAATATATTCTTTAAAAGAACAAAGATGAGGGGCACCTGACTTGCTCGGTCAGAGGAGTATGTGACTCTTGATCTCAGGTCATGAGTTCAAGCCCCAGCTGGGATATAGAGTTACCTAAAAAAATAAATCTTAAAAAAACAAAAGAAAAAAGATGGCGAACCCTCTTTAGGAGCTGCTTCATTGAAGTTTTCCATAGATTCAAAATGAAAGTCATGGAAGATCAGTGCCTTTAAAAAAGAAACCAAAAGGGAGTTGGGAAATGATGAGAATAAAGACATCTAATTGAGGAGCCAAGAAGTGTGTTCTGTAGTTCAAGGTTAACAGATGGGGATTCATAGTACATAAGTGAGAGAGCAGGGTTTTGTTGTGGGTTCTGGAGGAAGACTCCAGGAGTGATACATACATCTTAAAAGGAATTTTTTAGGAGCTTGGAAGGAGGGCTTATGGAGATGGTATTTAAATGTCTTTGGCTCTCCAGGAACAGCCAGCAAGATATCTCTCTGGCTAGGATGAGCAATCTACCAGAGTTAAATGGAACTCTAGCACAAGGATAACTGGAAATCGAGCAGGTTGATAAATACCAGAATGAATATTCTTCATCTGATTGTCACCTCCTTCTCTGCTTCTAATTTAGTGGCATCTACTCTTCAGTTCTAAACGAGCCTCAGTGAGGAGGATGACCCCAAAACCTTTTCCTACATCGGTTTTTAAAAGGGAGCTCAGGACACCTGGGTGGCTCAGTCAGATGAGCATCAGACTCTTGATTGCAGTTCAGGTCAAGGTCTCATGGTTGTGGAATGGAGTCCTGCATTGGGCTCCATCCTAGGCATGGACTCTGCTTGGGATTTTCTCTCTCCCTCTCTCTCTGCCCCTCCTCCCCTCCTCCACACGTGCTGTCTTTCTCTCAAAATAAATAAATAAACACTTAAAAAATAATAACAAGTAAAAAGGAGCATGGATTTCTTGTGAGTTTTAAATCTTCGCTAGGGGTTAGCAAATTTATACTACAGTAGGAACCTCTAAACAAGTAATTTATTTGTTTAAACAAAATTTACTATGAGATTTCTGTGTCCAAACAGTATTGGACTGCAACATGTGAAGGGTACAATCCCAATCTTAAAGGTATTTAAAATCAAACTGCGTAAGGAAAACTCCTTTAGGTTTCAGCTGGAAGACAATATGAAATTATATGTCATAAATGCCATCTACTGGGGGGAAAAGTACATTCTGTATGGATTTAATGGCTTGAGGAATTCTTATAATATGAAATAGCATGAGAAGATTTTATAGAATGCTGGATATAGACTGGCTTTTATTTTTTTATTTTATTTATTTTATTTTTTTAAAAATGTTTATGTTTGAGAAAGAGACAGAGTGTGAATGGGGGAGGGGTTGAGAGAGAGGGAGACACAGAATCTGAAGCAGGCTCCAAGGTCTGAGCTGTCAGCACAGAGCCCAACACGGAGCAGGAACCCACAAATCATGAGATCATGACCTGAGCCGAAGTCGGACACTTAACTGACTGAGCCACCCAGGTGCCCCATGGCTTTCAATCAATTAATTTAATCACCATCAGTGGAGATAGAGCATGATCACATTTGGGATCCCATCAGAAAGTGTACAAATATTCTGATGTTGGAATGAGAAAGTCGTATGTGGTGGAATTAAGCAACCAATCGGACTAGAGTGGAGAGTGACAAGAAAAAAAATAAAATTAGTTGAAATAAAAGACATTCTCATGGAACAGGGCTAGGCACACCACAAAAAGTATTAAACTTGTAACGGCTAAAAAAAATTGAAACACTAACAATATGACTGAATATATACTTGAGTTTCACATTGCTGGTGCAGTGATGTCCCTGGTGTATGGATGCGTGTGCTGGTAGTGCTTCATGGCTCAGTGACCAAAACAGAAGGGGGAAATGAGTATAAAAGAGAGAAAAATGAATTCCAAGGTATATTGGGAAATAAAGCAAAGGGAGGAAAGATGGTTATGTGTATATATGAACCTGTAGTATATGTATTTCTGTGTGTTTAAATGAGGTACATTGTGTATTGTGGTGGGTCAGAATTTTATGTCTGTTCCAGCTCTTAGTGTGGTGGGATGCAGTGTGTTGAGTAACTGTGGGTGTGTGGTATGTTCAGATGCCCTCTCTATTCTGAACTATGACTTTCTTCACCCCCTTCTCCTGTTCCTCCTCCTTCTCTTCCTTCTGCTTCTTGACTCATGACAAGGAAGACTGAGATATTTCATGTATACAGCTTATATATATATATACATATATATAACAAAAATAATAATAAATAAAATAAATAAAAATAAAATTAAAAAATATAAATAAATAAAAATAATATTTTAATATTAATCTTTTCTGTATAATATAATATTTATATATAATTTATAATATATAAAGCTCAGTATTCTAATTGCTTAAAGTCAGTCTTCTTATTAGGGGCCCTCCTTATGAGGTGCTGATTCACTCCCTCAGCTAAAACGACATGCTTCGTGAAACTCTTTTTAATAGACATTCTATGAAAGAATATAGTAGGAGATAGTATACATTCACTACCAAGAATATAAGAGTAGGGGACTGAACAAGCATAGATCTATACATCAATGCATGGAAATGTATATATTGTGATTCATTTGGGATCTGCTCCTCGAGAATATGTTTATATCTATAAAAAGATAACTTTGCTTACATTGACATGCTTTTAAAACAGCACAGTTTTGGCTGAGGGAAAAAAAAAAAAAAGAATGTCTCTTATGCTAATATTCCCCATCTCTAGCTTTTTTCCTGAAAAGGAATCCTCATCAATCTCTGTTTAATTTTTCTTCCGGTTTTTCAATTTTGGGGCATACTTTTAAATGATATAATTTCACAAAAGACATTGTGTTTTGATTTCATACTCTTCCAGGTCAGTTATATTACCTCCCTTCTTCCCCAATCTCACATATCCGAATGCAGTTACATCACTGTTTTGTTTCCGCTTGCAATCGTAAACAAAAAACTTAAATCTAAGTGTATTCAACCAATTATTTGTAATCTCTTCCTACCCTTCTTTGTAAGATAAATACATAAGTGCTAACCTCATTTCCTCCAATTATGCTATTCTTTGTTTGAGCATAGTTGACAGTGTTACATTAGTTTCAGGCATACTACACAGTGGTTCAACAATTCTATGCGTTATTCTACACTCACCACAAGCGTAGCTACTCTCTGTCACCATACAACACTATTACAATACCATTGACTGGATTCCCTATGTTATGCCTTTTATTCCCATGACTTATTCATTCCATGACTGGAAGCTTATATCTCCCCCTCCCCTTCACCCACGTTTCCCAAACCTCCAACTCCCTCTGCCATTAGTTTGTTCTCTGTATTTATAGGTCTCATTCTGCTTTTTTGTTTATTACTTTCTTTTATAAATTCCACATCAATTACGCCCTTTTTAAGATATTTACTGAAGTATTGTTATTTACTTCCTAGTAAACGATATCTATGTTTTTAAATAGATTTATTTCAAATTTTATTCAATAAATTATTTGTTAATATTTGAAACTATTCTAGCACCAGCTAAGATATAATAACAGTATCCACTTTAATGATTTTATAACTCATATTTCGAAAAATCAACATATGAATTAATTGTAAAAATGAAGGATGTCAGGATGTCACATGAATTTTTTTTAATGGTTTGAGGTTTATGTGGGTTATTGAAATATCCTATGCTTTATCTCTATAGGTAAAACGAACAGGAAAAATGACCAGATTTCCAGATGCCTGAATAGGTATGATGTTGATGTGGAGAAAGTGCAGGAATTTCTTTCAGAGTTTCAATTAAGGTGATTGAAAATAAAAATGGAAGCAAGCATAATTAAATAAATTAAGAAATAGAGTCCTCATAATAATTTTTTCTAAGCACTGAGATAAAGAAGAAAATTATTTTCTTTAAAGAAATTTCAAGAAATTTTCTTTATCACTTGATCCATGTTGGAGTCTTCTGGGCCAAAGGAACTCTAGTAGCTCTTACCTTTTACTAGTAGTTATCCATTGCCCTAACTCCAGGTAGTTATTCAGATAAATTTGGAAACATTTTAAGGATCAATTCTTTGGTAGATAAGGATTTCTAGGATTAGTGCTGCCCCAGGGGAGTTAGGTGCACTAACTGAGAAAAAAAATCTGTGTTTTTCTCCTAAAAGAAATGCCTAGAAGCTCATTTGGGCTGGATCCCAAGAAATATCCTTATGGGTCCTATAAACAGTAGCTGGTTCCAGCCACCCACTCTTCTCCTAACAGGCATTCCTGGACTGGAGGCTGTACAAATATGGATCTCTATCCCACTGTGTGTCATGTATCTAATTGCTCTCCTGGGGAACTGCATCATCCTCTTTGTTATCAAAACCACCTCCTGCCTTCATGACCCTCAATACATCTTCCTATCGATGCTGGCAACCACAGATGTGGGTCTGTCTTTATCAACTCTACCTACGGTACTCAGTGTCTTCCTCTTGAATCACAGAGAAATTGAGTTCCATTCTTGTCTGACACAAATGTTCTTCATCCATACCTTCTCCTCCATGGAGTCAGCCATCCTGTTGGCCATGGCCTTTGACCGATTTGTAGCTATTCGTAACCCATTGCACTACACTGTGGTCTTAACCTCTCCTCGGATCATGGGGATGGGAATTGCAGCCATGGTTAGGGCTGTGGTGTTGATGGTACCCTTGCCAATCCTGCTCAAGCGATTGTCCTTCTGCAGGGATGTTATTCTATCACATTGTTACTGCTACCACCCTGATGTTATGAAGCTGGCCTGTGGCCCTGTCAGAGTCAACATCATCTATGGACTGTCTCTTGTGCTCTGCTCCTTTGGAGTTGACTCTGTGTTGATTGTCATTTCATACATCCTTATTTTGAAAACAGTGCTGGGTATTGTTTCAGAAGATGGTCAGCTCAGAGCGCTTAATACTTGCATTTCCCACATTTTCACTGTCTGCATCTTTTATGTGCCACTCATTGTCCTGGCTCTAATTCATAGGTTTGGTACATTCACATCTCCTCTTCTCCATGTCACCATGGCCAATCTCTTTCTCTTCTTGACCCCAGTCCTTAATCCCTTGGTTTATAGCCTAAAAACCAAACAGAGAAGGTCTGCAGTACACAAGGTACTCAGGTCCAGGAGAAACTTGCTGAAGTAGTCAAGTTTGGCTTAGTGAAAGTGACATCCTGACTCTCTCTTTACCTTTCATCTGTCTGTTTCCCTCTGAGAAATACATCATCATTTCAAGGATGGTTTTGTGAGAGTGGAAGTATTTTCTTTTTGTCTGCCAAGTGGATGGTATTATTTTGGTTATTGTCTTGATGCAATTTATTATTTACTACTTTTTATCTAATTTATCATCCATAAAAGTATTGTGTGAAAGATCTTACTGAAATAATTTTTATATCTCTCTTCTACTTAAATATTTGAGTTTAAATAATTAAGTGATTTACAATTAGGTATAAAATAAAGGTCAAGTTATTAACATATTTTAGAAAGTTTTCCATTTTCTTATCCCCACTTTTCTCTCCAGCCTCTGACTACACATTGCCACTTTTTTTCAAACTGGATGATTCAATGTATTTTTATACATATACACCAACCTTCCCAAGACTCTAAGCATTTACCAATTGCTTGGCTTGAAATTCTAACACCAATATTAAACAAAAATTTTTCTGGGGCACCTGGGTGGCCCAGTCAGTTGAACATCTGACTCTTGGTTTTGGCTTGGGTCATGACCTCACAAGCCCCACATTGGACTCCATGCTGGCAGCATGGGGTCTGCTTGGGATTCTCTCTCTTCCTCTCTCTCTCTCTCTCTGCTGCCCTGTTCATGATCTCTCTCTCAAAATAAATAAATAAACTTAAATTTTTTTCTGTGATGAGTTTTTCTAACATTTTAGTAGAATTGTCATTTCTCTTTTCCTCTCAATATAACCCACTAATGATTTTATTATAATACAGTACAATTTAACTTAAATCTTCATGTCTATCATCCCCAATTAATTAAGAATTGTTGTGGGAAGGCATTGTGTTGCTTTATTCTAAATCTCTGGTATATACCTATTTAGTGTATATACCAGTGTATATACCAAGTGTATATACCAGTAAATCTCAATTGTTTTCTTTAATAAATGAATGAATGTCTGTGAGCGTAAGTAATTGCATTTGGCAATCATGACTCTTACCTGCTAACATAACTACTGTTTAATTACCCTCCCCTTCTAAACAGTCAGGGGCCATGTCTGTTGTTTCTGTCATTGCATCTTCAGTACATAGTGGAATATATGTAATATTGTATACAATGAATGCATACTAATACATCAACTAATAAATATGTCAATTAGCGATGTCATTGGTATTTTGTTGTACTTATAAAGGTATGACATTTCCACATTAAAATGTAACTATAAAACAAGTGAGGGAAATCTTTAAAATGATGTATTATTGAAAGAAGACAGGAAATTGAGTTATTGGATGTCTACTTCAAACTCCAAACTTTTAATTGCATTACAAAAATTAGCCTCGTTTAAACCAAAGGAAGTAAATTTTATTAGCTCCATTTTAAAGGAAAGGAGACAGTTAAAAGATACTAAATAATATTTCAGTATCGCCCCAATCAAAAATTATTGGAGTCAGAATTAAAAACCACCACATATTATGTAAAATAACACATAAATCCTGCCATATCCTAGTGTTTTTTGCCCTATATAAGATTTAAAGATATGTAGACACATAGGTGTCATTGAGACCCATGTATTTAATTGCAGTATGTTAACCTAATTTTATCTGTATTAATGTTCACTTACATTAGACACTACAAATTTCCTGATTCCAGCAAACCCTGTCTTGTTAAAAAATACACTATTTTTCTTGTCACACTATGTCTGCATAAAGCATACAGTGCCCAAGAAAGCTGCCCACTGTAGAAGTAGGACTTAAACTCACATCCGTGTTCCTTCAAACATTATGCTCTCAACTTCACCACATACTGAAGTCCAAGAAGAAAATTGCCAAAATGTATAGCCTTACCACTTTGTGAAATGTGAGTGCATGTGGAGGTCAATGTGTGTATATTTTTATTTGCTCTCTTTTTAAAGAAACATTGGGATATTCTATTTGAAAGACAGATGGATGAGGCAATTAACAATCATCTTCTGTAAAACATAAATTAACTACAATTAGCTAACACAATGGAAAAATTATCTTGTTCTTACGAATTTCTACTTATCTATGAAAAGAATCATTCACGAACACAAGTGAAACATCTGATAATTAAGGAAGGGCTTCTTTTAGTGTTCATTAGACATCAGAACTTGAAAGTTGCCTCTTCTATAGAAGTTGATCATTCTGTTGAGAGTTGATCAATGGATGAAACGCATTGTAGTATATGCATACAATGGAATATTATTCAGCTATAAAAATGAAGTATTGACACACTGTAGCACAGATGCTCCTCAGAAACATTATTCTAGGTGAAAGAAACCAAACACAAAGTGTCACATATTATATTATTTCATTTACATGACATATTCAGAACAGGTAAAAGCATAAAGACATAAAGTAGATTGCTGTTTGTGAGGGGCTGGAGGAAGATGAGAATGTTGATTAACTGCTTAGTGGATATGAGGTTTTATTTTGGAGTGATGAGTATATTCTGGCACCAGGTAGAAGTGATGATTGTACAAGATTATGAACGTACTAAATACTATTGAGTTGTACACTTTTAAATAGTTGACTTTATGTATATGAATTTCATTTCAATAAAAAGAAAAAAGGAAAAAATTATTCCCTAGACCAAATTCGATTGATATGTTAATGTCCAAAGAGAGTCGGGGTCAGTGTCCTTAAAAAAAAAGTGTTTATATTGAAAAAAAAACCCATCATTTTAGGAATGGAACAATAATGGAATTTTGCTCACTGGAATAGACTAAACAAGAAGATAGTTCTGAGAGGCGGAGAGTTTTGGGTGATTATCATGTGTCAATACATATCCTTCAAACACCTGGCTCTCTTTTCTTTTTTTTTTCTTTTTTTAGAGTTTATGTATTCATTCTGAGAGAGAGAGAGAGAGAGAGAGAGAGAGAGATAAAATCCCAAGCAGGCTATTCCCCTAGCCCTTGACAAACTACCATTCTACTTTCTGCTTCTCTGAGTGTATTTTAGATTCCTGATATAAGTGGAGTCATGTATTATTTGTTCTTCTAATCAATATATTTCACATTTGCAGGGATTTAAGAGAATAACGATAATCCAGCCAATTACTTATGATTTGGAGAGAGTCTATTGGGAAGAAACAGAAATGTAAATTGATATAGTGTATATCATGATAGGGGTAAGCTCAGAGTCCTGTGGATTATATAAAAAAAGCAACTAGCCTAGGATTTAAGGGTCAAGAGAAGGCTACTGCAGAGGTTGAGATGAGAAAACGGGTATAAATGACAACAAACGACATTCAGTCAGAGGAAAGTAGATCAGGTATATTGGGGAAAGTTCACAGAATGTGCAAACACATGGTAGTAAGACAAAACATTTTGCTTAGAGGAAATGCAAGTAATACAGTGTAACCAAAGGAGATACTCTGGAGTAAGGGTGACAAAGGGCAATATGGCAATGTAATGGTAACTGATATATTAACATATTAATTCTAATAATCAATTAAGATTATCTATCTTTTATTAGCTGATTCTATATTTTTCCAGGGCATTGAAATGCTCTGCTTGGGATAGACTGATGCCCTTAGACTATTTTCATCCTAACCAAGGTCACACTGGTGATCTGTTAGGAAATAATTTCTCATACATCTTTTTGTAATTATTTAACAATTATTAGAGTTCCCACTGTTAGGCCCCTTGCCTTGAAATGGGTAGTATTTCATGTAGTTATTTTTTCCTGTTATCTTTCATAAACCCCCACCTCCACATACATACACACACACACACACACACACACACACACACCATGACGCCATGCTCCCAAATAGGAATTCTTTAGTTTCAGTATGGCCACTGCATTCCACGACCTATTACTGCTTATTTCTATGCATTGTATTTGGAAAAATAAATGTATGCAAAATGGTAGGTGGGTGAACACTGTAAATGTTTATATCAATATTCTGCACCCCCTTTGTTTTAGACAGTGTTAGGTGGTGAGTAATAAATGTAAAACACCTCTTTTTTTGGCAAAATAGGACTAGGTGATTTCAGACAGTTTGAGAGAGAAGCTGTGTCTTAATTTCATGTACACACTGCACTTAACTGATAATTTTCCTTTGTATTATACAGGTGATTTCTTCAATTGCATTTCCTTTCATCAACATAGAGCTTTTTTGTATGAAGTCTATCAGTTGATTCCTGCCTTAGGTTTTCTCTATTTCATTTTTCCGTAGTTTCTTCTAATGAGATAGCCCTCAGTTCCATCCATACAATTCAGAGGCCAAAACATGATGATTTCTTGTTGCTGCCTGTGTGCGTGCTTGTGTATCAGTACTGCATGCACATATCTCTGTTTTAGACTCCAGATCCCTCTTGTACTACTGGTAAATGCATACACAATAAAATAGTTGGAGTAAAGAAGATTGCACATTCCTAAAGTCATCATTAAACTCCACCATTTTTCACCTTGCACATCCCATTCATGATAACATCTCTTTTTATTGCTTCTGCTATTGCAACAGAGCAAGGCTTTTTAATCTCTAACTTAGAGTTGATCTTTACCAAGTAACTAAACTATATCCCAGAGCAAACCCTAAAAACATTCCTAGGAATGCAAAAATATACAGTAACCAGATTTACAATGTTTAGCATTTAATTAAATAAATATCAGACATACAAAGAAGGGAGATGCAGCTTATATAATAAGGAAGAAACGTGAACCAAAATTGACCCACTTGGATGACTGAGAGGATGTCATAGTAGAGCTAAGCTTAGGAGTCAATAAGCCAATAGAAAAACTGGATTCATTGAATTTTTTGATGTTATAGAAGGTATAATATAGGAAATCATTATCTAGTTATTAAAAGATAAGCAAGGATTTTCTCAGTTAAGGATGAAAAGCTTACATCAAGTATAGGTATTGGCAAGTCAAAAGCATTTTTGAACTAACATATAGTATTCAGAATATTGAAACTTGTTTCATGATACTAGGGTATCAGAAAAGGTAGACAAGTCAAGGGAAGCCTAGCATATCATATACATTAGATTAAGTTTATCATATCAAAGCTGGATTGTATTGCAAAAATTCTAAGTAAACAGCATGACAGTATTTGCTTTACAAAGTTTATACAGCAGTGTAAATAGTTGAGGCATGGAGTAACATTACATGAAGAAAACTCAGCTATTGCAATAGATAAATAAAGAGATAAAAAAAGCTTGAATTAGTGAAAACCACAGAGATAATAGATATATAAACCCATTTAACATATATTTAGGCGGTAGAGTGAATGAAATTAATGAAAATTAAATGTGGGTAAATGTAAGAGGACTATAGAGAGATAATAGGATCATTATCTTCTCTATAACAAAATAAAACTTCCAATTTATGTACAAAGGGAATTTAAAAGAAAGAAATATTTGGAGCAGAAGTTCATGAATTTGAAGACTGCTGTCATGATGAACATATCGACGTACATACGCTTATCTGGAGATCAAAAAGAAGTGGAAAACTTCTCGAAATGATTAATAAAATGTATTCAGTAATTATGTTAAAAGCAATATATAAACTAAAAAAAGTAGAATCTATTGAAAACCAGGGCAAACGTCCTTCTCTGCAGAGCCCCGATTTTCACATATTAGGGGGAATGGGAAGAGTTTTCTTGAATTGAGCCAATGCTTGGGTAAATGAGCAATAAAAAAAAAATTATCTATGAACTTACTGCTATGATTCAGGAACTTGGCAATTTGACACAGTTAAAGTAGTGTAGCAGATATAAATATTCTCAAGGAGATTTCAGTGCAGGAGACAAGGAAGACAAAAAAATAAAATAAAATTAATAAAACATAGTGGAAAGAAGAGAGATAAACTAGAAAGTTAGATAATAGGGTGGGGGATTTGTCAAATTCTTTGGACTTCTCACAAACTTGCTGAGTTAGAAACTGCATTTGGACGTGGAAGAATACTAGACTTGCCTGTGACAGTGGGGTTGTCATGAACACTGTCCAAGGATCCTTCATCTGTCCCCGTTTTCTTCTCAAGATGTTTGAAACCGCATGTGAAGGAAGAAGTGGGAACGCATAGTATATTATGACTATCTAATTTATATCTTTATTTATAAAAGCTATAATTTATACCATTTCATTCTATATCCACATTCTACACCTAAAATTACAACAAAGGTCATCAATATTTGCAAGATCCTCCATCAGCAAAAAGATGACGACCTGCTGACACTCAGATAATGGTCAGCACTTTTTAATAATAAAATATTCTAAAATAATGTGTGTACATTTTTTTAGACACAATGCTATTGCATACTACAAAGACTAAGGTACAGTGTAAACATAACCTGTATGTGCACTGGGAAACCAAAAATTCTCTTGACTCAACTTATTTCAATATTCAATTTATTGCAGTGGTCTGGAACCAAATCTACAGTATCTCCAAGATATGCCCGTGTATTTTTTCATTATTTTCTATCTAAAATTTTATCTTATGCTATTTTAAATAATTTAAATATTCCATAAAATTTCTTATTTTACATTAAATAGCTTAGGTTAAAAGTCCATGAAACTAGTTTACAAAGTTTCATTTTTTCTAATAAAATATCACATAGTAAAAATTGTAATAAGTAATGACTTTATAGTGCTTAATACCTGCAATGAAATTTTCAGATACAAAACAAATTCGAGCTTAGTAAGGAATTTATTTTAAAGGATTATTGCAAAGGGAGGAGCAGACTGTTGCAAGAGGGAGAGGGCTGTGACTAAAACCTGCAAGCATCTCAAGGATTAGGCAATATATTCTCTTTTTTAAAAAAAGAATATTTATTTATTTTGAGAGAAAAAGAGAGAAGGAGTCAGGGAGGGGCAGAGAGAGAGGGGGACACAGAATCCCAAGCAGGCTCCATGCTGTTACAGCAGAGCCAGACATTGGGCTCCATCTCAGGAACCATGAGATCATGACCTGAGCATAAATCAAGAGTCCTTCACTTAACAGACTGAGCCACCCAAATGCCCCAAGAATACATTTACTTTTCTTTTTTTTTTTAATGTTTATTTATTTGAGAAAGAGAGAGAGGGGGAGAGAGAGAGCACGAGTTGGGGGTGGGCTAGAGAGAGAGGAGACACAGAATCCGAAGCAGGCTCCAGGCTCTGAGGTGTCAGCACAGAGCCTGATGCTGGGCTGGAACTCATGAACCCATAACGTCATGACCTGAGCCCACATCAGATGCTTAACTGACTGAGCCACCCAGATGCCCCAATACATTTTCTTTTATAGACAGGAGTGAGCTAGACTAGGAAGACCGAAGTGTGGGGAAGTGCAGATGAAAATGTGGTGTGATTGGATAGGGAATCAGAAAGTGTTTTATCCTGAGGCCCACGTATTCCCAGGGGGGCTATCAAAACTCAGAGGCCTGGGGGAGGAGATCAGCTTAACCACCATTTGTTGAACAAGCATTAATATGTTCTGATTGTTCGGTGGGGACAAAGCAGTTTAGCTAAATATATACGAAGCAAAAAAAAATTGACAAGGGGAATATGAGTGGTCTTTGGTCTTGTTATGGATAAAAAGGGGGGCATCCATGAGTCTCATCTCTGTCATATGGGGAAGGGAGGTTGTTTGCAGAAAGCAGTTTTCCCAAATACAAAGGGTGTGGGGTAGCTTGATCATTTGTTTTCCAGGATGACAGGGGCTCAGGTACAGCTCAACATTGTCAATTGTATTATTTTCTTTATATGTTTGATGCATTAATACAAATACCCATTTCATAGGCATGCAAATAAAGGCACAGTGAGCTTCAGCCATTTGTTAAAGGACACCAAATTGAGTGGCCAAGTCCAGTGGAGCTTTGTCTCCAGGCATTCTGACTGCAGAACCTTTTAGTCTTCACATTCAGTGACCCTTAAGCTTAAATACAGTCAAAAAAACTTGGAATTACATTTTTTAATTTTTTTGATGTTTTATTTATTTTTGACAGGGAGAGAGGAAGAGAGAGAGAGCATGAGCAGAGGAGGGGCAGAAAGAGAGACAGACACAGAATCTGAAGCAGGCTGCAGGCTCCAGGCTCCAAACTGTCAGCACAGAGCCCGTCTTGGGGCTCAAACTCACGGACTGTGAGATCATGACCTGAGCTGAAGTTGGATGCCTAACTGACTAAGGCACCCAGGCGCCCTGAAATTACATTTTTAATTTCTGTATAAACATGTTGGATGAACGTGGACAATTCACACCCCTGCTCAGTGTCTCCCATCTATAAAATAATGTATCAGGATGGTCTTTATAATCCTTTTTCATTCCAGCATCTGTGAGGAAGGGACTCATCAACAACTGAATTGACATATTATTTATTTGTTTTTGTGGGGAAGTGTTCTTTCAATAATCTTGCAGTCTTTTCATTTATCCAAAACTATAACAATATGCTTTAAATTTCGTCTCAGAATTGGTCTGGCTGGGCTAACATCTGTGTACTTGTGTTCTCTCAAATAGGTGACAACATTTTTCTGTCTTTCCTAGGTGCCTTGGCCCCAAATGTGAACAAGGACTTTATGTATGGAGACCTGAAAACAGTAAGTTACTACAGCTCAAGATGGGTACAGGTTGGTTAACACTGGAAATAAAAGCACTCTTATAGTGGTTGAATTTAAGGCAACCATGATGAGTATGATTCAGATTGACATTTTGAAAGTTAAAAAACAATTTTTTAACTAAAAATAATAAATTCCAATCCCTTGTCCTTATATTCTTCTAATAATTCACATACACACACACACACACACACACACACACACACACTCAGACATGACACTAAATTTTCAATAGAGAAAAGACACAGAACTGAAATAAAATGAAAGCATTTATTTGGGGGGTCTCAGAATTCCAATTCAGGGAACCAAAGTCCAGGGTTTTTTTTTTTTAAAGACAAAAGGCAATGCCCTTATACATTGTTAAAGAATTTTTGTTGTTGTTGGGAGGAGAAAACTAATCTCTGCTAAACAATTGGGTGCTAAGGCTATCAGAAAGCAAAAGTCCATTACTGTGGCACTGGAATATTTTGGTTTGGCCCAGTTCAAAAGTTCGAGGTTCCAGTGGGTGAGAACGTGCATAAGGTCCACCTACCTCCTCAATGGCCTCCTGCCTCAATTTTCAAACCCCCTGACATAAGTTGCCCCATTTTATCTCACCTTTCACAAAAATCTCACTATGGATCTAGCTACTTCCATTATTTATTCACAAAAGTGGTTTTTGCTACAAATGACCCTGTACAAGGACAATGAAGGGACATTTTGCTGAGCTGTTTTGTTTTGTTTTTTCACTACTTACTTCCTGACCTTATTCCCTTAGGGATTCTGTGATCTAGGACATCACAGGCCTGGTCAATCCTCAAAGGAAGTGGAAGAGACAGAAGACCTTTTACTGCCTTTTAGCTATTCCACCTGAAAGAGGGAAAAATGCCCCAAGTATTATGCATGGTCCAACAGATGCTACTGTCTTTCCTAGGTGCCTTGGTCCCAAATGTGACCAAGGACTTTTCTGACTAGACTTTATGTATGGAGACCTGAAAGCAGCAAGTTACTACAGCTCAAGATGGGTACAGGTTGATTAACACTGGAAATGAAAATACTCTAATAGTGGCTGAATTTAAGGCAACCAAACCATTAAGATTGCTAATTCTCTCTTTTGTTTATCAGTGTTAGCCTTTACTTTTCATTCCTTTCCATATACTCATTATCCATTTTCTCTTTCTCAATTTTTTCTGATAGTTAAGTCCTTAGTGAGTTAAATCATTTTACTAAATGATCTAAATGGTCAATGTCATACATAGTTTACAACAGTATGGTTTATCCTCTTTTGAGAAACTAGAACAGAAACTAACCTACTTTATTTTGTTGGAATATTTGAAGAGAACATATGGGATGAGAGTTACTAGATAATTTTTTCTTATTGCTCCTCACACCTGATCTGTGGAGTCTTTGAACAACCAGCAAAGCATCCTCCCACCTCAACCCAGGAGTAATTAAGAGAGACTATTGTTCCACAGCCCTCAACTGACTTGCAAAAAAAGAAGATTCTGTACCTGAACAGCTCCTTCCTTGCCAGACTCTCTCACAGTGAGCATATGATCCACCTGGCAGTTGCTGAAAGTTCTTTGTATATGTATCATGCAGAGTGATGAAAAACAGTGTGTAACTTTAATAATGCAATTCTACAAGGGCACCTGGGTGCTTCAGTCAGTCCAGTGACCAACTCTTGATTTAGGCCCAGGTCAGGATCTCAGGGTTCAACAGGATCCAGCCCTACCTCGGGCTCTATGCTGACAGTGAGGAGACTGCTGGGGATTCTGTCTCTCTCCGTCTTTCACTCTCTCTCTCTCTCTCTGTCCACCCCTCCCCCAAATAAATAAATAAATAAATAAACATTTAAAAGATAATGCTGTTCTACAGTTGAAAGAATGTGCAGACTTTGATCTTTGAAAGGTAGGTGCTCTCTTTCCAAATCCCCTACCCCCCACCTGATTTTCTTAAGACCTATCCACCTCACTCCTTTCTTAGAGTTCCCTACTTCCACCAGTGCACACTCTGTTGTCCTTTTATTTTGAAGTTTCTCTATCAAAGGCAATGTGATAGATTGTAGTTAATCCATTCTACAGAACAGAATATTGAGGAACAGAAAGGTTAAGCAATTGGTCCAAGATCACAAATCTAGTAAATTGGAGGGGAGGTGGTAGCAGGATTCTGATTTGAGTCTCTCTGACTCCAGAGCGTAAGGTCTTAAACCCCATTTTAAATCGTCTTTCTTATCTCTGTTATTTTGTGAAAAATCTTATGCTATGTTTGTGTAACTTATATTTTTATAGATTTTATAAATATAAACATATAGTTTATATTTTTCCACAACCAGTTTCTCATTACCCATTCACTCCTAGATGCTTCCTGTCAGTCTTGCTTTCTGGTGATTGATTGATTGTTTGATTGATTTTGAGAGAGATAGGGGGAGAGGGGGAGGACCAGAGAGAGAGGGCCAGAGAATCTGAAGTGGGCTCTGTGCTGACAGCAGTGAGCCAGATGTGGGGCTCGAACTCACAAACTGTGAGATCATGACCTGAGCCGAAGTCAGATGTTTGACCACCTAAGCCACCCACACACCTCTGGTGTTCTGTTCTAGAACCACTTTTAACAACAACCTCTCTAATCACCAAGAACACCATAGGGGATTTTTCAGTTCTCGTGTTTCCGTTAGAGAACATTTATTTACTTCCTTTGACTATCTATTTGTTGAAACCTTCTCATTTTATTTCCAGGACAGTCCACTCTTCCGCTCTCTTTTTTTCTTAATCTACTCTTGTGTATCCTGTGCTTTCTTGCTTGTTTCCCTCCTCCAAGTTCCTGAGTATGGACATCAAATAAACCTCATTAGCTCTACACCTTTTGGCCATCCTTCCCATTACAGACATCATCTATTCCAAAGTATAGCTATAAACGAACTGAAATACCTTTTCCTGTCAATCTCTAAGCCAAGAACTCAGACTCAAAACCTTAGCATAAAATGAGAGTGGGGGACTTCTTGCTACACATCTAGTTAACTAAATCCTGTTTGTTTGGTTGTTTTTCCCCCCCAAAACACCCTTGCCTCCATTTCTCCCTAGTGAATCAAATATTCTTATTTAGGTTTTTACCACTTGACCTTTTAATGATTATAAGAATTGCTGAGGGGTTTGTCCTGAGACCACACAGCCTTACCTACTAACGTGTTTTGGGTTCTGATACTTGGTAGAAGTCTCATTATGCATACCGCATCCTCTTTACCCCGACCTTATGGTTTCCAACAAGACTCCATTCTACCTATTCTATCTTATTTAACTTTCCCTCTTTTTACAACTCTTCATTCTATTCAGGAGGATATTCTCAGTGCTCTTCCCTTATAAGCCTTATTCTGATTTCCACACCTTTGCTCTTGAAGTCAATCAGCCTGCAATTATTTCTGATTTTGCCTCTTCCAATTAAAGTTCTTCATCAGCCAATGACAAGTTACATTTCATTCTCTCCTTGAATCCTTCTATGGCTTTTCAAGTCCTCATTTACTTCTCTTTCAATGTATGCCTGCTATTTGCATATTTGTTTTATATAATTTAACAGAGGAGTGTTGTTGAAAGAGCACAATAGGACATAAAAATTAGGCTTTTCTAAGGGCTGACTGAAAGTCATGTGACCTTAAGAATTATTTACCCTTCCAAGCCTAATTTAAGGTTTAGTGTGCTTTTGGTTTTTGTTTCTCTTTGTTTTCTTTGTTTTGTTTATTTTGATTGTGTTTTTTTTTAATTTTTTTAATGTTTATTTATTTTTGAGAGAGAGAGAGAGAGAGAGAAAGAGAGAGAGAAAGAGTGGGGGAGGGGCAGAGAGAGAGGGAGACACAGAATGTGAAGCAGGCTCCAGGCTCTGAGCTGTCAGCACAGAGCCTGATGCGGGGGTCAAACTCATGAACCGCAGGTCATGACCAGAGCTAAAGTCAGACACCTAACTAACTGAGCCACTCAGGTGCCCCAATTTTGGTTTGGGTATAGTAAGGCTGGCTTCCTCCTTGCTGGGGTGAAATTATAACCAAATAAAATAATGTTTGAGAAAAAAATAGTGAAGTTCTATTCATTGTGAGAGTTCGTTATACAATGCCTTTCCTTGTTCATAGTTTTGAACTGATGTGCTTTCCACCAAATATATTGTACTCCATCAGGAACTTTAGAACAGGGATCATAAGTTGCATAGCATCTGTTATCAACTGCAAATCATGGAACAATATGTGGTACATATTAAGGGTTCAATAATATTTGGCAACTGTGTCTCACAGTTTTCTATTGTTCTGTCTCCCATTGCACTTGTACAAGAGTCTGGGTCACGATAATTGCCATTCTTCAGTTGTCCTTTATAAATTTCCTCTTTTTTAGTACCGATGCATACGGGCACTTGTACCCCAATGTTTATAGCAGCACTCTCAACAATAGCCAAATTATGGAAAGAGCCTAAATGTCCATCAACTGATGAATGGATAAAGAAATTGTGGTTTATATACACAATGGAGTACTACGTGGCAATGAGAAAGAACGAAATATGGCCCTTTGTAGCAACGTGGATGGAACTGGAGAGTGTGATGCTAAGTGAAATAAGTCATACAGTGAAAGACAGATACCATATGTTTTCACTCTTATGTGGATCCTGAGAAACTTAACAGAAACCCATGGGGGAGGGGAAGGAAAAAAAAAAAAAAAGAGGTTAGAGTGGGAGAGAGCCAAAGCATAAGAGACTGTTAAAAACTGAGAACAAACTGAGGGTTGATGGGGGGTGGGAAGGAGGGGAGGGTGGGTGATGGGTATTGAGGAGGGCACCTTTTGGGATGAGCACTGGGTGTTGTATGGAAACCAATTGGACAATAAATTTCATATATTGAAAAAAATTAATGTCCTCTTTTTTAACTCCTTTTATTAATTACATTAATCTTCTATTATTGTTTCCTTTATTTAACATTCTACTTCTGTTTTTTAAGCAGGAAGTTTGATGTAATATATATTGATGTAGGACACATGGTTTGAAAATGATTCTTAGCCACTAGCAATTGATTCTTAAATAAGTGACTTCTACTTCCTATGCCTCTAAAGTGACAGAGAACTCTGTTTTGCTTCTAAGGTACTGGAGATAAATGCTTGTTTGGGAGCTATAAATAGCCAGTGGCCATAGCCATTAAGGCAATAAATTTATGTCAGATAATCCTGCCCAGCAACTCGTTGCACAGCAACTGTTGGTTTTATACAGACACACTTTTCCCCAAAAGGCTATGAAAGCATTCTCATGGCTGTGCTTACAACAGAAATGTGTTAAGGTAGCCTGGTGTCCTGGGTGCCAAGTTTGTGTGGTTTATTTAAATTTTTTTTTTTTTTTACATTTATTTATTTTTGAGAGACAGAGTGAGACAAAGTGAGAGTGGGGGAGGGGCAGAGAGAGAGGGAGACACAGGATCTGAAGCAGGCTCTGGGCTCTGAGCTGTCAGCACAGAGCCCAATGCAGGGCTCGAACTCATGAACCATGAGATCATAAACTGAGCCTAAGTCGGATGCTCAAGCGACTGAGTCACCCAGGCGCCCCTGTGTGGTTTATTTTAGCCTAGCGTGTCCTGTGTTGATTGTGGTCTGTCCCACACAATCAATTCATTATAATTATAATTCATGTATTAAGTTCTTGTTTTATTTATAGATATATTTTATATCACTCTTACTGTGTTACATATGTATTTGCTTATTTGTTTGTATCTGTATATCACACCACCAAACAGTAGCCTATATGTAGGCAGAAATCATATCTTAGTAAATTTTGTATCCCCAGAAGTAGTAATGTGTATTTTTTGTATTACTTAAGAATATTTAACTTGAGTCCAAAAAACAAGATGTTAAATGGAGTATAGATTAAACTCATGAGATACGTTAAACATAGATAGGGAGTAAATTTATAAGTAGCTTAGAAGATATCATATGACTAAGATATAGGCATCATTCATCAATTATGGTAAATATGGATAGTAGGTAAGTTATAGGAGTTATTAAACAACATGTTAAAGATAAAACATATGGAATCTATGATAAACAAAAATTTTATTTATAGATAAGAAGAATAGAAAAAAAGTCATAAGGCATGATAATGCCATGTCTAGAATGGCGGCTGTGTGATACCTAAATCAGTCACCTATTAATGACATCCGTTGTGGTTTTGTCCTGGTCCCACATGCTCTCAGCATAAGAAATACAGGTAAAATTCATAGATATTCCGCAGTCTTATTGATGAGCTACAGCTGTGGTCATGCATGCATGATGCTGTGTGCCTGATAAAGTGTGAGTTGACCCCAGGTACCTTTCATCTGTAGGATTCCCTTTGCTCAAACCTCAACTCTGGTGATCTTTCTAACATGATCAGCAGAGAGACAGAACAGAGAAATATTTCATAATCTAGCATTCAGATACTGTGGGCCTTCCTTCCTACTTGGATGCAATTCTATGTGTATTAACACAACCCCATCTCTGTCCTCCTGCTTCTCACTGTGTGTTTTAAATTAACTAAGTTAATCATGTGATTTGTGAATATTACTTTGTTCTGTGAATGTTTCTGTTCAAAACTTCCTTAGTTTATCTGGTAGTGTTTTTGAAGGCTACCATTGCATCCACAAAATTGCCCACAGGATAGCAGTTACAAATCACCTAAGAATTACTCATATAGGCTTTCTGAATTAAACTACATTCGACCCTATTCAGTTTGCTTGGCATGCAACAGATATTTAGTTTGCTTCTGCCTCTAGACTCTCTCTTCAACCACTGAATGAACTTGAATTAATTTACCACTTGATTTTCCTACACGTGTTCTCTTTTTTAGGTTTAGCATCATGCTTATGTTCAATGGCACCTACTACCAGCCACCCTTCTTCCTTATTTCAGGAAGACTCATATCTGAGTCTCCATCCAACTGAACATCACGTATATAATTGCCATCCTGGAGAACAGCATCATAATTACCATAATACACAAGAATCCCAGCCTTCATGAGCCTCAGTATGTATTCTTATCCATGTTGGCAGCCACCGACACAGGCATGTCAGCATCTACACTGCCTACTGTACCTAATATGTTTCTCCTTAACCACAAGATTGAGTTCCATGGTTGCCTAGCTCCGATGTTCTTCATCCACACTTCTCTTCTGTGGAGTCAGCCCTCCTGTAAGCCATGGCTTTTGATTGCTTTGTTGCCATACGCAACCCACTGTGCTACACTGTGGTCCTGACCCATTCCCGCATTACTCAGGTGGGATTGGCTGCTATGGCTCGAGGAGTGGCGCTGATGGCCTTCTTGCTCATCCAGCTCAAATGGCTTCCCTTCTGTAAGAACATCATCCTATCCCACTCATTCTGCTTCCACCCTGAAGTGATGAAGCTAGCTTGTGTGTCCATTCATGTGAACATCACCCATGGGTTGGCATTGGTTCTCTGCACCTTTGGTGTTGACTCTGTCTTTATTGTTTCTGTCTTATGCTTTGATCTTGAAGACAGTTCTTGGCATTGCTTCTGGGGAAGGATGACTTAAGAAACTCAACACACGTGTCTACCACATTGTCATGGTCCTCATTGTCTAGGTCCCACTTATTGCCTTAGTTCTGATCCACAGGACAGGCAGATACAACTCCCCTTTACCCCACATCACTATGTCCAACATTATCCTTTTCCTCACACCTAGAAACAAAAGAGTCCTCAACTCTTTTGTTTCTAGTGTGAAAAGAAAACAAATTAGAAGTGCAAAATGTAGACTGTTTGCACTTAAGTAGGTTGATGGAACAGAGTAAGATCCCTTTGAGGGACTGACTGAAAGTTACCAGGGATATTGAAAAAAGAAGAACCAACAGACATTATTTTCCTGTGTGCTCAGGTACTTCCTTTAGTACATCTCTGTATGGTTTTATTGTAATTTTTCTAGAAATATTGTATTCCTCTCTGGTTTTAAATATTCGATCAAGAAAGATGCCCAAAACCCCTTTCACCTTCAGTTATGTTTCTCATTCCTGGTGTTTACAGCACTCACCTATGAGCCTATTTCAATCTAAAGAGTCCTACAGATACTTCTATCTGAGACTCCCACATGTATAGCTATATGGCTGAAATATTATTTAAAATAAAATATTTACATTGTTATACAGACATATACTATCTTTTGGGAGTTTGAGATATTATAGAGGGGAATATTCCAAATGAGAGAAAAGAAGGCTTATTTTCACTTTCATAATTTTTATTTAAATATGTTTATGTTTTATGATTCCTTTGCTGAAACCATCTCAATCTAAGCCTCATATAACATGAAAATTCAGTGAGAGATTAAAATGAAAATATAACAAAGCAGTGTACCTAAAATCTTCCATTTGTGTAATGTATTCTTGATTTTCTCAGGTTGTATTAATTTAGATTTCATATTTAGTTGAAGATATAAATATATACTGCTTAAGCTAAAATCAGGACTCTGAAACTTATCTGTTATGTATCCAGGGAACATGATGACCCTGATTTCTGTGCTTCAGTGTCTCTATCAGTGAAAATGAGTTAATAATGGTATCTACTCTGTAAGGACACTGTAAGAAGAAATGTGATAAATTATGTAATATGTCTATAACAATGAAGAGTATATTGCAAATGTTCAATGAATATGAATAATTTTATTATAAACTAAAAATATGGTAGAGGACAAAGGCCAAGCCAGGATTTAAAGATAAATACAAATGAATAAAGGCTTCTGTCATTCAGATGGTGATATCAAAGGTGACCAGAGGATAATACAGTTTGTTCAAAGACTTATTTAGAGTTCTCTTTTTATATATATTTTATAAAATATGTTTGTTTGCAAATATGTAAAATGATTCAGACCAGGTTTATATATTTCATATTTGTGTATATCATATTTATATACCCAATATTATCATTGCAGATCAGAGACAGGCATCAAATTCTTTATATATACTAGTGATGCCTCTAAAATAACTATAATACAGCAGAGCTAGACATTATTACTTCATCCATTTAAAATTTTTTCATGTTTATTTATTTACTTTGAGAGAGAGAGAGAGAGAGAGAGCAGGGGGAGGGGCCAAGAGAGAGGGAGAGAGAGAATCCCAAGCAGGCTCCATGCTGTCAGCACAGAGCCCAATGTGAGACTCTATCTCATGAACCTTGAGATCATGACCTGAGCCAAAATCAAGTCAGACACTTAACCAACTGAGCCATCCAGGTGCCCTATTACTTCATCCTTTTTTAATCAAGTTATGTGGACATGAATTCATGGTTCATTAATTTATTGATTCAATAATATTTAATTCTTTTATTTTCACCTTTTGTCCTTTGTGACTCCTTATTTTACATCTTCACACAACCATTCTGGGGTTCACTATATACCACACTGTATGGGACAGATGAATCAGACAAAAATGCCATCATTTAGGGAAGTACCACTTAGTAAGTGAGACAAGACAGGAATACATTGGCATACTTTAAGACAGAATCAAATAAAGTATCCAATCCACTTCATAACAGACAGAATATGCCATTAAGTCACCTCATCATTTAATTTATAAGTGAAGAAATGTAAAACAAAATTATCAGGATAGGTCACAGATTTAAAGGAAGGATCTCAGGGACTCAAGCTTAAGGACTCAACACTGTCATGTCACTTTTCCTCTCTGGGGCATCCTCTTATATCTGCTTATTTTCTCCTCCATACTCATGCTCTCCTAATGTAGACAGGTATTGCTTCCACAAAGCTATGGAGCATGATGACCACGTGTGATTTGATCTCCTTCCAGAAAGGAGACTGTTTCACACTAACTCTAGCATAAAACATGAAGGAGATTTTCTTTCCTCAGTTTTTAATATCTATAGCTGAAAGATCAGGGGAGGGATATGGTAGAATTTTGTTATTATTGGTCTCATTCAAACTCTACAGACAAGTAAGGATTTCCTCAAAGGAAAATTGTGCAGTGTTTTAAGACAATGAAACAGTTGCTGAAAAATGATCCCCAGTTCCTTCTACTCATGCTCAGGGAAGTCAGAGTTAGGAGGCTTTTGGCCAGACTCACAATAAAGAAAATGATTAAATTAGGCCTTAAAAGATGAAGAAACAGTTTAAGAGTTAGAATTTTATTTAATTTTTTCAGCGTCTTAATTATACTTCTCAAATAATCTCTCCATAAAGGTAAAGACCATACTTAAAAAAAAAATAACTCCCTTTATGTTGTTAATACCTAACAGATAGAGCTTACTGAATGCTTTTGGAATTGAGATAGATTTCCAGCTTCCATAATACTTATTCTCTTGATCTTCTCTGTCTTGCAGGCAGAAGATCTTGGCAACCTCAGTCCTCACTAGCTTACTTTCCTCTGAATTCATATTAACAATTCAAAGCAAGCCTCAGCCTTACTAATTACATTCTGTAACATGGTTTTGCTGCTATTTCCTGATTTCCATGGGTAGAATGTAAGCTATACGAATATTAAATCTAGGTCTTTTATATGATTCTGGTGTCTACCAAATATGTCAAACATACATTAAAATATTTTCCAGTTGATTGCTTGAGCTATCCTTTAGAAATTCATTCAAATCTCTCTTAAAGTTGTTTGAAATTCTTGCTAATGATAACTGCATGTTTATTCATTCCCATGGACAACTAAGTCTCTCTCTTTACTTGCTTCCTATGCTGATCCTAGCAGGACAATTCTTCCTTTGCTTACTCTAACTTCAAGAGTTGACCCTAGAAGAGAATAAACTAATTTGTTTTTCCTCTTGGAAATTTAGGCGACAAAAAAAAAAAAAAAGATGTAGCCTTGCTTTAACAGTCAGAATATAACCCTATCTACCCTCAGTATGGAATGTGAAATAAAACAATATCCAAATAAAGCATGAATTCTGAATGAAGTAGCAAAATGAGTAAGAATAACTATTTATCAGGTCCTTATATATTATTCTTTTCAGAAAGCTCCTTTACTTTTTGTTAAAAGTCAGAAGGTTCAGACATTAGTTAATAGCCAACTATAAGAAGTAGTCAGAAATAATAAACATACAGTCATAAATTTATCATCAATTTTGAATTTTCATGCTTCAGCTTAAACAACATTGCCAATCAAGAATTAGGAGACATTTTGTTTTCTCTATAAAATTAATCCCTCATTGATCTTTTACAATCCAGAGTTGGACTCCTCAGATTAGCACGTGGGGCAATGTGATTTTCCTCCAACTCACACACCAAACACACTGAGCTTGGCTTTCTGTTGTCATTTCTCCTTACCACTACCAAAGTCATCATTCATGATCACAGTTATGATCTTTTATCTAAGCGTTCTGCCTCTCTTTCCCTCATTAGTTAGATTAAATATTTCTTGAGAAAACCTAAGTATTTTATTGTTTTGAATTCATGGTGCCTAACATACTACTTGGCACACAGTAGATCCTGAATACAGTTTTTAAATTGGTTATCTCTTCTAATATAGAGAAAATATCATTCCCCAGCAATGACACGTTGCACCCAAAATCGCTTGCGCAGGGCAGCCTGGATCTGCCGGGATTTGAGACTATAGACGAGAGGGTTGAGCAGTGGTGTCATGAGGAGGTAGGCATTACTCATGGTGGTATACAGATTTGGGGAAGTGTCCTGGGTATAACGATGCAGCACTGCCAAGCTGATTAGGGGCAGGTAGAACACAAGCACCGTGCATAGGTGACAGGCACAGGTGTGCAGTGACCTCCAGTTTCTGTCTTGAGTCTCCAGCTTCATAATAGTGTCCAAGATCTTCATGTATGAAGCTAAGATGAAAACAACATCCACTGCAAATGTGCAGAGAACAAAAACCAATCCATAGGCACTGCTGAAGGTAATGTCCCCACAGGCTAAGTTCAGCATATCTGGGTAGTAGCAATAGGAGTGTGAGAGGATATTGGCCCCACAGAAAGGAAAAGTCCTAAGGAAAAAAGGCAGAGGAGCCAGCAGAGTGGCACCTCGTATGAGGGCAGCTCCACTAAGGCAGGCAACGGTGTAGTGGGTAAGGATCTTGGTATAGTTTAATGGAGCACAGATAGCTACCAAACGATCAAAAGCCATGGCCACCAGGACACCTGATTCTACTGAGGAGAGGGTGTGGATGAAGAACATCTGAGTTAGGCAGGCATTAAGGCCAATGTCGCGGACATCAAACCAGAAGATAGCCAAGACACTAGGCATTGTTGACAATGAAAGGCCTAGATCAGTAAGGGCTAGCATAGCCAAAAAATAGAACTGAGGTTCATGAAGGTTCTTCTCTGCTCTAACTAGGATAAGAAGAACGGCATTACCCACAAGGGCTATGAGGTACAGGACACAGAAGGGGATGGAGATCCATATATGTGCAGCCTCCAGACCAGGAATACCAATGAAGGAGAAAGTGGGCCAATTAAAGAAAGTGTTATTAAAAGCCAACATAGTAAGATGCACATAGGACTGTAGTTCAGGATACTTGCAAACCTATAAAAGAGAAATCATGTGTCAGGAAATGTGAAAGCCAAATTTAAAGTAAATAGGTTATTGATGCACAGAATATAAAATTAAAATATGGAGAACTGAAAAATTGAGTTTCTATTTTTAGCTTCATAACTATTTTCATATGTGGATGGCAACTAAGTACATGAAAAGACGTAGAACATCATTATTTATTAGGTGAATGTAAATAAATACAATAGGATACCATTAGAATGGCTAGAATTAAAAAGACTGAAAATGCCATGTGTTGATGAGGATATGAACAGCTGGAACTCTCTCTCCTGGAATGTAAGTGGTACAACTTCTTTGGAACACAGTTTGGCAGTTTCTTATAAAGTTATACATACATTTATCATACAGTTAGCATTACCCAGAAATTTCACTCTTAAAAGTTGGCCCAAGAGTCAAAAGACATGAATAGATGCTTCTCCAAAGAAGACATCCAGATGGCCAACCAACATATGAAAAAATTCTCAACGTCATTCATCATCAGGGAAATATAAATCAAAACCACAATGAGATACCACCTTACACCTGTCAGAATGGCTAACATTAACAACTCAGGCTACAACAGATATTGGCGAGGATGCAGAGAAAGAGGATCTCTTGCACTGCTGGTGAGAATGCAAGCTGGTGCAGCCACTCTGGAAAACAGTACGGAGGTTCCTCAAAAAGTTAAAAATGGAACTACCCTATGACCCAGCAATTGCACTACTAGGTATTTATCCAAGGGGTACAGGTATGCTGTTTCGAAGGGACACATGCACCCCCATGTTTATAGCAGCACTATTAACAATAGCCAAGGTATGGAAAGAGCCCAAATGTCCATCGATGGATGAATGGATAAAGAAGATGTGGTACATATATACAATGGAGTATTCAGCAATCAAAATGAATGAAATCTTGCCATTTGCAACAATGAATGGAACCAGAGGGTATTATGCTAAGTGAAATTAGAGAAGACAAATATCATATGACTTCACTCGTATGAGGGCTTTAAGACACAAAATAGATGAACATAAGGGAAGGGAAGCAAAAATAATATAAAAACAGGGAGGGGGACAAAACATAAGAGACTCTTAAATATGGAGAACAAACAGAGGGTTACTAGAATGGTTGTGGGGAGGGGGGATGGGCTAAATGGGTAGGGGGCATTAGGGAATCTACTCTTGAAATCATTGTTGCACTATATGCTAACTAATTTGGGTTTAAATTAAAAAAATAAAATTAAAAAAAAATTTGGGCCAAGAGAAATGAAAACTCGTGTTCACACAAAGACTTGTACACATTTATCCATAATATTTTTATTCATACTAGCAAAAAAACCCAGAAAAAAAAATATACAACCACTGTTGAATGAGTAAACAAACTGTGACAAATCCACACAATTCAAATCAAAGAGGGGGGTGCCTGAGTGGCTCAGTCAGTTGAGTATCTGACTCTTGATTTTGGTCATGATCCCGTGGTTCGTGAATCTGAGCCCTGTGTCAGGCTCTGCACTGGCAGTGCAGAGCCTAGTTGGGATTCTCTCTCACCCTCTCTCTCCTTCTCTCTCTCTCAAAATAAATACATAATAAACTTTTTTTAAAAAAGGAAGAGATTACTGATAGATGCAACAGAATGAATGGATCACTAATGCTATGTGAAAGAAGGCAAAAATAAAAGATCAAAGATGTATGACCTCGTTTATATGAAATTCTAGAAAACACAATGTCATAGTGATATTTGCTCAGAGGTTTGAGAGATGAACAGGGAGTATGAAGAGATTGGCTGCAAACAGGCAGAACTATCTTTCTGAGAGATGAAAACGTCCCATACTGAGGTGCCTGGGTGGCTCAGTCAGTTGAGCGTCCGACTTCATCTCAGGTCATAATCTCACGGTTCGTGAGTTTGAGCCCCATGTCAGGCTCTGTGCTGACAGCTCAGAGCCTGGATCCTGCTTCAGATTCTGTGTCTCCTCTCTTTGCCCCTCCCCTGCTCTGTCTGTCTGTCTCTCTCTCTCTCAAAAATGAATAAACATTTAAAAATATTTTTTTAAAGAAAATGCCCATACCATGGCTAATGTACTGATTGAATGGTATACATATATATATATATATATATACACATACGTATATATATATACACATATGTATATACATACATAATATATACATAAATATATATATATATATTTAATTCTTCATATTGTACTATTAAAACGGGTAAATTTTATTCTAGGTAGTTTTCACCTCCATAAAGCTAATCAAAAATATAAGATTTTTGTCTAAGAAATAGCTTTTTAATTATTCTAAACCTGTAGTTCATCAAAATGTATCTCTTCAGGATATCTTCTGCAAATCCTTCCTTTCAACTCATTCATAAAGAAAATGTCACTGTAGTTTGTGAAATTACTTGACCCCACTACTAGAAATTTATTGTATCTAGGATGAGTGTCAAGTTATATTTTTTTACACATTTACCTATTTGACTCTGATCTAAATGGTGCACATCCACACTGAAAAAAAAAATCCCTATGTCCTCTTTTAAAATTTTTGTCAACAGTGTCTTTCATTTTTTCTCCATTTTAAAGAATTATAACACCCTACATGCATCATATCCCTTAGAAATCTAAAGGTGGCTTTGAACAAAAGGCATGGCTTCTCTAGTTCAAATTGATTTACTTATCTTCTTCTCTTCTGATTTATATAAAATTTATGAGCAACTCGAGTACTCTCAAGACTTTAGTTAACTCCCAAATTTCCATATCCAACCCATATACCTATTCTGAATATATATTCAGCTGACCCATAGATATCTCTACCCATATGCTTCAAAGGAAATTCAAATGTGTACCCTAAGCATAAGGGCTAATTTAACCCTTATCGATGCTTACAACTTTTTCTTGTGCTTTCTCCAGAAATATCCCTCTTTCTTACATACCTCATGAACTTCTCTTCAGTCTTAAAAATAAATCTCAAATTTATCTTGTCCAAAAAGTATTCCCTAACCCCTTTCAAAATAATTGAACAAACTTCCTTCTTTGGTACCTTTTAATGCTCCTATCATTACACCCATAAACTTTTGAATTTTTTATTATTTTTCTGCCCTGTCGACTAATCTGCAAGTACTTGAGATTACAGGTTATTTCTCTAAATGAGATTTTTTTCCTGAAAAACCTTATATATTATGATAAACAATTTGTATAGGTAAATGGTTGACTTGATTAATAAGGATTGAGGTAAATTGCTTGATTTCACTAATTTCACTAAATTTCAGGGTTTATTTCAGTAAATTTGTATTAATGATACTTTATTAAGTAATTCTGTGAGGATTAAATGTATGAGACAGAGCAAAACCACACTGCACACTCACTGCCTAAAACCTTACCAATCAACATTTGTTTCTTGGCCTTTATCATACTCAATTCAATACAAATGTATGTCTAAGTGAATTGCAAACATTATAAAAATCCTTATTAACTTTGCTAGGACACACACTGATTGTTAGGAAATATTAAAATATTTATACAAAATAATATACTCTCACATTCTTTTACTCTGAGATTTCATATTAAAACCATGAATGGATTTTATTAAAAATCAAAGTATATGAGAGAAGTGATATGTATATCTAAACTGTTATATATACATATAGGTCAGAGTATCTATCTAGTGTGTCTATCAAACCTCTCCCATGTGTTATTTATATTTTTGAATACATTATATAAAAAAAAGTAAGGTCAAGTTGATCAAACCAATATTCCAGGTGAATGAGGAACTTAAATATGTGTTGGAGAAAGAAAAGAGGCAAGAGAAACAGAGATGGAAAGGCAGAAAAAGACAGTGGTACAGAAGGAAAGAAGAAGGGAAGAGAAAAAGAGGAAGAGAGGGAGGAAAGAATAAAAGAAAGAGAATTCTAGAAAAAATTAATTAAAGAATAGCTGATACCTGGCCCATCTTCAAATACTAGTGGTGAAGTCAATATACATTTCCTGGATCCTAGTACTTGAATTTCTATAAGAAAACAAACTAATTAATATAAATATTAATTCACCAAAATAATATACGGATATTGAGTGTGATATATATATATATATATATATATATATATATATATATATGTGTGTGTGTATGTGTGTGTGTGGGTATTTTTCCTTCAAAATCCAACCAAAAGCTATGTTCTTAAACAAATTTCTAAAAAAGTTTCACTTTGATTTACTAAAGGCTCTATCTTAAACATGTATAAATGAGAAATGCCCCTGGTAGCAGTGGGCTAAAAACACATAACACATCTGATTATAAAAATATCCTGCACTTACACATACATAAACATAGTCATTCACATACATGTATCTGTTATGAATACATCTTAGTTACCAGCATAAAAGCTTCTTGTTTTACTATAACTCCAGCTTCAAACAACAAATTGAATATAATTCATTCTATTCCATCCCATTAGCCCTGTTTCTTTGATTATTATTTTTACATATAAATATATCATATATGTAAATATTATTTATAATATTTTACACAGGTAATTATATAATATAAATAATTATTCAAATATATACTTAAATATAAATGCATTTATAATGTAACTATACATTACATATTATAATATGTTATATATGAATATAATAAACATCTTTTTGGTTAAAGAAATGATATGGCTTGGGGTGCCTGGGTGTCTCGGTCAGTTAAACCGAGTCCGACTCTTGATTTCAGTTCTGGTCATGATCGCATGGTTCATGGGTTCGAGCTCCGCATGGGGCTCTGTGCTGCTTGGAATTCTCTCTCCCTCTCTCTCTCTGCCTCTCCTCAGCTCATGATTTCTCTCTCTCTCAAAAAATAAACAAACTTAAAATAAGAAAAGATCTAGCTCTAAATCCATTCTTATATCAGCTGCTGAAAGGAAAATTTTATTTTACCTGCTTCCCCTTTGAAGTTACACTATGTCATTTTATGTCATGTCACATCATGTCATGTCATGTCATGTCATGTCATGTGATGTCATGTCATGTCATACTACCTTATATCAATTATGCACATTTTAACAAGAATGTTGTTTGTCAGGTATCATTCCAAGCATTGGAGTAAAGCATTAAAGTAAAGCATTAAAGTAAAACAGCATTATGAAAGAAACTAAATTATTATGGTTTAAAAACTGGCTTTGTCTTTTCCCTCTTATGTAATCACAATGGTCATTTTACCTTTCGAAGAACTAATATTCCTTGCAGTCAAGATATGGGTAATCATACCTCTTAACGGGTATTTAGAAAGATTAAACAGAAAACAGTAAAAGAGCTTATTATAATGCTGACAGAATTGAAAAACAAAACTTGCAAAAGTCACTGTGTAGTACTGTGTTGAGGTCTGATTGAGAGGTATATATCAAATTTATACCCATATCTACTTCACTCTGTATAAATTTTAACTTAGGGATATTGCAGATGGTTCCAATGATCAGTTGAATTTAAGGAGGATTCTAAAGAAGCATCAGTTGGGTAAAAGCAAATATGTTTCCTGTGCAAAGGAACAACATTCCTTGTGTAATTCTGCAAAATTACAGTGGCTTTACAGAGAACTGAGATCAGGAATATTATGGCAGCTTAGTATTATCAATACAGCGTTGACTTTGCAGACCGACAAGTCTCTGAATATTAGCAGAACAGCTCTTCACCCAGGTCAAGTTTATATTTTATCTGAACACCTAAGTTTGGTTTTAAATTGTCATTTCCCCAAAACACAAATCTTCATCTTGAAACTTGTAAAGAAGATGACTATTATTACTAGTAGGCATGAACTCAACATTTATATTGGGAAAAGCACTTTTGCTAAACAAGGTGGGGAGAAAAGTCCCAAAATTTGCAAAAGCATTTGATCTCTCCATGAACCTAAAAACAGCACCTAAAAACAGAACATGCTGATTGAGTCAAATCTAACTCATGTTGCAAAATATATTCCTGAGGCACAGGTTTCAGGATTCCAGGGAAAGCTATCAAATCAAGAAATGCAGTCCATGTAATTTGGGAATCTAATACTAGCTGTGTAACCACAATATGCACAGGTAGCATTAACAGATACTCTTTAAATTGATCATGACTACACCAATTAGTACTCAGAAGAAAATACAGATGAAATTCAAACAAGCATGTAACTTTAACTTTACATTTAACTTTAAAATGTATAGTTTATCAAACGCAGGATTCTCTGAACAATTAAATCCCCAAATCTCACATACCCTAACTCAACACTAGCCATTCCTATGGGTCCCTTTACCCTGGAAAACTGGTTATTATTATATAAGTTTACTTGAAAGAACATTATAACCAATTTACTTGAAAGGACATTTACAATGGTAGTTGCTATTATTTATCTCTGAAATACTTCACTTACTACACGGCGAATGGCCTTTTCACTTTCCCATGTGTCTGTTGGCAGGACTGTCCCTCCCTGGAAGACACAAAACCCCACAGCTCTGTGTGCGGAAGCAGTTTTACTTCAAAGGCTTGGTCGTTTAATGGTAGCTTACAGGCCAACAAGAGAAGGTCTCCCAAGTACCCAGAAAGCTCTGCTGAGATTTAAAAGGCACTGTGGGCTCCCAACCCCTAGCTAAGAAGCTTAAATTTATTTTCACCCCAAGGGATCTGAGAAAGGCGGAAGCATCTTTTAGATATTGTACACCATAGAGCATCTTTTTGTACTGGAGAAACCAAAAGCTTTCATTTTTATTTGAACACAGTGGATCTGAGCAATTTCTTCCTTTGTTATATGAAAAGCAAGCTGGAGTGAGAACATGTAAACCAGAACTATGTTTAAACAAGATCGGCTGTTTAGGAAATGTTAAGCTTCTTAGCAAATAGAATAATAACTACTTAAAAGTATTTAATACAGAGGCTCCTGGGTGGCTCAGTCAGTTCAGCATCTGACTCTTGATTTTGACTCAGGTCATGACCTCACAGTTCATGGGTTCCTGAGCCCCACCTCAGGCTCTGCACTGACAGCACGGAGCCTGCTTGGGATTCTCTCCCTTCCCTCTCTCCTTCTCTCTCTCTACCTTTATCTCTTTCTCAAAATAAATAAACCTTATTTTTTTTTAAAAAAGTATTTAATACAAATAAATACTTGCATGCTGTCAAAACTTTTTTCCATGTAATTTATGGCAATAACTATTTTCCCCAGAGTTAACAAAACAAAACTGTCTAACTTTATCTTTCTGCATAAAAAATAAAAAAAATTCGGGATGGCTGGGTGTCTCAGTCAGTTAAACATCCAAGTTAAACTCAGGTAATGATTTCTAAGTTCACGAGCTCCACCTCAGGCTTCTGCTTCGGGTCCTCTGCCCAATCTCTTTCTGCCCCTTCTCCACTTGTGTGCTCACATGGGCAAGTTCTCTCTCTCTCTCTCAAAAATAAATAAACATTAAAAAAAGAAAAGAAACATTAAAAAAAGAAAATATATTAAAGTTATTTAGTACATGACTTCAGACTGTATCTTTCTATATCTTGTGGGTTTTTTTTCTCGAGGATTTATCAAAGGCATATTTCCATGACAGTACAAAAAATGTCCCTCTGAGTTTTAAAAGATAGTTCATATTGGGGACCCTGGGTGGCTCAGGAGGTTAAATGTCACACTCTTGATCTCAGCTCAAGTCTTGATCTCAGGGTCATGAGTTTAAGCCCTACCCTGGGTTCCATGCTGGGCATGAAGCCTCCTTAAAAAATAAGTAAATAAATGATACTTAATACTGCACAATAAGGATGTGATATATTAAGCACCTCTCTGATTTTTAGACTGCTTATGTTTCACAAATATGAATAATTATACCATCTTAGTACATATTTAATTCCTGTCCAGCTTCCTTTCAAAAATGTTAAATAAATATACATCCAGAGAAGTATAAAGATTTGACTTCTTTTCTTCACACTTGCCAATCTCTTAAATTTCCTAAGATACTAGACCAAATGGGGAAAAAAAAAGTGTATTGTTATTCCCTTAATTTGTATTGTTATATTGATTATTAGTAAGGTATGATCTTTGTTATGTATTATTGGACATGTGTGCAAATTCTTTGGTAAATTACTTAAATTCATATTTCAAAATATTCAAATAGATACTTTTAGAGTCCCGATTATCTCAGTTCTATCTTTATATTTAAAATAAAGGCAAACTATTTTTCAGAAAATTTGAGTCCATGTAGGCACTTGATTGGGGAACATCATTAAATCCAAATTTCTAAACCAGGACCCCATTCAGAGTCACCCTCAAAACCTTTTCATGTCTTTATATCCTTGTCCTGCCTCCACTGTGATTCTGCCTTCACTGTGTCAAAATATTTGCATCTAAGATTATTCTGGGTAATATTAGATAGTAAAACTCAAATTTTTCAAAATCAAATTTTTCAACTGTAATTTCTACCAATATGTCAACTGATTGATGTATGTGGGAGTACTAGATCATATTTTCATAAACTAAAGTTCTCTGTAAAATTTTGTCTACTTATTTATGCTAGTAACCTAGTCTAACAATCCTGCCTGAATTCCTTTTGGAAGCTTCCTTAAACAAGTCACAAGTTCACATTTCACTTCTTTTTTATTTTAGGGCACTTCTCAAATAGACAATTCTTCACACTGAGACTTTCCCAAAGAGGCCAAAGTCATTATAAATTATATTTGGTATAAATATGCCGTTTGAAAAGACAGGCGCACTAATGAGAGTTTTAGCACAGCTACAGTTAAGATGCATAATCTGTCATGGAGAGGAAAACACTTGGAATGTGACAAATCAATACATGCCTGATAATACTTGGGAAATTAAATTGTTCATGCACCTGGTGTCTTGGGTCCTTAGTTACTGGCTATCTAAACTGCAGATTTAATAAATATGCAATTCCTGGCAGATAGAACATTAAAAGAAGAGCTCTCTCTCCCCCAACCAGATTCCCATGGTAAATAGGAAAAGAGCTGAGACAAGTTCTCCTAATCCTTTTGGTCACTCAAGGCAAAATTGCTCCTTTAAGTCTGCTGTACTGTGGAGGCCTTCTGTCTTCATCAGTCCTTGGAGCCATCTCAAGGACAGACTTATCAGTTGTGGATGTGCCTTCACCCACGTGAAACTTCTTAAACACACAAATTAGCAATACAACAGAAAGACAAACAAAAGTATGTCTATTAATAAGGCAAATTTGCACCAACGGAAGCAAATGTGAAAGGACTGCATAAAAGCAAGTGCTCTTTATTAATGATGAAATATAATCTCAGTAATTTGAAACTCAGTATTAAGAAGTTGGAGACCAGGCACAACATGAGGTTTACCTCATGTTGCATCTTGGATATCTCCAAGCAGGAGATTCATGAGTTATAGGGTCTTAAGCCATGGTAGGACACCAAGTATAAACTAGATCCATAACTTACTAATTGAACTAATAGAGAACACTACTTTGACATATTTCTAGTAGTACTTCAGAAGAAAGTGGTCAGGTTGGGATATTTCTAGGGTTTTGGGATCCGGACCCAAGATCTGAGATATCTTTTTGAAGGTTGGAACTGAATGGCAATATATAAATCTTATGGCATAATAGTTTAGGGTAGAAATAATGTGGTATGGAAAGTGAAAGCCATCTTGATAACTAAATTGTTGTTCGATAAAGGACCTAAGCTGTTTTTCTATGTGAGCAATCTATTTCTCTCAAATAATTTCCATTTGCCCAGATTGCCTATTGATTATTTGAATAAATTTATTTTCAGGAATTTAATAAAACAAAGGATGGGTTTATTTGCTGTTTTACATCTTTAATTCCTTGTGCAAAAGTGTTCCTGTACAAGTAAGAGAGTTGACATAAGTATTCTCAGTTCACAGTCTGGATATGTTCTGTGTTTATTCAGGTGTTCTTGGTTCTGTTTGCCATTTCACTGATAGGAATAGTAGGAATTTTTACATTTAGTAAAGCTGGAGTTAAATGGTGTATACTACCTAGTACTCTGAGATTCTACACATCTTTATGTATTATCTTTAGTTATTCTCAAAGGCTCCTGAGAGGTTAAATTGATGAATTCCATAATGACATTTTATATAGTCATTTCTCACAGCTATATCTCAAGAATACAGCTACCGTCATTAACACATTAACACACAAAGTTGTTCAATGCATATCTTCAATAAATAGCATATTGCTGGATCTGTTAATACTAATGTAACATTTATGTAACACCTTCTCTGTGTTGGGCCTTGATATATCTGATAAATCAACAGGAGAATGCAAAAAAAGAAATATTCTTTTTCCTGGAGGTGACTTAACTTTCAGTTTGAACACCTCATCTAAGAATCTGTCCTCACATGTTAGGAATCATTTATGCAAGACCTCTTTCTCTGGTTCCCAGTCCCACATTTAACTTATACTTTTCCTCAAAGGTCATAGGTCTTCACAACTTTGAGTAGACACGAAACTACCTATTTTACTTTAATCTAAGTCACACAAAAAATTTTAATGAGTAAAGGATTATTAATTATGATCTATATTTCAATATTTCTATCTTTAAATTAAAAAAATAATAATGACAAAAACACCCAGGGAAATAGGAAGCTACTTTGGGTAATATATCATTCTCAGTGGTATTTTATTTATATATATTAGTGGCTTCAATTCACAGCATTATTATGAATATAGAAAGCTCAGGACAAGAAGAATCAGTGGAAATAGCTGATCAACCAATTTTGCACCTAAGTGATTTCCATCATGATTGCTTTTCCTCCATAGAAGGGGAAATAAACATTTTTCATCAGAGAAAAGATACTTTATCAATACAAGTCAGGTTTATAAAAATTATAACTTTGATGTTATTTTTGAAGTATATTTTGATAAAGGGAGAACATGCTGGAGACCATGAATTACCTTTGAATCCTAGATTGGCTACATATTAGTTGTCTGACGGGGGGGTTTGATAAATTAATATATTTGAATTTCAGCTTGTTCAAACTGAACATGATTTGCTAATTGAAATGATGAGAATATATGGCTTTTTATGTGAGAAAGTAAATAATAAAAGACACATAAAAGTGTTTTTTTTAATTCCTTAACATGATTCATCACAAGGAGGGTCTAATGCTATTTTGTGGAATTTGTGGAAATTTGACTACTCCTGTTGAATACCATTGAATCTGTGCATTCTGCTAGCCTGAAAGTCCATATGTTTATGTGAAACTACATGACAAAAAAAGGTCCTTGACATGCAGTTATGTGTAAGGTGCATGGTGTGTGTAGGGGTACAGTGTGGAATGATGATGGGAAAGTTTATATAGTTTATAATTTCAGAATTCCAAGGTAATTTCTACATATATTCTATAGGGTTTCTGAAACATATAGTATAAATGGAACAATAGCAGAATTCAAACAGATGTCTGTGAAGCAATTAAATTTTGAGAAATCTCAAAATATATTGTAGAAGACATGAACAATCCCAAGATGTAGATACTACATTAAAACAATTCGCTTCAGAGTGAAATGAGATGACACCAAGACTTAATGAGAGGCTTTCAATTAACCTGATGCAAAAAAAGTACCCGGTACTTGGGCTATTTCTGGAGCTTCCCTAGGAAACAATGAAGAATGGACTTTAAATCAAGAAAAGTGGCACCTGGTGGCTCAGTCAACTGACTGTCAGACTCTCGATTATGGCTCAGATCATGATCTCACATTTCGTGGGTTCAAGCCCTGCATCGGGCTCTGTGCTGACAGTGTGGAGCCTGCTTTGGATTTTCTCTCTCCGTCTCTCTCTCTGCACTTCCCATGTGTGCGTGCTCCCTCTCTCTTAAAATAACTAAATTAAAACTTTCAAAATAAATAAATCAAGAAGAGACTGGGGCTTCCTAAGAGATTATATCCTCGTGAGATAGCTGCATGAATAATAAAGAAGCTCAAACCAGGTCATAGGACTCTTGATTTTGGACATGGAAGAGAAAGCTGCCCCTGCAGGACTTTAGCAAACACTCTACCTTGAGATGTCAGGTAAGAGAGAAGATATTGTTTACTTGCATTTGGAAAAGACTAAGAACAAAGAGACTATGGATAAATTAGTGAGTACAGACACTCTAGCCCGTAATACGAAGAACTACAGGAATCTAGAGGTGTTTCTTTCTGTGAAAGTATCTCTACTTTGTTTTCCCTCAAGAACCTGAAACAGTTGGACAATGCTATTGAGCCAAAGAAAAGTGAGTGGGTTTAACGTATTCTTGAACTAGAGAAGTGCACAACTACCCATGCCTGTGTTTACACCGACCATGAGATTCAGCCTCATATCTAAACACGGACATCCTTTGAAAACAACAAGTGTAGACTCTGGATTCTGAAAATGCTTTGCAAAACCCATGCATAATAAAAGGCATTGTGAATAAACATGGCACCAGACCCTTAATGTTGGAAGGTGCAATGATTTGACTAAGCAGAATGAGTTTTATCCAACAAAGAGTGAGTTTTCTAGCCATTCTACCTCCATTCTCTATCTTTTACAACAAAACTCCAGATTAAAAAAAATACTAATAAAGCCTCTTGAAGATAATTCCAATTTTTGTAATTTTTAAACACAATGCATTGAAATCTAGCGAATCCCTTGTTAGTATTTCTAAAAGTCTGATCCAAATTGACTTGAATTGAGATTTTGAAAAATTCACTAACCTGTCAAATGGAAGCAGAGACAAATGGGCTGGATCTTCCAGCTTCTTATCCACAATGCCAACCAAGTTAGGTAGTCAGACTTTATAGAAAAACTTTTTAAAAAACCATTATTATCTGAGACTCTTAATCTGACCAAAGATTAGACTTAAGGGAGGAGTCAAATAGGAGCAGCTGGGAAATACTCAGGCCACCACAGCTAAGGCCCATCAGCTCCACCCAGGGAATGATGATTTAGAAGTGCACATCTCTACAAAGGCCCACAAATGATACCAAGGATGACATTGGTGAGTGAGGGTAGATGAGGGGTTGGGAAAGGCATACGTGCAAATATTTGTATGGCTTATTGTCATTGTGAGATGACTGCTACGATAGGAAGGGTATATAAGTATATATGCAATGTGTATGTAGTTCCATAAAAACAGAATCTGGTGAGAGGTGAACTCATAAAAATGTGTACTTTGCTGTCTGTGGGAAAGAGATTCAGTGTATCACAAGATTCATTGTTTTATTTAAATAAAGTTTTGGTAATGAAGACTATGAAAACGGTCTCATCTCTGACATACTGTGCATTTTGTTGATTATTAAATAAGCTTGTCACTTCTTCAAAGAAGTTGCTAATTTTACTTTCCCAGATCTTTGTTAAAATCTTCAAGCTTAGAGCCAATAAGAATATGGAGAAAAATAATTGATTTTTATTGAATATTTGGATGAATAAATAACCATACCCATATTGAATTAAGTCAATAAAATAGGCATTGTATAACATTTTGTTATCATCGTTAAAAATGAACTGTTTGCTTACACAAGTACATAGTAACTATGCAAAATATCTCTAGATCTTTTTAATTAAAATTCAAAGTATTTACAATACTTTGGTCAAACATGGTGAAACATAACCATGAACATGATTTTTTTTTTTTAATTAAGCAATCTAAGGGCACCAGGGTGGCTCAATCACTTCGACTTCGGCTCAGGTTATGATGTCACAGTTCGTGAGTTCAAGCCCCTCATCAGGCTCTGTGCCGAGAGCTCAGAGCCTGGAGCCTGCTTCAGATTCTGTTTCTCCCTCTCTCTCTCTGCCCCACCCTGGATTGCACTCTGTCTCTCTCTCAAAAATAAATAAACATTAAAAAAATTAAACAATTTGTTCAAAATTTTAGTGTTTTTAAATATATAGAACTAAATTCTTGCTGTTTTTGTTCATGTTCAATTGAAAAAAAACACATTTATATTCAACAATGAATTATCATGAAACAGTGCTTCATAACCTATGGAGTGAAGGTATACTTAAAATTTTTCAATCACCAAATACTTTCATAAATATAACTAAAATTATGTTTAATGGAAATGAAATGAAAAATACATGCAATAATAACCCTATTATTATATACTAATAATAATTAATATTATTAAATTAAATTATTTAAATTAAAGCATAGATACATTATGTCAATTAATGCAAAAGTTTCTAAAGATTTATTTTACTTTTTTATTACTTTTAATTTTTTTTAATTATTATTTATTTTTGAGACAGATAGGGAGCAGGGAGAGGCAGAGAGAGAGGGAGACACAGAATCCAAAGCAGGCTCCAAGCTCTGAGCTGTCAGCACAGAGCCCACTGCAGCGCTCGAACTCACAAACTGAGAGATCATGACCTGAGTTAAAGTCAGATGCTTAACCGACTGAGCCACCCAGGCTTTAAATTAAACCTTTAAATCAAAGGTTTATTTAAATTTCTGCACTCATCTCACTGGAGAAATAATAGGATATCAAAATGTGCCAAGAACTACAGTTTAAGTAGCTTTGTCTAATATGGATCAAGGTAGTCTAAGGCAGTAAGAAATACCTAGGAATGATGTACCACTGTAATTACAGTAACAAGTATGAATTTGCATGGATTTTTAAAAGAAATTTACTTGAACATATCATATACTTTGGATTTTTTATTATTTATTCATTTATAACAAACATTATATCAGTTAAAGTACTTAGATAAACTAAATACCAATGATACTTTTTTTTCCTCATTTTTCCTTCATAAAGCTACAATATCTAGGGAATTTGATCAAAAAAAGCAGGTCTTGTTTGTTAGTCTAGAGGCTTAGATGCTCTGTGTCGGGAAACAGCATTTAATCTCATATTAGAGAAAACTCAGGGTCAATTTAAAGTAAGGTGTATTATGAGTTGTCAAAGGTTCAAGTCAAATTTTAACATCTGTGACTGAGTCAATAAATTTTGTTCTAGGAAAGGCATGCACCTCTGGCATTATATTGCCCACCAATAGCACCACATCCATAGTCTCCACCTTTGTGGTGACAGGCATACCTGGGCTAGAGGCTGTGCACATCTGGATCTCCATACCCTTCTGTGCCATGTTCTTCATTACCTTGGTGAGCAACATGACCATCATGACAGTTATCTGCAAGGACCAGACCCTCCACGTGCCTATGTATCTCTTCCTGGCCATGCTAGCTGTCTCTGATCTGGGTCTGTCCCTCTTCACTTTCCCCACAATGCTGGGGATCTTCTGGCTGGATGCTCGAGAGCTCACCTTCTCTGCTTGCTTCACCCAAATGTTTTTTATTCACACCTTCCAGGATTTTGAGTCAGCTATCTTACTGGCAATGGCCTTTGACCGCTATGTGGCCATTTCTCGTCCATTGCACTATTCTTCCATTCTCACCAACGGTGTAATTTCCAGGATAGGTTTGGCCATTATAGTGCGAACATTCACTGTGCAGGTGCCTCTCCCCATCCTCTTGAGGACGCTGTGCTTCTGTGATTCCAATGTACTATCTCATTCCTACTGCCTGCATCCTGATATCATAAAGCTCTCTTGTTCCAACACAAGGATCAATAGCATCTTTGGACTGTTTGTGGTGCTATCCACTATGGGACTTGATTTTCTCTTCATCCTCTTTTCATATGTCCTGATACTGAAAACTGTACTGAGCATTGCATCCTATGGTGGCCGTCTCAAGGCTTTCAACACCTGCATTTCCCACATCTGTGCTGTGATTCTCTTTTTCACACCCATGATCTGCCTGTCCATACTGCACCGCTTTGGCCCCAAACTTCCCTCATGTATCTACGTGACCATGGCCAACATGCATTTTCTCATTCCCCCTGTGATGAACCCTGTTGTGTATGTAGCGAAAACCAAGCAGATACGAGATAAAATTCAGAAACTCTTCACCAAAAGAAGACCAGGAGAATCCCAAGTCACATTTATAACATAAATGAGCACGATCCTAAAAGAGAAAGAATGCTTCATGAAAGCAAAGAGCTGCTGATATTCTAAAAGCCCACAAAGATTCTGTTTGACTCTTCTGAATTATACAGTATATTGGTTTGGGTAACTTTTAAAACTGTTTCTATTCTATGATTTGAACAAATGTACATTGAACAATATAATTTATTCAGGAAATAAAAATCTGAAATAATGAACTATTTGCATTATTTCTTTGTCCACTGGTTCATATATCTTAGAGAAGTTTATAGTCTTATAATTCATCTTGGACAGAGTGAACAAAGTACTTCGTCTTATCATCTGTATTTATACCTTGACATGGTGTTAACTTTTTAGTGAATACCTACTTTATCCTTGACTTTTTGAGGAGCTGAAGATATAATATGAATTAAGCAAAGTTCTTGCTTGCATAGTGCTTTGTTTTATTGATGATATTGTTGTTGAAGTAGGGAGTAAAGGAAAGAAGCAAACAAGTGAATATCTAATATTGCTATTAAAAAAAACTATAAAATCATGAAATTTACAATACCAACAATCTCTACCTATATTGGACGTATGAAACTTCTCTTGCCACACTCTAAAATAAATCTAAAAATCATCATCATTTGGAAAAAGTATAATGTTTAAATCCAGTATGTCAATCTGTAGTATCATATTCTGTCTTTCAAGAATGTTCACTCCTTGACTTCACTGCATTTGGACTTTGGGCTTGAGATCTTTAGTCCCAAATATCTCACCTTCTCTAAGTCCAGGACAGCCATCATTTTATCATTGACTTTCCTATTCACTATGGACCACACATATTCCAGGAAAAGCTCCATCAGCACTCATTTTTTTTTTCTTTTAATACTTTTCAACTGTAAACTTAACTTTGGAATCAATTTAAATATTTTGTATTTTCTAGTCTTACATCTGTGCTTTTGAGTTCTCCCTAAGAATAACACTAGAGTTTTCATACTGTAATGGCTACAAATTAATGATCTTCAATTCATTTGGTTTTTCAGTGTCTGGATGCATATTTTTGAAACCCTCAGTGACATTTTTCATGATCCACACTTGCCATTTCAAATACCTGCAACTTTCTTCCAGTCACTTATGCTTCACACCAGACCCTTTCTTCACTTTCACATACATAAAAGAATCTATATCTAGAAATGCCATCAAAATTCTTCCTTCCAATATTAGAAAAAGAATGTAATCTCTTTTATTCAAAGATGGTCGAACATGTCCATCTCTAAATGTGTTTCTTTTAATGTTATCTGAGACACTCCATTTTGCCATCCACCTTACTCTCTTTTCCCCTTTTGTTTATATTATGATTATGATTATTATGAAATGCTTCAAGGATGAAAAGATTCAAACAATAATACAAAAAACATACAGAAGCCATACAATTTATATATGGTTCTATTGAATTATAATATTTTGCCTCAATTGAGTCAGAATTTTTTAAGTAAAACAAATTACAATAAAGGCAAAATTTCTTTCCATCTCTCTGAATCATAGATGTTAAACTCAATATCCAAAAGTAATCATACAATTTTACTCTGTTCCTTATCTTTCTTTTCCATGTTTTATTATGTTAAATGGATGTGTGTGTATATAACGAGCATACACAAAAGTGTATGTGATAAGCATGTATGTGCTTTATAGCACTGTTTTAAATGTTCTCCAAAAAAAAAAAATCACTATTCTTTGTCACAAATGTATGCTTTTGAGATTTGCCCATATAGTTACATGTTATTTGGATACATTTATTTTCACTGATGTAAAGATTCCTGTGTTGTTTAGGAGATAAAAGGGAGCTCCAGAGATTCAGTTCCTCCAGGTAATTCTGCCTCTTGCTTTACCTACATATTATCATTAATAGTATTGCAGGGGTTTCTAGAATTCTGCAAATACTTCCCATCTCCATAACATTGTCAGACTCAACCCCAATCTCTGTAAGAAACCTTCTGGGGTAATTTCATTATACATGCTATCCTTATTTATATAAGACTCTTATCTCATCCCTTGACTTCCATTCAATAAAATTCACTTCAATAAAATTTTTTTGGCATAAATAAGCTACTTGAAAAAATATGCATTAATTGTCTTAATTTTCTCCCCCTTGTCAAATTTAAATATATTTTATGGTGGAATATAAAGTACATACAGAAAGTTGCATTGAAATAAATGTGCAATTCAATAAATTTTTATGAAATGAGCATCTGTATAAATATCACCTAAGGAATCAAATAATAAATTATTAACACCTAAATTTTCTCTGCAGCCTTTCCTGAACATAACCTCACCACTGTCAGCGCATTAAACCAGTATGCTGACTTTTGTACTGTTCATTTCATTGTTTTTCTTTATAGTGGGGTTATTTAGTATGCATCCTCAAACAACATAGTTGCCAACAATTTAACTGAAGTAGAAATCATTTCCTCTTCAACGCCATTATAACAAAATTTTGCCTCTACAATTCTATTGAAATTGCTTAGGCAAAAGTCATCAAGAAATCTAAATAACAAATCAAATAACGTATTTCAAATCTGTCTTTTCAGCCCTGGACCTCTCATCAATTATTGACACTGTTGGCCATTCACTTGTTATTCAATATCTGTACTTTTTGACTTCTCTAACACCCCTCATTTCTGATTATTCTCTGATCTCTTGGAATAATTTGACTCCTTGCATTTTCTGTTTTCACTTATTTTGCTAACCCCTTGAATATGAATGTTGCCTTATCAATCTCAAACTCAGCGTCCCTCCTGAATTTCAGGTACGTTCACATGTCACTCTGGGATAATTCCCTTTGTATGCTACATGGAAATCTTAAACTCAACAAGGCCAAAGAAGAACTTACTCATTCTGCTCCAACCTCGATTGCTACTTCTTCCTGCTTCCACTTTTGTGTTCTCCATGTATGTGGGTGGCATTTCCCTTTACTCCCTCACTCTAGCCAAAAATGCAGACCAAGTGCCACACATGGTTCTCACTTTCCCTCACTTGTAATTTCCAATCCCTTATCAATATTGTAGATTTCACTCTCTTAATATTTTTCACCACTTTTACATTTCCACTCCTCCTGCCTCAGTTTAGACCTTAATGATTAAGTAGATCATTTAGCCATCCTGCTAGTTGGCTTCCCTGTCTTCATTCTCAAACAACTCTAAGCAGAACTGAAAATAGCTCTCAAAATCTAAAGATTATGTTGCACACTCATTTAAACTTTTCCATTGCTCCTCTTCACTTGCAGGTTAGTCTTTACTCACAGCTACCACTATTATTTTTTGATGATTTTCTAGCTCAAAATTTTTGTCGCTGATTATATGCTCCATGCCCTAAAATAAATGACCTTCTTACTTAACCACCTGCTGTCTCTCTAGCAAATTATTACAATTGTTCCAGCTACATTCTCTTCCTTAAATATTCTCCTTGTCACTTAAGGATCCACAATGGGAATCCACCTAGTTTTGATTTAATATTTCTAGTCTTTTTTGTATTTTGTCTAGGATTAGAATTATGTTTAGGTCACATTAAAAGTTACTCATATTTCACACATGCTGAATGAAAACATTTCCAACCCATGTTCAGTGTGGTCATGGTCACGACATACTCCTGCAAATGCACAGAAGATACCTCCAAGAAAAGAGTTAATGCAACAGATCCATTTTACTCAGTTCTTGCATATCTCTGTAGACATGTTGATGAATGGTCCTTGACCAAACTCTAAAAATAATTCTCTGGAATGTTCACATAGTTACTGAGTAGTAGTGTTATTATGTATGCCCAAGCAGTAGTTCAATATGAACCAGGTTCGTAGCATATGTTAGACAAATATAGAATTTATTATGTGTACCTGTTGCCTGGTTTGGGGTCTACACACACTGGTCATGCAACAGATATATACCTATGTAACTGGCTTGCTTTAATAACACTGACTCCATAACTCAAGCAGGCTTCTCTGGACAGAGGCATCTCTCATGTGTCCCTGAGGTTTGTGGCTACAGGTGACCCTTGCAGAAAGAGAAGAAACAGTTGGAAGCCTGTATGTGGCCTCTCTTGACATCACAATGGACACCTTTTTCCTGTTGTTCCTGCACAGTGTCCTTTGCTGTGTCAAATCTTAGCCGTGAGTATAACTTTCTGTTGAATTGTATGAGTGCTTTGGTGAACCACTGAACTAGCAAGTGGTTGTGGTACCCCTGGATGTTTCCTCTGCCTCATGCCCAGTTTGGTCCCTACTTCAATTTCCCAGGCCACTCCTGCCCAGCTCCATGCCTACTATGACCAAACTTTGCATCTTATATCACTCTTCTTTTTACCTTCAAAACAAAATCCAGAACCCTTTCATATGTTCCTGGTGAATCCTTTTTAATCTCCTTCACCTATTCCTCAGTAAGTTTGAAAACTCACTTTGAGGAAGTATGGAGGAGGAAAGGGGGCAGCACTAGGGAAAAGTTAGCTGTATGTTATTGTAACAAAGACCGATCAGTGCAAAATAATATTGGTCTTGTTATCATTCATGAAAATAGTGCTGCAGATATTCAGCTCTCACCACCCAAGATATATACAATTGAAGGGAAAAAAACCTGCTGAATTGGGGGATCAGGGAGGATATAAAGATTGTATGTCCTGGAGATCAGAATATGACGCAAGATGTTTCCAGGACCCAAAAAAGCTAGGATCAATGTGATAACTTCTACTTCTTAGGGGCTAAGACACATGGGTGGCTCAGTCAGTTGAGCGATCGACTTTGGCTCAGGTCATGATCTCATGGTTCAGTTGGTGAGTTCGAGCCCCACATTGGGCTCTGTTCTGACAACACAGAGCTTGGAGCCTGTTTTGATTCTGTGCCTCCCTCTCTCTCTCTCTGTGCTCCTCCCCATCTCATGCTCTGTCTCTCTCTGTCTCTCTCAAAAATAAATAAACATTAAAAAAATATCTTATAAGGGGCTAAGGATGTCTTAGAGTGGGAAAAGAAGAAAGGAAGTTCAAAGAAGGACTGGCTCCATGTTCTAAGTGTATAATCATACCTCACCTAGAGGCCTGGCAAAGACACACTAAGATTAGCACATGAACATCTGATGCTTGTTGAGATCCTATACCACAAGGATTGGGTGTGAGTCTCACTGGGATTGGTTGTGAGCCTCCAGAACCAATGCTTTATAAACTTGCTTACTTGGCACTATGCTCAAGGCAGGGGGCCTCATGAGCCCCCAGCTGCATGACAATCCACAGAGCTTGTGTCCCTGCCCTGGGGTCTGGTGAGTGATAGAATCTCCTCGAACCACATTAGCTTACCTTAAATCATGTTGTATGCATACTTGGGATGGAAGTCAAGAAAAGTCATGGGCTATCCTAGATATGGTTGTAAACTCGGTGTGAGGATCTCTGAGACAAGAAAAACATTTACTGGAGGTATACAGTGCCTCTAATCCTCTTATATGATATATTCTATAGTTTTGGGGAATAATCCCTGGCCCCCTTTCCTTACCCAACAACCACTCAATTATTTCCCGTAAAGTTTAAGATCAACTACCAACCCAAACATCATTTATGTAAGGCACATATTAGATAATTGATAAATAATGTAGGTAAGAAAGACAAGAGGGAAGAGGTAAGCAAAGGAGGGAAGGAGGGAAACTGGAAATCTGAAAATATGATTCATAATTCTCACACAATATTATAACAGAGGCAACACCAAATATTTACTAATAAATCTCCCAGGATGAAAAGCTATGTAGAGTTCTTGTCTTAAAAGAAATGATTTAAAGGATTGATAAAATGGAACGTAGGCTATGAGATTTTTTTAAAAAGCATAATAACTCTGCATTCATGCTGGGGTGTTTTAAGTTTTTATTGAAATTCCACTTAACACACAGTGTAATATTAGTTTCATGGGTACAATATATATAGTTTCAACCTTTCCATACATCACCAGGTCCTCATCGAAAGTGCCCTCCTTAATCCCTAACACCTGTTTCACCCATCCCCACCCCCACCTCCCCTCTGGTAACTATCAGTTTGTTCTCTGTGGTTAAGAGTCTGTTTCTTGGTTTTCCTCCCTGAAGAACTGATGTGACTTAGTTCATGTAGTGTTTCCCAGGGCAGGTGCAAACAGTTCCAGGACTCCATCTTTGTCCATCTAGTGCTTTGAAGCAGCATTAACAACTTGAAAGTCTGTAAAGCCAAAGAGCCCCATAGGGTATGGGCAATACAGCAGTGTTTCTCAGAAAGTTGTATATTTTTGAGACAAGATTTTTGGAATTCAAATTTCCACTATCTTCTATGAATATTAGGCACTATTCAACAAAATGTCAACACCCCTCAGTTTATAATGATGAGACACTTAGGGAAGAAACTGAGGAGTGAATTGTGTCCAGAGAGACGCATAACAGGGGAGCCTGGGTGGCTCAGTCGGTTAAGTGTCCAAGTTTGGCTCAAAGCATGATCTCATGGTTTGTGGGTTCAAGTCCAAGTCAGGCTCCATGTTGACAGTGTGGAGTCTGCTTGGGATTCTCTCTCTCTCTCTCTCTCTCTCTCTCTCTCTCTCTCTCTCTTTCTTTCTCTCTGCCCCTCCTCCCTTTCAAAATAAATAAACTGTAAAAAATAAAACAAAAATAAATAAATAAAGAGACAAGCATAACAGTGGCTTTCACTGCAAGTCATAGCCTTTATCCAGAGGTGTCCTGCCTTCCACTCCTTGTTAATTCCTGTTATTTTAGCATTTCTTTGTGAGTCCAAATCCAGGGAGTTGTATATGCACCCCTTCTCTATGAGTAAAAGAATAACAACATTTTATAGTTACTCCTTACTAAATATTAAACATACAGAAATCCTTTCAGACTATGGGAGTAAAGGAAATCCAGGTGGTTCATTTCATCGGGTACAATCTAGACTGTCAATTACTAAGTAAGGGCTTAGAACACGTCTCCAATTCGCACAAAAGGCAGCACAGAAAGATGTCTTTCATGAGTTACTTAAATACCACTATAGAATGGATTACTTTCTGAGACAGAGTTTCACATTTATTTTATGGATATTGCAGTAACAATTTAGCAGGAATTGGACAAGATGACTTTGAAAAATCTTCAAAGTTTCTCTCTCTCTCTCTCTTTTTTTTTTTTTCCTGGTAAAGCTCAAATAAAGAAGATAGCATTTTTGCTGCTCACTTTGTGACCATAAACATCCTGTCAAATGTTCATGTGGGAGGGTTAATTCTCCCATATGCTCATACTCAGAAGTGGACAGCGAGGAGAAATAAGCAGAGAAATACATGCTTCTAACTTCTGCTTGATTATATCTCCTTGGTCCTTAAACATTTGGCATCATGACTGGGCCTGTCAGAAACACCTCTCCCTCTTCTCCTCACTGATTGCCACAACTATTTCAGATGAAATGATGCTCTTTGGATAATTATTCTCTATCAGAATTAGGTTTTATATACACCACTACCTCTCTGCAAAGTCCAGTAATGTGCCTGACACATAATATACATCGAAATATACTGAAAACAATTACTTCATACTATTCACAGAATAGTGTCTGGTACTATTTTCTTTCTCTGCTTTCCTGTCTCAGGCAATTCCCCAAATCCCTAGTGTCCTTGATTCTTCCCATTCAGCTTTATATTTGGCGAGGATCCACAATCCTTGGAGGATGGAAGCTTGCATTCCTGACATGACTGGTTCCTACACAGCTCAATACCTATTCTGGGCAGAATGAGACACATAGATAGAATCCATACACCATGCTTTAGAGTCTGACAGTAGCAGCCTTTCTTTCCCGACATTCTTAGAAGGTAGAGTCAAGGCAAAGACTTCCAAGTAGCCCCTGAGACTTTTCCTACTTGTGAATTGATCACTGGTTAGTCACATACTATCTAGTCTTCTGGATATAAAATTGTCCTCTTTCCTACTCGTCATGGTTCAGTAATGGATTTGCTGTTTTATTTATAGCCGCTTGTTAAATATTCTCCCAGGAATATTAATGCTGAATCCCAGATGTTTTATTTTGATTAATAATTATAACTTCTCTGCATTCATGAGAATTTTAGTATATGACTTTGGGAGGGGGATGCTTTTCTTTTCTTTTGAAAATACACTGAGATAGGGGCGCCTGGGTGGCTCAGTCGGGTAAGCGTCCGACTTCAGCTCAGGTCACGATCTCGCGGTCGGTGAGTTCAAGCCCCGCGTCGGGCTCTGGGCTGATGGCTCAGAGCCTGGAGCCTGCTTCCGATTCTGTCTCCCTCTCTCTCTGCCCCTCCCCCATTCATGCTCTGTCTCTGTCTCAAAAATAAATAAACGTTAAAAAAAAATTAAAAAAAAAAAAAGAAAATACACTGAGATTAACAGCTTATAAGAAAAACTGTTGAGGCAAGTTAATGAATACCAAGTGTATGCATTGCACACCTTGCCCTCTGGAACCAGAGGGAGTTTTTATTAGAACAAAGATGACTACTAGTACTCAGCTACCCTTACTTCTCCATGGGCATAAACACACAGAAACTCAGTCCTCCTCTTTCCATTGCAGATCCTTTCTCAAATCTGATAGGCCTGCCTCTGCTTTTTGCCTTTCTTATGCGTGGTTATACTCTTCTTCCTCCTCCACAACTTGCCCTATGATAATTGCCAATATTTGTTTACTGTTCAAATGCCATGTTGCTTTGATTCTGACACGTTGTTCACTCTTCACAGAATTTCTTCTCTAGGTTTTCCTTAGACTAATGGTTAGTATGTTGAAAGTATTCTTCATGACTTTATGGGCAACATTATAATTAGCGTATGAAAAAGTGGAATACAATGATTGTTCTACTGGTCACGGCTGCCCCCTACTGGTCATGACTGGCCAGAGCATGTTGAAAATTCCCTTGTTAAGAGAATTTTCCTAAGGTGTTAGCAAAGAAAATCATCATTCAGTGTGAACTTCATATATGTGACCAAGGTTTCTTTTGAACTCTATGTACTCAGTTTTCACACTGTATTCCTTTCTTTAATTGTCTTTGAAAGTACCAGGATCATTCTTTAAAAAGGTGAGTTGTGGTTGGGGCGCCTGCATGGCTCAGTCAGTTGAGCGTCCAACTTTGGCTCTTGTCATGATATCACAGTTCGTGAGTTCAAACCCCGCGTCCGGCTCTGTGCTGACAGCTCGGAGCCTGGAGCCTGCTTCAGATTCTGCGTCTCCCTCTCTCTGCCCCTTTCCTGCTCATGCTCTGTCTCTCTCTGTCTCTCAAAACTGAATAAAGTTTTAAAAAAAAATGAAAAAGGTGAGTTGTGGAGAGCGTAATGTAGATTCCCAGCAGGGAAGTTTTATCTGTCCCATGGTCATTGCCCTCATGGATGTGTTCTGTGTTGACCAGTGGATTACTAGACCTTCAAAGGCATGTTATAGATTGCCTGTCATTATATTATTTAAATGAAGTAGTAGGAGCTCAGTAAATGTGTGATGCCATTGAGAATACATGTATTTTTAGCTGCAAAGATTATCTAGTCTTCATCTTCTTCGTCTCATACATCTGAACCAGCTATCCAAACACTTTTTCAGAGAGTGATAACAAAAATTGAGAAGGGATTTAACCCAGTAGACATACACATCAAGCCCAAACCCTTGAGCTTGTCTTCTTGTCACATATATTACTTTTGAATCCCTTTCAGAGAAAAAGATATTTCTGGTGACATCAGGAGTTCAGAGTCAGTATTAACATTCTTACACTTTATTTTCTAACTCCCAGGCAGCCATTAAATACAATTATCCTTACCTAGGTTTCTTTAGAGCCCAATTTTCTGGTATTAAAACTAATCTAGTTTATGCATCTGTACCACGCACTCTCACCACAGAGTTTCCCTTTCCATTTTTCAAAACTTGACATATCTTCAAATGAGGAAGGAATTTTCTGTCTATGAAAGGCACAAAAAGCCTCTGAAAACTAGGCTTCGTGGCAGCCAAGAAAAGAGCCAGCATTGGGGCGCCTGGGTGGCGCAGTCGGTTAAGCGTCCGACTTCAGCCAGGTCACGATCTCGCGGTCCGTGAGTTCGAGCCCCGCGTCAGGCTCTGGGCTGATGGCTCGGAGCCTGGAGCCTGTTTCCGATTCTGTGTCTCCCTCTCTCTCTGCCCCTCCCCCGTTCATGCTCTGTCTCTCTCTGTCCAAAAATAAATAAAAAACGTCGAAAAAAAAAATTTTAAAAAAAAAGAAAAGAGCCAGCATTGTACTCTAGAGGAACTTCTAAAGGAATGGGATTCAGAGCTGTAAAAAGAGGAGGAGAGTGATATTACTCTGCAAGCATGGGTCATGGGCGTTGTGGGATGAGATGCTAGGAAAATGCTGTGAAAGAATAACTTTTTGCCTTCTCCACAATTTTTCCAGGGCAAGCTCTTCCCAAAGTTATGGCAGTTCTTAACAACAATAATGCCAGGAACTTCATCTTCATACTGATGGAACTCCCAGGACTGGAGACCTCTCATTGCTGGACAGCTATTCCTATCTGCTCTATCTATGTTGTGTCTTTGCTGGGCAACATCACCATAATGTACATTGTCAAGCCTGTCCCTAGCCTCCACACACCTAGGTACCTCTTCCTGTCCATGCTTTCAATGGCAGACCTGGGCCTCTCAGCTTCTACATTGCCTTCAATGACAGCTGTCTTTCTCCTGGGCCAGAGAGAGGTGGGAGCTGCAACCTGCTTTACACAACTCTTCTTCATCCATACTTTCTCAGTTATTGAATCATCTGTGCTCTTGGCCATGGCTTTTGACCACCATGTGGGTATTCGAGAGCTGTTATGCTATGCCACCATTCTCACAACCAAGCGCATTGGGGCCATTGGGCTGGCCATTGTGATACATAGTGCTGCTCTCCATCTGCCCCTGTCCTTGATCCTTGGAAGACAGCAATTTCAGCCTATGAATGCTCTGTCTCATTCATATTGTGTTCATCCTGATGTTTTAAGGCTAGCCAGTTCTAGCACTCTTGTGAACAGTGGCTTTGGGCTCTTTGTCATGCTCTCCACACTGGCTTTGGATGCTGTACTCATTCTCCTCTCCTACATGCTAATCTTAAGGACAGTATTGAGCATTTCTTCTAACACTGAGGGGCTCAAAGCCTTTAACACCTGCATTTCCCACAGCTGTGCTGTATTACTATTTTATACCCCACTGGTCAGCCTGTCTATGGTCCATCACTTTGGGAAAAAGAAGCTACCAGCTCAGGTATATACATGTTTCTCGCCTATCTACACTTTCTTGTTCCTCTAATGTTCAACCCAATTGTCTACAGTGTTAAAAACAAAGAGATTCGGGCATGCATTCTGAAGATGTCCACCTAAAAATACTCTGAATCACAGAGATAAAATACTGGTTTTGATAATCAGCCTGCTGACTGAACACATCTCTGAGAGGAAACAGAGTATACAGCTTCCATCTGATGTTGATTAATTATTAAAAAAACTGACTGAAATATATTATGTATTTAAATATATACCATTTAAAACAGTACCTATTTAACGAGAAAAAACATGTTGTTCATTCTGCAAAAATCAATATCAGCCTGTGAAAGACTCAGATTATTACAGAGGAAACTGTCAGCCACTTGAAAGAGTATCATTTACATGAAAAAGCAAGCAGATTAGAAGAGTGAAATTCAAAGACATCTAAAATATCCTCCAACTAAAAATCTAGAGGTTTATAAACTTTAGCTCAAGAGGGCTTTACTTTGTATATTTTCTGAAAATTTGGCAAATATTAAAATCAAAATATGTTTTTTAATGAATTATGTAATAACTTTAGATGTGGGTTACACTGGAAAATACACACCAAATGAACTACAGAACTTTTAAATACATTTAAAGAAACAAATACCTGAATTACCATAATAAAATGTATTACAATGTGACTATTTGGCAGTTCAGGTTTTTTTTAAGCTCCATGATACATGAAAGGCGGACACAGCTTCCAATATTCTTCAGCTCTCTGAATGAAGTGAAAGCTGTTCCTCACTTCCTAATAAATACAAGAGATATTCTGTGCTCTCATAAACTTACCATGGCATGCTATAATTTTTGAATGATAGGTGTCATGTAGAACTTAATTTTTTTCTCAATATTTCAGGGAATATTAGAAAAAATAAGCAAAGTAGACCTCCTGGAAGATGATTCTTAAAAGAACTGACTAGGCTTTCACAAACAAGTCAAAGCTAGAGAAACTGATTTGTTCTCTCTATCATGGTCTTTTTCTTTCTGGATTAAATCTTCAGCTAACCTCTCTGATAGAATTGCCCTGTTAAAAACATAACCAGTGCTAAGTCAACTAAGACTTTTACCTAAGTGCTAGTATTTAGGATCAGAACACCTTGTAAAGTTATTTATAATGTTGAGATGAAAAGAAAAGAAGCATACTACCAGTATTTTATTTCTCTCCTACAGAGTCATTCATTTCAATATTATTTATTCATCTATACTAGGCCACTTCCTATTCAAAATATAAAGAAAACAAAATAGAATATTTCTAGCTCAGTGTGAAAAGTTTAGATTATCAGGGAAAATTGAATTGTAAGCATATAATTCCCCAGTGAGTCACAGGTGCTCTGACAACAGACAGCACAGCTTCTGGTAAGGACACAAGAAGGATGGGTCCATTTGAATGATGGAAATTTCAGGATACTTCTTTGAACTTATGAATTTTAAGTGGGGACTGGAAAGATGAAATATATAAGCACAACATACAAAGCCCTTGTGATTTGACTTCATCTCTCAACAGATCCTGCATTCCAGAAACACAATAAAAGTTGAAGCGCCTAATGAACACTTGGCAGTTCCTGGCATCTGACTGTTACTTCATTTTGTAACTCTAATCGCAACATCCAATGCTCTTCCTCTTCTGCTACCACTCTACTGCTCCCACCCCACACATGTAGCTCTATTGTCAAGGTACTGAAGACACTTTTTTTTACTTAATTTGAGAGAGAGTGAATGGTAGAGAGGGGTGGCAGAGGCAGAGGTGGGGGGGGGGGGAGAGAGAGAGAGAGAGAGAGAGAGAGAGAGAGAGAGAGAGAGAATATTAAGTAGGTCCCATGCACAGCAGCGGGCCCAACTCAGGGCTCAATCCCATGACCCTGAGATCATGACCTGAGCAGAACTCAAGAGTCTAATGCTCAACAAACTGACCCACCCAGGTGCCCCTGAAGATGCCTTTTGTTAGCATACCACCACATTTTCTGTTATGTTGGGTAACCCTCCTCAAAATCTATTAATATCACATGCATGTCTTTATTGAGGAATAATGGACATATAAGAAATTGCACATATTTACAGTATACAATTTGATAAATTTAATATACATACACACCCATGAAATCATCATCAAACTCAAAATAATGAACATACACACTACTCCCAAGTTTCCTGTTGTTCTTCTTCCCCGGTACATTTTTCCACTCAACCCGTCAAAGGTTGAGATGATTTTGTTATTACAGATTAGTGTACATCTTTCTAAAATTTTACATCAATGTATTCATAAAGTATATGCTTTTTGCTAGCAGTTTGGTTTTTTTCTCTCCGCATAAGTATATTGAGTTCTATTTGAGTAGTTTTTATATTATTCCATTTTATTGCTGAATAATATTTCACTGTGGATATACCACAATTTGCATATACTTCCTTTCGCATTTGCCACATGTAATACTCTGTATCCCTTAGCATATGTGCAAATTTATACCTGTCATCATTTCCTTTCAGCCTGAAAATGTTTAATATTTATCTCTAAAATTTTACTAGATTAGAATTGTAAATTTCAAGGATTTTTTTTCCTATATGACTTTAAAAATATGATTTCTTATTTGTTAATTTCTTTCTCTGGCAGTGAGAAATCTGGATACCATTATCTATAATTTATTTTTTTCATCATTTCATCCCTCATATACATAAATTTAGTTTCAAAATTATTAAGGCTCTTTTCTCCTAATTCTAGAATCTTTTTTCATCCTGAATCTCTTCTTATTAGCTGTTTTACTTTATTCTGATTATCTTTCTGCTTTTTGTTTGCCTTTTTTTAATGTGCCCAAAGGCATTGCAAATGCTATGTTATTGAGAATATGGGTCATATTATCCTATATAAAGAGAATCTGATTTGAGCTGGCAGGCAGGATCATGTTAATGGTTTTGCATCTTGACTGTATGCCTTATTAGGGTAGATGCTAATTAGCCCTCACTCTTTGGTTACAGTATTCTCTCCTAATTTCCTGCTATTAGCCTTGTTGGTGAGAAAGGGATTTCTACTGTAGGGTTATGGAAATAGATGAAAGCATGGTACCTGATGCTGGAAAGATAGGATTGATAGCAGTTTATTAGACATAGATACTCATAGACTGGGGGAAGGAGGAAACTGCACACCAGGCAAGGGGCACACCTGGGTTACACTTGGGGACAAAGCAAACAAACAAATGGCCATGAGAGGCAGGCTCGGTAGTAACAGCTAGATGGGGTAACTCCTCTCATTCCCAAAGGAGAATGTGAGTGGTTTGTTTGAATAATTTAATGGGTTTACAGGCAAGTGAAAGCCATTAGTTGGAGTGCAACATGTTTGATTGTTAGGGGAACCAGCTGGGAGGGGACCCTTGTCCACTGGATGTGGGGCATATCTGGGAAGAGCAGGGCAGCTATTGTTAGGCTTTTAGATGCACTCCCAGTTTCAGATGTGAAAGGAGCACATGATATTGAATCAATTTCATGAAATCAGAAACCATACCTTATACTCCTATTCCTATGGTATGGCCCTTCTAGGATTTCATGTCAATGTCCAAGGTGTTCAAAGAGCTCTGTCCACTCTCCCTTTTTGGAACTCCAGTTGTCCCAATACTGAATGACCTCCAGAATTTCCATGCAACTTACAGCCTACTCTGTCTCAGAGATGTTCTCTGCCAAGCTTTTTAGAATCTTGACCCATGAATTTGCAGCTTAGTACTTGGTGAAAACCTCAAACGGATACCTAAGTAGATTTCTAGGGCTCCTTCCTTCTTCAACTTCTTTATATCCACTAGGTGCCCCAAATTTTGACCCCTCACACTCTCTAAAATCACTTTGGTCTTCTCCCTCCAGTAGGTAGAGAGCTGCCCTCAATTTGCATTCAACTTCCTTGGCTGAGCTTATAAAGCACCATCTGGCAGAGAACCTGCATGGATATCTAGCTCACTTCCTGTTTCCTTTATCACAAGGAATCACAGCTCTACACTGTCTGTTTTACAATGCCTGACATATTTTATATATCTTGCCCAGAGTTACAGTTGTTTATTTGTTGGAATATGTTCAACATCCAGTTCTTCTTTATGACCTATAACGTTGAGTTTGAAAGCTTTGGGAGCCTCACGATTTTCTTTCATTCATACTCAAAGGTTTGACAAATGTGCTCACAACGCGCTGCAATTTTTTGTTTTGCACTTGTATCGTGAAACAAAGAATTTTACAAAACATTTTTTGGGGCAAGTATGAATTGTCTGCCTTGGTTTTCAATGCTGTGGCTAAACCTGTTTCTGTTCTGTTTATTTCTATTTTCTATTTCTATTTTCCTCAAAGATAGAAAGTCCTTCATTGCATTCAACTCTTATTATTTCTGTGGCAACAAGAGAAAGTTTCTTTGTTGTATTTGTATGTACATCAACATCAGCATCACCACATTTATCAAGTGCTTAATGTGCGTTTTTTTTTGTTTTTTGTTTTGTTTTTTGTTTTGTTTTTTTAGGAATGATAGCTGATGGTTCGCATATACTATCATATTAAATACCCACAATGTTATTATGGAAAAATAATGATAAAATAATAGGTAATTATTTGAGTATTGAGAAACATTGTTGTAAGTTTTCTAAGGGAGTACCTGATTTAATCCTCACAACAACATTGTACATTAGTTTCTTTCACTATTTCAATTTCACAGGTAAGGAAACTGAGAGGTTCAATTCAGGTCTTTCTGATGTTGAAGCCTGCACTCTCGAGCAGCTAATTACTTTTAATCACAATACAAGTAGAGTCAGAAACTGAGACAGACTTGAACAGAACCAAAGAGTTTCCAATCACGATGGAGTTTCTTTACAGACAATGCAAAACTTCTTTGGCAGTGACATGGTTAAAGGTATTTGCGCCCCAAAGCCCATGCTGCCCACTGTGTTTATCAAGGGATGATATGGAGGAATGTACCCTGGGGGAGGGTGAGAAATGTCTTCAGCTCTTATGTCCTCCTTGTGGGTGAGCCAGGAACACGGGGCTTGGGAGGAAAGGGGTATAACCATTTGCCAAGGTTCCTTATTAGTGCTCATCTAAGAATAGAGTTAATATGTTTTAAGACCCTGAAAAAGTACAGTATTAAAGATTTAGATGGAGAAAAAATATTCTTTATCTTTGGGTACCATCTGGGAGCTACTGGATAAGTTTCCTCAAATGTGCTGTCACAATAGATAAAACCAAATAAATGGGAAATTAGGAGATCGGCTGAAAATTAGGAGATGAGCTGGTAACGAGCATACATCTTCAATGCCTTAAATATAGCCTGATTTTTGTTTTCCTAAGACTTTAGGCAGATGGATTCTATGCCCCTTAAGGGAGACATGCTGAGATGAGGAAAAGTTTGAGGAGCAGAAAGGAATGGAAATTTCCTCGTTTGTGAAGACAGTTTGAAAAGGCAGTCTGTTTCTATTTGTATGATGGAAGGTAACAGAATGATGATGTGAACAGACAAATCCAGAGTGATCAAGGTTAATTGCCATTACTTCTAAATCTTTGAAGAATCCTATTTGGAAAAGCTCCTTGAATTCTGAGCATAGTAAGTAAAGGTAGGAAAAACTAAAGAACACACACATATTAACAATGATTATTTATTTTCTAAGTGCTGTACAGAATACTAGGAACTCATCCACCCAGTCTTAGTTTATCATCAGAGAAGCCTATGAGATTGGTATGCTGTGAGAATTGGTACAATTCACCCTATTCCATTATTTAGACAATAGGAAAAGTGAAATCAGCATTGTATATGTAAGTGTAGATATATGGTATGAGAGAAGAATCCTTTGTGTACATCTATTCTCTTATTTCTTATTAATGGCATTGCAGAATATTGGCTGTTAACACTTAATATTAATCTGAATCCAAATGTGACTCCAGAAGAAAACACATTGGTGTTAGGAACCACCACTTTATTCCATAGTTCCCCACTTTATTCCATGATGCTGCAGGCTGATACCTGATTGAAAATCTGCTGGCAAGCCAAAAGGAACAGTTTCTGTAAAGGAGGTCACAGCACAGTCTTTTTTCCCCCCAAGTTTATTTACTTATTTTGAGAGACAGCATGTGTGCAGGAGCAGGGGAGGGGTAGAGAGAGAGAGAGGGAGAGAGAGAATCCCAAGCAGGCTCTGTACTGTCATCACACAGCCCCACACAGGGCTTGATCTCATGAACTGTGAGATCATGACTTGAGGGAAAATCAAGAGTCAGACGCTTAATGGACAAGCCACCCTAGCACCCCTCTCATAGTGCATTCTTACTTTTGGATAAATAGCTGTCGCTTAAGTCTAAGTTTGCTCAAGTTTGTTTGGTTTTTGTTTTCCAGTGTTTCGTGCTGAAGCCAGGACCAGAAACCAGTTGCCCTGCCTTTTCACCTGTATTTTTCTGTTTCTTACCACAAAATCTTTTCATTCCACAAGTATTTCTTAAAAATTAAGAAAAACTATCACACACAACACACACACACACACACACACGAATTCACCAAACTCTTCTTCTTCTGCACAGTCAGCTTAATGCAGTATACAAAAATAATATGTTCCACATATATGAGCACCTCAGGGCCTTTTCTAATAAGTCCATTTTCTCAAATGCTAAGTGAAATAATGTCTAGAAGTTATGACTATGCTTAAACTATGTACATTCATTTTGTTTCTATCTCCACATTTGAAATCTATGGGTTAAGGGAGAGAACTCTCAGTCTGTTAAAAAAAAAATCTTAAAGATTGTTTTCTAATTTTAAAGAAACAGTGCAGCATGAACACAGGATGAAGAATTCATACGTGGCATTCAAACACTTAATTTGAACACACAATTCTTCCCAGTGTCCTCAAAAATCTCTCCGTCTTATTTCACGCTCGCTCCTCTGTCAGTAACTGACTAGGAATTCATACATCTGTATATAGAGAGCTAAAACAGCCTGTTCAGCTTCCAACAGCAGCAGAATTTAGCAGATTGCAGATTTTCTTAGCACTGGGGAACAAGGTTTCTTTCTTTGTCTAAGAATGTCCCTTTTCTGTTAATTCATAACCTCTGCTTCTCTCCTGCTTCCTTGCTTTTCCGACAGCACTCATCTGCTTACAAAAAAAATACTATAACTAACGATGTGCCTCAGTGATTCTCAGGCTTTGGTTTGCATCAGAATCACCTGGAGAGTTTGTTAAAACACCAAATGCTGGACTTCAACTGGAGATATCCTGATGGGCATGTAGGTTGGGGGTGGAACCTAATGATTTGTATTTATTACAAGCTGTCCTGTGCTGCTGATGCCACCAGCCCAGAGTCCACACTGTCAGAGCCACTAGGTGTATGTGCTGAAGCACGGAAGAAAATACCTCCCCACTCCCAGTCAAGTGAAATGTAGTTTTCTTAAGTAATCGTGTTGGTTCTGGAAGGTTATCTCTATTATCTTAACTTCTCCTATTTCTATCACAATTCCAGCTTTAACAAATACCTATCTCATAGCTACCTTGTGCGCTAACAACTTCAGGTTTCTAGTGATGTACCTTCATACATTCCCTGCCAATCAGAACTCACTCACCTGGACAGGTACAGTCTTGCTCCCTCTTTCTGTTTTGCCCTGTCTACAATTCTCCCTTCTTCAGAGAACTTTCACCTAAACTCACTATTGAAAATCATATGCCCTTCTCTTTCCACACTGTTTTATTTTCTTCACATACTTGAAATATTGATTCATGCTTCCTTATTATTGGGATCTTATTAATATCTGTGTCTAGAACAGTTCCTTAGATGGTTTAATTATTGAATGAAAATGAGGGCTTTTAATCTGGAGGAAATAAAGTAAACTAGAAGAAGAAAACCAGAAATGGCCATCATATAGGAAATTTTTAAGCACAGAAATTCATGGGAATTTTTTATTTCCTTAGATGTAAGGATAAGGTTTGTGAATGTCTTGATATGTTTGTTAATAGCTGGCATTTGTCTTTACATTCAAACAATAATATCCAGAGTAAAAGATACTGAGTCAGAGAGAATTTTTTCCAGTCCTAGATTCTCCTTTACAATTGATGGGACTTGAGTAAAGTTATACACTTGAATTCTTAAGGATTAAGTTTCTTAATCTGGAAAAACTGATCTAACTTCTAAGGGTTGAGATGCTTTATAATCAAATATCAGAGAACATTCTGTAAATTACTTTAGGTGAAATATGGAAGCAATAAATTACACTTGCACATTTTTACCTGCTGAAGAAAAAGTGACATAATTCATTATTATGTGGAAATCCTAGAAAGGGGAACAAATACTAGATTATTCTCAAATACATGAGAGAAAAAGCAATAAAATGAAAAATCGGTATCATTGGAAAAAGACCAAACATAACAAATCTCTGAATGTATGATTAAGATTCCTAAAAATTAAGTTGTCCTTGTTGGCTATTATTCTTCAGTTTTGTACTCCTGGGATACTCCAGAAATCTCCCTCCTTTGTTTATGATTAGGAGGAAAGGCAAAAGCTTTCAGACAGTCCTTTGAGTGCTTTCTCAGAAAATGGAAATCATGATGGATGGAATAAGAGGGAGCCCAACTGGCAGGGAATGAAACAGGAGCTAAAGCACATGGGAGTGAACACAGCAAAGACAGAAAATGTAGTCCCTCATTATTGTATTTTTCCAGAAATCACTTTATCAGTGGATCTAAGTTCTGATTCCTCCACACATAATATCTTTTTCTGATTTCTATATGCTCATCAATATAATGCTGAAAAAATTACAGATAAGCTTCAAGGTAGTTTTAATTTTCTATGAGTTAGAGATCATACTATTTAATGTTCCCCAGACACAGGTCGATTGGAGAATGACTCATATTTGGAAAAATATCTAGAATTTTTGCCATAGCTTGACACTTTAAACCATGTGGGTGATAAAGTTGTATTTGTGTGCTCACACAGGTGGGCTAACATGTGAAAGGGAATTATTTTGAATTGTTTTAATTTTAAAACAAGATGTCAGTCTGCAAGATTGGGATATTCACCACCCTGAAGTACCTATTTAAAGACAGTGTGAAGGAGAACTTGACAGGAAGTGAGGGACCTGTACTCTGCTCCCAGATCAGACACACTAACTAGGGATCTAGAGTTCACATCCCAGGATGTATATAGTGAAGAGTTGAGACCAATATTGTCTCAGACCCTTTCTAGATCCATGTTTCAAACTCTGTTTTTTGTGGTAAATTTCGCTGTGTGGTTCCCAAGCCAGGCTCACCATGATTATAAGATTTCCTTTTATAATTCAAACTCACCTTTGCTTAAGGGCCCTTATCTAGGAATTGGGGGAAAGACCTCAGAAATCACAAGGCCAGGGTTGTCAGGGAAACACTCTGGGGAGTCACTGCAAGGTCTTGGTTCATGGTGGTGGTTCTGACCCAGCAACTCCTCTGATTTCAGGGCCTGTGGTGGCATTTCTGCCTGGAACTCTGCCTGCTGGGTCACCATGTCAGACTCCAACCACACTGGTAGTTCCTTCCTCCTAGCAGGGCTCCCAGGCCTTGAGGCTGTGCACAGCTGGCTCTCCATCCCTCTGTGTGCCATGTATGTGGCCTCTCTGGCAGGGAACAGCCTGATCCTGTGGGTGGTGAAGTCAGAGCCCACTCTGCACCAGCCCATGTACTACTTCCTGTCGATGCTGGCAGCGACTGACCTGGGCCTGTCTGCCTCCACGCTCCCCTCCACCATGCTCCCCTTCTACATGCTGGGTCTCAGACAGGTGGTGGTGGATATGTGCCTGGCCCAGCTCTTCTTCATCCACACTTTCTCCATCATGGAGTCCTCTGTGCTGCTGACGATGGCCTTTGACCGTTTTGTGGCCATTAGCAACCCCCTGCGTTACAGCACCATGCTTGCCAGCTCCCACATTGCCAGCTTGGGCCTGGCCAGTGTGGTGCACAGCATCGGGCTCCACGTCCCGGCCCCCATCATGCGGAAGGAGCTGCCTTACTGCCAGAATCACCTGCTTTCCCCCTCTTACTGCCTACACCCAGATGTCATGAAGCTGGCCTGTGCGGACACCTACATCAACAGTGCCTATGGTCAGTTCCGGAAGATGGCGGTGTAGGAGGACGCTGGGCTCACCGCGCGTCCTGCTGATCACTTAGATTTCACCTACACCTGCCTAAAGAACCCAGAAAACCGCCAGAGGATTAGCAGAAAGGAGTCTCCGGAGCCAAGCGCAGACGAGAGGCCCACGGAAGAGGGTAGGAAGGGCAGCGAGGCGGTGCACGCTCCACGGACTGGCAGGAGGGAGCCGGGGCGGAGGGGCGGCTCGCCGGCCAAGCAGAGCCCCCGAGTCTGGCTGGCAAAAGCGGAGGGGTCAGATGGACTGTGTTCCGACAGCAAGCGCGACTTAGCGTCTGGGAGGTCATAAGTTAACAGCTCTGCTCAGAAAGTGGGAAGGCTGGAGGACAAAGGGAGGGAGAGCTGCTGAGCCCCCGGATGGCAGAGCTCAGCTTGGCGGGGAACAAAGGCGCTTGCCAGCGCCATCTCCCCCGCCCATCCCCCAGCCAAAATCCCAAAGGGAACCAGTTCCTGCCAGGGAACTTGCTCACTCTGCGCAAACACCCAACTCTGTGCTTCTGCAGAGCCAAACCTCCGGCAGCAGATCTGACTCCCTCCCGCTGCCACAGGGCCCCTCCTGAAGTGGATCACCTAAGGAGAAGCGAGCTAAGCCTGCCCCTCCTGCCCCCGTGCACCTTGCCTACCCACCCCAGCTAATACGCCAGATCCCCAGCACCACAAGCCTGGCAGTGTGCAAGTAGACCAGACGGGCCACGCCACCCCACAGTGAATCCCACCCCTAGGAGAGGGGAAGAGAAGGCACACACCAGTCTGACTGTGGCCCCAGCGGTGGGCTGGGGGCAGAAATCAGGTCGGACTGCGGCCCCGCCCACCAACTCCAGTTATACACCACAGCATGGGGGAAGTGCTTTGCGGGTCCTCACCACTCCAGGGACTATCCAAAATGACCAAACGGAAGAATTCCCCCTCAGAAGAATCTCCAGGAAATAACAACAGCTAATGAACTGATCAAAAAGGATTTCAATAATATAACAGAAAGTGAATTTAGAATAATAGTCATAAAATTAATCGCTGGGCTTGAAAACAGTATACAGGACAGCAGAGAATCTCTTCCCACAGAGATCAAGGGACTAAGGAACAGTCACGAGGAGCTGAAAAACGCTTTAAACGAAATGCAAAACAAAATGGAAACCACGACGGCTCGGATTGAAGAGGCAGAGGAGAGAATAGGTGAACTAGAAGATAAAGTTATGGAGAAAGAGGAAGCTGAAAGAAAGAGAGATAAAAAAATCCAGGAATATGAGGGGAAAATTAGAGAACTAAGTGATACACTAAAAAGAAATAATATACGCATAATTGGTATCCCAGAGGAGGAAGAGAGAGGGAAAGGTGCTGAAGGGGTACTTGAAGAAATTATAGTTGAGAACTTCCCTGAACTGGGGAAGGAAAAAGGCATTGAAATCCAAGAGGCACAGAGAACTCCCTTCAGACGTAACTTGAATCGATCTTCTGCACGACATATCATAGTGAAACTGGCAAAATACAAGGATAAAGAGAAAATTCTGAAAGCAGCAAGGGATAAACGTGCCCTCACATATAAAGGGAGACCTATAAGACTCGTGACTGATCTCTCCTTTGAAACTTGGCAGGCCAGAAAGGCTTGGCACGATATCTTCAGTGTGCTAAACAGAAAAAATATGCAGCCGAGAATCCTTTATCCAGCAAGTCTGTCATTTAGAATAGAAGGAGAGATAAAGGTCTTCCCAAACAAACAAAAACTGAAGGAATTTGTCACCACTAAACCAGCCCTACAAGAGATCCTAAGGGGGATCGTGTGAGACAAAGTACCAGAGACATCACTACAAGCATAAAACATACAGACATCACAATGACTCTAAACCCGTATCTTTCTATAATAACACTGAATGTAAATGGATTAAATGCGCCAACCAAAAGACATACGGTATCAGAATGGATAAAAAAACAAGACCCATCTATTTGCTGTCTACAAGAGACTCATTTTAGATCTGAGGACACCTTTAGATTGAGAGTGAGGGGATGGAGAACTATTTATCATGCTACTGGAAGCCAAAAGAAAGCTGGAGTAGCCATACTTATATCAGACAAACTAGACTTTAAATTAAAGGCTGTAACAAGAGATGAAGAAGGGCATTATATAATAATTACAGGGTCTATCCATCAGGAAGAGCTAACAATTATAAATGTCTATGCGCTGAATACCGGAGCCCCCAGATATATAAAACAATTACTCATAAACATAAGCAACCTTATTGATAAGAATGTGGTCATTGCAGGGGACTTTAACACCCCACTTACAGAAATGGATAGATCAGCTAGACACACAGTCAATAAAGAAACAAGGGCCCTGAATGATACATTGGATCAGATGGACTTGACAGATATATTTAGAACTCTGCATCCCAAAGCAACAGAATATACTTTCTTCTCGAGTACACATGGAACATTCTCCAAGATAGATCATATACTGGGTCACAAAACAGCCCTTCATAAGTTTACAAGAATTGAAATTATACCATGCATACTTTCAGACCACAATGCTATGAAGCTTGAAATCAACCACAGGAAAAAGTCTGGAAAATCTCCAAAAGCATGGAGGTTAAAGAACACCCTACTAAAGAATGAGTGGGTCCACCAGGCAATTAGAGAAGAAATTTAAAAATATATGGAAACAAACGAAAATGAAAATACAACAATCCAAACGCTTTGGGACGCAGCGAAGGCAGTCCTGAGAGGAAAATACATTGCAATCCAGGCCTATCTCAAGAAACAAGAAAAATCCCAAATACAAAATCTAACAGCACACCTAAAGGAAATAGAAGCAGAACGGCAAAGGCAGCCTAAACCCAGCAGAAGAAGAGAAATAATAAAGATCAGAGCAGAAATAAACAATATAGAATCTAAAAAAACGGTAGAGCAGATCAACGAAACCAAGAGTTGGTTTTTTGAAAAAATAAACAAAATTGACAAACCTCTAGCCAGGCTTCTCAAAAAGAAAAGGGAGATGACCCAAATAGATAAAATCATGAATGAAAATGGAATTATTACAACCAATCCCTCAGAGATACAAACAATTATCAGGGAATACTATGAAAAATTATATGCGAACAAATTGGACAACCTGGAAGAAATGGACAAATTCCTAAACACCCACACTCTTCCAAAACTCAATCAGGAGGAAATAGAAAGCTTGAACAGACCCATAACCAGCGAAGAAATTGAACCGGTTATCAAAAATCTCCCAACAAATAAGAGTCCAGGACCAGATGGCTTCCCAGGGGAGTTCTACCAGACGTTTAAAGCAGAGATAATACCTATCCTTCTCAAGCTATTCCAAGAAATAGAAAGGGAAGGAAAACTTCCAGACTCATTCTATGAAGCCAGTATTACTTTGATTCCTAAACCAGACAGAGACCCAGTAAAAAAAGAGAACTACAGGCCAATATCTCTGATGAATATGGATGCAAAAATTCTCAGTAAGATACTAGCAAATCGAATTCAACAGCATATAAAAAGAATTATTCACCGTGATCAAGTGGGATTCATTCCTGGGATGCAGGGCTGGTTCAACATTCGCAAATCGATCAACGTGATACATCACATTAACAAAAAAAAAGAGAAGAACCATATGATCCTGTCAATCGATGCAGAAAAGGCCTTTGACAAAATCCAGCACCCTTTCTTAATAAAAACCCTGGAGAAAGTCGGGATAGAAGGAACATACTTAAAGGTCATAAAAGCCATTTATGAAAAGCCCACAGCTAACATCATCCTCAATGGGGAAAAACTGAGAGCTTTTTCCCTGAGATCAGGAACACGACAGGGATGCCCACTCTCACCGCTGTTGTTTAATATAGTGCTGGAAGTTCTAGCATCAGCAATCAGACAACAAAAGGAAATCAAAGGCATCAAAATTGGCAAAGATGAAGTCAAGCTTTCGCTTTTTGCAGATGACATGATATTATACATGGAAAATCTGATAGACTCCACCAAAAGTCTGCTAGAACTGATACATGAATTCAGCAAAGTTGCCGGATACAAAATCAATGTACAGAAATCAGTTGCATTCTTATACACTAACAATGAAGCAACAGAAAGACAAATAAAGAAACTGATCCCATTCACAATTGCACCAAGAAGCATAAAATACCTAGGAATAAATCTCACCAAAGATGTAAAAGATCTGTATGCTGAAAACTATAGAAAGCTTATGCAGGTAATTGAAGAAGATATAAAGAAATGGAAAGACATTCCCTGCTCATGGATTGGAAGAATAAATATTGTCAAAATGTCAATACTACCCAAAGCTATCTACACATTCAATGCAATCCTAATCAAAATTGCACCAGCATTCTTCTCGAAACTAGAACAAGCAATCCTAAAATTCATATGGAACCACAAAAGGCTCCGAATAGCCAAAGTAATTTTGAAGAAGAAGACCAAAGCAGGAGGCATCACAATCCCAGACTTTAGCCTCTACTACAAAGCTGTCATCATCAAGACAGCATGGTATTGGCATAAAAACAGACACATAGACCAATGGAATAGAATAGAAACCCCAGAACTAGACCCACAAACGTCTGGCCAACTCATCTTTGACAAAGCAGGAAAGAACATCCAATGGAAAAAAGACAGTCTCTTTAACAAATGGTGCTGGGAGAACTGGACAGCAACATGCAGAAGGTTGAAACTAGACCACTTTCTCACACCATTCACAAAAATAAACTCAAAATGGATAAAGGACCTGAATGTGAGACAGGAAACCATCAAAACCTTAGAGGAGAAAGCAGGAAAAGACCTCTCTGACCTCAGCCGTAGCAATCTCTTACTCGGCACATCCCCAAAGGCAAGGGAATTAAAAGCAAAAGTGAATTACTGGGACCTTATGAAGATAAAAAGCTTCTGCACAGCAAAGGAAACAACCAACAAAACTAAAAGGCAACCAACGGAATGGGAAAAGATATTTGCAAATGACACATCAGACAAAGGGCTAGTATCCAAAATCTATAAAGAGCTCATCAAACTCCACACCCGAAAAACAAATAACCCAGTGAAGAACGTCGCTCCTTATCAGGGAAATACAAATCAAAACCACACTCAGATACCACCTCATGCCAGTCAGAGTGGCCAAAATGAAGAAATCAGGAGACTATAGATGCTGGAGAGGATGTGGAGAAACAGGAACCCTCTTGCACTGTTGGTGGGAATGCAAATTGGTGCAGCCGCTCTGGAAAGCAGTGTGGAGGTTCCTCAGAAAATTAAAAATAGACCTACCCTATGACCCAGCAATAGCACTGCTAGGAATTTATCCAAGGGATACAGGAGTACTGATGCATAGGGGCACTTGTACCCCAATGTTTATAGCAGCACTCTCAACAATAGCCAAATTATGGAAAGAGCCTAAATGTCCATCAATTGATGAATGGATAAAGAAATTGTGGTTTATATACACAATGGAATACTACGTGGCAATGAGAAAAAATGAAATATGGCCTTTTGTAGCAACGTGGATGGAACTGGAGAGTGTGATGCTAAGTGAAATAAGCCATACAGAGAAAGACAGATACCATATGGTTTCACTCTTATGTGGATCCTGAGAAACGTAACAGAAACCCATGGGGGAGGGGAAGAAAAAAAAAAAAGAGGTTAGAGTGGGAGAGAGCCAAAGCATAAAAGACTGTTAAAAACTGAGAACAAACTGAGGGTTGATGGGGGTGGGAGGGAGGGTACGGTAGGTGATGGGTATTGAGGAGGGCACCTTTTGGGATGAGCACTGGGTGTTGTATGGAAACCAATTTGACAGTAAATTTCATATATTAAAAAATTAAAAAAAATTAAAAAAAATTAAAAAATAAAAAATAAAAAAAATAAAAATAAATAAAAAATAAAAAAATATATGCAATAAAACTAATAAAATATGAAAAAAAAAAAAACAGTGCCTATGGTCTCTTTGTGATGCTCATTGTGCTCTAGTATGGGCTGATCTCCAAACAATGCTATCCATTGCTTCCAATGTTGAGCACCTCAAAGCCCTCAACGCTTGTGTCTCCCACGTCTGTGCTGTGTTGCTCTTCTACACGCCTATGACTGGCCTGTCCGTGATCCACAGATTTGGGAAGGGGGCTTCCCCTTCCAGCCGAGTGCTGCTCTCCTATCTTCATTTTCTCACGCCTCCGGTGTCAATCCAGGGGTTTACACCATTAAGACCAAGCAGATCCGGCTGAGGATGCTAAGCCTCTTCTGGCTGGGTGGGGCTGGCATCAGACACCCTCAGGCTCATTAAATCTTTGGTAGAGAGGGAAAGTCATCGTTGTTGTGTAATGAGCCATTTAATATAAAATACCATTGTGAGGAGAAGAATGTAACAAGGAGACAGCATCGTCTTTTTATGAAGTTCTCACGCATGGGAAGAAAATAACCACATTCTCCTTTACTTATTTCCAATAAAACAAAAATTCACTGAGCACCTACTCTGTAAAATACACTATTGTTGACCTTGGAAATACAAATGAAACTTAAGATACAGCCACTGTTTTAGAGGAAAACCTCATGATATCTAAGACTCGAAGGGACTACCAATTTAAATAGAAAACGTTTGAAAGAACCACTTAGGAACTTTACAAATGCATAAAAATGCACATGAGGGCTTTGCCTCAGAGTTCAGGAGAAAGAATTTTTGACAAATAGAGTGATGGATATATTTGGAATTCAGTTATATTAGAAGCATTCTGGAAAATCCCCACTAAAAATAATCCCCACGAAGAAAGGCATTCATTCTCTCTTGCTAAAGATTGCATCCCTTTTCCTGAAGGTATCCCTTTCCTATACATTAGGTACTTGGTTAGTATTTGCTGAATAAATGAATGATTGCGGGGGGGGGCTACATTTATGAAACAGGCAAACCAAAAGGACTCCACAAAAATTGCTTTTTTGCTACCTTTCCTGCTTCTGTTCTTGCTAGGACCTATACCCCGACTTTACACACACTTTATGAAACAGATAATGTAGATCCTCCTTGTAAAGGAGGAGTTAATGATTTCTTTGGAGGCTTCCAGCACAATAGATGACATCGAAGGGGTGACCAGGTGGATTGTCATGAACATTTTCCAAGAACACTGACTCACCAAGACGCCTGGCTCCAGGGCATAAATGATTTATGGAGAACCCCTAAGCACTCCAGATGCCTGAGAAGACACGTGCACCAAAGCACAACCCTCAAGAAAAACCCACACCCGAAGCAAAAACGAGACTCACTTTCCTTTCCTTTTTGAGTCTCCCAGAAGTTCTGTCTGTATCTGCACTCTCTCTGTCTTCAATAAACTGCTCTCACTTCCTACCAGCTCACATTTGATCTCTATCCTGTGCAAAGCCAATGACCCTTTTGGCTGGTACTGTGGGACCCACTCTCTGAGTCCTCCGACAAAGCCAGCCTGTATCACTTGCAAGGGTGAAATGTTCACAGGCAATGAATGTAATGCCAGATATGTGAGAATCAAACCTATGAGGACTTCTTAATTTTGCTTTTAGGGAATTTTAGGATTTTGCTGTTTTTCTCATCTCAATAGAAATTTCAAGAATGGTAAGGTTATCCAACTCTTAAACTGGTCACAGTTACCAACACATATTTTTTTCAACACATATTTTTAAATACCAAGAATGAAAAAAATTCAAGCAAAATTATCTTCTCTGTAGGCTTTTTCTAAAAATCTCATCAGTTTTGAACGTAACTATAAATGAAGGATGATTTGAAAATAAAACATGTGAATTTCATTGCTATAGCCTGTGCACTGAATGCTGTGGCTACTTCTTTGTGCATACTTTGTAAAACCTTCCCTTTTAGCTTTTGAACTGACAATAGATTAAGAGGGCAACTTAGAGATACAGTGGGGGATGGAAGTAGTAAGTGGATGGATGTTACAACACAAAATACAAAACAACAAAATTATAATTTTGGGCAGAAAGAGCTGCACTGGGGTTGTGAAGAGTGACTTTATATGCCCTGGAGTTGGAGGAAGTGAAGTCAAGAGGATGTTTCTTTTCTTTTTTTAATGTTTATTTTATTTGAGAGAGAGACACAGACAGAGAGAGAGAGAGAGAGAGAGACAGTGCGTGAGTGGGGCAGGGGGGCATAGAGAGAGGGGTAACAGAATCTGAAGTAGGCTCCAGGCTCTGAGCTGTCAGCACAGAGTCCAAGGCAGGGCTCTAACTCTCAAGCCCAGCCATGAGATCACGACCTGATGTGAAGCGGGACACTTAGTTGACTGAGCCACCAGGTGCCTTAAGAGGATGTTTCTTAAAGGAATTTCCATTAAAGAAGACTCACAGATTACTGGAGGCCTAGCTATTGTCAAGCTAAGGCTGTTTTTCTCTCTAGCAGTAGAGAGATTCCAGAGATTAGGCTATTGATAAGATCGCCTTTTTCTTGTAATTTACTAAAATATTTGTAAACTGATGGAGACTTTATCAGTTTAACCACTTGTTTTTGTCATTTCCTTTGTTCTTGGGCAGCCAGGAGTGCCTGAGGAATATCACACTTATCCCACCTGGGGGTGGGGAGTGGATTGCAGGGTGTCAGCTTGCCTTATGCTTCCTCACCATAGATGATAGCATATTTTACTGGCACTATAAATAAAGATGGATGAGAAGATGAAGAGTTCAGGGGCACCTGGGTGGCTCAGTCAGTTAAGCATTGGACTCGATTTTGATTCAGGTCATGATCTCATGGTTTGTGAGTTCTAGCCCCGCATTGCTCTGTATTGAGTGGAGCCTGCTTGAGATTCTCTCCCTCCCTCTCTCTCTGCCCCTCCCATGTACTCTGTCTCACCCCCTCCCCACAAAGTAAATAATGCACTCCCCCCCACGCACAGAGTGAATAAATTAAAAAAAAAAAAAGATGAAGAGTTCTATTCTGCATTGTTTAATGTGAGTTTTCTGCAGGTAATTAAACAATTATGTACAGAAAATAGCTAAATATATAGCTCTGAACTAGAGCTCAGGAAAGGGTCAGAACTTCAAATACGTATGTGTTAATAATTAGTATACAGGTGATAGCTAAAACAATGACAAAGACTTTATTGCCCAAGCATTTCAAGGGAAGCAAGAATAAGCAGGGGCCAGAGAATAAAACACTGAAGAAATCAAGATTAAGTCAATGAGAAAGTATTTAGCTTTTAATGGACTCCAAGAAGGATAAGGGAGTGAAGAGATTGTTCCTTCACAAGGCTCATAACAGATAGTTTCAATAAGGTAAGCTCAGTCCTAGTACTTCAAATGAAAAAGTAGTAGTAGTCATGCTAATGCGGGTATATGTTCCTATCAGCACACCACCCTGAATTACAGAATCCTGTCCATAGAATTGTCCCTTGCTGCCGTAAGGGCCTCATTGTTGGTCCAATAGCTAAGTGTCTGCTTAGCCATGCAGAAAAAGTCTCAGAAACTAATTTTCTACAGTCAAATAGCTGGACAATGGGGAGACCATTGGAACAATATTCATGGCTCAAATAGTTGATTATAACTGGAAATCACCCAATAGCAAAGCACCCTTCCATGTCATGGACTCTGATCTGGGGTGATTAGTCACTATTGAAACTGAAAATGGGAGGCAGAGAAGTGAGATTCATGTGAGGAACAGAAGGATCTGTTTGATAGATAGATAGATAGATAGATAGATAGATGATAGATAGATGATAGATGGACAGATATAAGAAAACACAGTGTAATAATAGTCATTCTGTAATTGAAGTCAGAGTGTATGGAAATAAAAATTCCCTTCCCAAATCTCTATAACAAGGACAGTAGACCTATATGGTGCAGATATTTAGATTTCCCTCAAAGGTATATTGCAAAAAGTTTTCAGATAATTCCCTCCAGGTAGATTAAGAATTAGCATATATTCTCTTTGTCTCTGAATACATTAAAAAAGTACCAAAAGGAGCCCAAGGCACACTGATAAAAGCTACCTAAACTCACCAAGTGAGGAAATTGCTGAGACTTTTTGAGTTTTCCTTCAGGAAGGTGTGCCATGAGCCACCCTTTGTAAGAAAGCAGATAGAGAATGAGAGAAGAAAGGAGCTCTACAGAAGTACCAGACAAGAGGATAATACTTATCTCTCTTTAGTCTGAGACAAACTGGCTATCTTCCCCCAAAAATAATAGTTGCTTTGCAAAACTTTTATACTTCTCCTTTCCTCCACTTTCATATGGGCACAGGACAAGTGTGAAATTTCATATGGTAAGAGCCATGAAGCATTCTTAGGCATAAAGTATTAGAAAGCTGAGGATAATAACTAAACTCAGAAAAGCAAGTATGTAAGGTGACTGAAGACATGTTTGCTTGTTGGAAATTTTTTTAAAAATTATTTAAAAAGCAATTATTTTAAAACTTAATTAAGCATATTTAGTTGACAAATGACCCAAATTGTGCTTAAATGGACAGAGAAAACATTCAACATAAATATATATTTTTTAATTTTAATTAGATGGAACAGAAGGGTTAGAGAAGATATATTAAGAACATGGCCATTGCTCCATTCCCTGTGCTTGGGATATAAAAAATTAGGAACAAATTGTTGAGGTGATAAATTAAATAATGAGTGGTATATTTCTGAATTGCCTGTCACATGAATTGCATGACAAAATTCTGACAACTAATCAATTATTGAGCAATTAAATAAATGGCAAAAATATACTAAGTAATTTATAAATATTTCTTATATTTTTCAAATGATGAAAATCTAATACTTTTTATTCTTAGGTGAAAACTGAAGCTTACAGATATTTAGTAATTGATCACATTGTTAGAAAGTGGCACAACTGGGATTTGTAATGAAGTGAGTTTGAAACTGAATTTGATACTCTTAAAAATTCTATTGCCCAATCCTTTCAAACTCTTCAAACACTGAAGAGGAGGGCACACTTTATTACTCATTCTATGAAACGGCATTACCCTTCTACCAAAGTCAGACAAAGACATTACAAGAAAAGGATAATATAGACCAATATACAGGCATACCTCTTTTTATTGTACTTCTCTTGATTGTACTTTGCAGGTAATGTGTGTTTTACAAACTGAAGGTTTGTAGCAGCTAGAAGCTGAGCTGTGTTTATTGTAGCTATAGAGAAGCTATTGTCCCCATTCTTCATACCCCTCGTGACGTTAATTTTTCCAATGTATTCCTCCTTAGAGAAAATCTGTATTTTACAGATCTTTTAGCTGTGATCAGTTGTTATTTCATTGGGCCACTGTTGGGTTGCTGATAAGGGACCTTAGATGGAGAAGGCAAGCATACAATAATCTTCTAACTACATCTTAGTGCATCTGAGATTTTACTGGGTCTGTTTCTCAGAGGAGTGACCTCCACAAGGATTTCCACAGTGGTCTTCCTCCCCCTCTACCACCACCAGGCTCCGTTTTTTTCCCTCTCTGGCTTAGAATGCACAATCTTTGAATGGTGGTCCCTGTTGTCCTTAGATGAGACAGGAATTCTGAGACAGCTGGACCAAAGAGTATTCCTTTCCCTCAATTGGGATAAGGTTGAGGCAGTCTTTTTCCTCAAAATCATTGGTCTATGTTATACAGAGTCCTCTAGGTATATTTCACAATTGTTACCCTTTCTGAGGGGCTCAGAAAATGGAGAAATGTTTACTAAGGATTCAGTGAAAAATAAAGGTGAAATTTGGGGAAGAAATAAATAAGCCTTATATAAACATTTTTATTGATTCAGATAGATATGGAGACTCAAAATTATTTGGTATACTGATACACCCTTTCTCCCTGTTTACCTCGTTCCATCTCCTTTAGAGTAGGTACTGAATTTTCAGTCGACCCAGTGAATATCTCTCCCTGACAAAGATCTGGAAAATTCTGCCATTTACCCAGTCCTCTCAGTCCCAGGGAGCCACTAGCCTGCAGTGACCAGGTGGAATCTTCCACTTGCATCAGCCACCAAGAGGGAAGAGTGCCTCCCAGGAGCCTGGGTCCACCCGGTCCACACAATCCTCTCATTCCTTCCTCATAAACCGGAGCCTTCTGACTCCTTGTGCCACAAGCACTGGCCACAGGACAGCGTGCAGAGGCTTCCTCGGGACAGCAGAGCAGGAGCAGCCCTATGCTCTCAATAGCTTTGCCACTGTCACCTGCTGTGTGTCCTGCAAGCGGCTCAGAGGGACTAAAAGCAAATGAAGGGCATGATCTGATTTGCCCACAAAGGTCAGGACATTGATTTGCTCCCATAACCTGAGACCTGATACCAAGGAGCTTCCCTGTGAGACCGTCCTGTGCTGTAGCTCCTCCCGGAGAGGGGGCTTCCCTGGCGTCTACGTTAGCTTGACCTGTGCTACAGTGTGAGGACCTGTGTTAGACTCAACTGCCCCCACACACCAGACACTTTGACAAAACTGTCAGTAAATATTGATCTCATCTTGAACATTACCTTCAAATAATCATGCCTGTTTCTTCTGCTTCCATTATCAATACCTCAATATTCATTCTCACGGGGTTCCCTGGCCTGGACCAGTACTATCCCTGGTTTTCCATTCCCTTCTCCTCCATCTATGCCTTGGTTTTCCTGGGAAACTGCATGGTGCTGCATGTGATCCGGACAGAGCCCAGCCTGCACCAGCCCATGTTCTACTTCCTGGCCATGCTGGCCCTCACTGACCTGTGCATGGGGCTGTCCACAGTGCACACGGTGCTGGGGGTCCTGTGGGGGCTCAACCAAGAAGTTAGTCGAGATGCTTGCATTGCCCAAACTTACTTTATCCACGGTCTGTCCTCCATGGAGTCTGGGGTCCTTCTTGCCATGGCCTTTGATCGCTTCACTGCAATCTGCAATCCTCTGAGATACACATCCCTCCTGACTAACAGTAGAGTCATTCACTTCATGGTGGCCATTTTGATGAGGGCAGCTTTGTCCATTCTCCCCGTCATCATTCGCCTGAAGTTCTTCCATTACTGCCGCCCTCACATCCTCTCCCACTCTTTCTGCCTGCACCAGGACCTCCTCCGGCTCGCCTGCTCTGACATCCGCTTTAACAGCCTCTATGCCCTGGCTCTGGTGATCTGTACCTTGTTGTTAGACGCTGTGCTTATTCTCATCTCCTACGTTTTCATCTTGCACACAGTGCTGGCAATTGCATCCCGCGAGGAGAGGCTCAAGTCCTTGCAGACCTGTGTGTCCCACATCTGTGCTGTCCTGGTCTTTTACATCCCCATCATTGGCCTCACCATGGTGCACCGCTTTGGAAAGCATCTCACCCCTTCGGTCCATGTCCTCATGGGCAATATCTATATTCTCTTTCCACCCCTGATGAATCCAATCATCTACAGTGTAAAGACCCAGCAGATCCGAAGCAGGATGAAGAAGTGGTGTTCCCTGAAAATGTAGTAAAACCCTTGGGTTTGGTCAGCAAGAATGTTTTAAGATCAGAAGAGTAATGCTACTTCCCATGTGTGCAACAACTTACAAGTTGAATAATAATGTCATAACTTTATGGTCTTTTATGATACCTGATTATTAAAGAACTCAAGAGGCTTTCTAATGCATTAGACACATGTCCATCCATTTAGACACGTGTCTACCTAAAATTTTGGAATCATGACTATTGTTTAGTTTATTCTGTCAATTGGTCATTATATCAAACTACAGGACACAATGAAATTGGACTTTCTTCATTCCTAAAGGTGACCTGAGGAATATCTAAAACTATGATGCTGAGCCTTCCCCCACTTTTATTATTTTTTCCCCATTAGTGACTTACTGCAAGCCCATTAAAGAATTTTGGAATTAAAAGATATATAATCCCTCTATTCCAAATGTTTATTTCTTAGAGTCTGTCCGTGCCATGAAGACATGACCTTAGTGCATATAAACTTTTCATTTTACATTGTTTTGTACCATTCTATCATTAGCATTTCTTCATGGCATTTTAAATTCTTTATAAATCTGTAAGAGAACAGTTTAGAAACTATAGCAAAAGCACAACTAAGAACTGATGGTGCCTGTGAGAACTGAAATATGATAAGGGGTATGAGAATATTTAGGATCTATGAGCATACCTAATTGTTTATGGCTTGGCGACCAGAGTGGTTTCATAGTTGATGCTCAAGTTTCTGGTTTGTGAAGTCAAGTCAATGGTGTGTTGTTCAATGAGATGGTGACAAAGAAAGAATATTATTTATGTGAGAAGATGGTGGAAGCTATGTTGAACACACTGCATTTGAGATATCTCTGGAACTTTGATAAATATCCATTGAAAATACTGAGTTTAGTAAGTACTCCCAAATGTCACATACACAATGCTAGACATGACACTGCTCAGGTACAGGAAAACAGTGGGGAGCAAAATCAGTACTTCGCCTTCAGTTTAACAGGTGACACAGACAAAAATTATTAAGCAAACTTTGACATTAACATCCTGAGAAATGCTATTCAGAAATGAAGAGTGCACAGGCAGCCTGACAGGGGATGGTAATCTAATACAAGGACTTGAGTAATGACTCCCCTGTGGAAGTAATATGTAATTGAGGCTTGAAGATTGATGATAAATAACCTGAGGAATATAAGAAAAAGAATTTTCAGGCAAAACAAAGAGAAAAACAAAATTGTGAATACACTGGACTGTACGAAAAACAGGTGAATAAATGGCTAAGAGATTCAGCTGTAAAAACTGAATAGCAGACAGATACGAGGTTAGAAAAGATGAGATTGTAATTTAGTTTTAATCCTTAAGGCAACATGTGACTACAAATGTATTGCAATTAGAATGGTAAAATCATTAATCATTTATGTTAAGAACATCAGTCCTGTACCAAATAATGAGAAGGCCAAGACTTGACAGGAGAAGACAAGATAAAAGAGTCTCAATAAAAGGATAGAGTAGTGACTGAGCAAGGGTCAGTTGCAGGAGTTGTAAGAAGTGAGTGTATATATAATGTGTTTAATGGGTGGGGTCATAAGGTTGGTGATTGTCAGGGATAAGAGAAATGGAAGTGGCAATCATGTTGAGGTTTTTGGAATGAGAAACTACAGAGATCCTATAGCAATGTCCTGTTATAAGGAAGGTGTGGGAGAATGGCATTTGTGTTAGAAATATTCTTTTTTACGTATGTGATCTGCCCAAGGTACATTTAACGAAAGATATCCAGCCTGGGGTTTGATACAGGTATCAGGTATCAGATGAGAAGAGTAGAGCTGGATACTGAATTTGCAAATCAAGGTCATAAACATGGTGTTTGAGATTATGAGAGCAGACAACTTGAGTAAGTAAAGGAAATAATATAAGTATGCTAAATAAAAACCCTGAACATTAAAACAGGGTGCAGTTGAATCCCCAAAAATAGCCTGAAAAGGAAGCAATAAAAGGATTAAGGAAGTATGATGTCAATGAATCCAAATGGAAAAGTGTTTTGTTTTTTGTTAAGTTTATTTATTTGTTTTTGAGAGGGATATAGAGAATCCCAAGCAGGTTCCATGATGCTTTAACCTTCTAGAACTGGAATGTTCTTGCCCTAAATTTATTCATCTGATTTCTTCCTCTAAGCCAGCCACTTTGCCAGGTCAACCTATAACTCTGGTCAGTGTTCAAAGGGTTGTAGAACATTATCATATCTCCAAAAATCCCTTTGAAATGCAATTAACTTTACAACAGTAATATAAGCAAATTGAAGACAATCATGTTAGCCAGAATGTTCCATGACTCCCCATAAAGAAACACTTAGTCCTAGGTGTAAATTCTATCTTCTCTGAACTTCTCAAACAGAGGTTGCACAGAGGATGCCAATAAAGACCCCTGATGAGTTGTAGCAACTAAGAAGAACAGACACACTAATATAAATTATGTCATGTCCTTAGGAGATTTTTAACTGAAGCAAGTGTTCTGTGTTTTCAGTATGAGGACATTTGTTTTGTACATAGTTATTCCCTTACTCTGTAATATACCTCCAGGTCCTCAAATGACTAAAGCCAACCTCTGTACTCCTACTAGGCTTCACTGTGCTTCATGCAAAAGTCTGTATCCATTTTGTCAAAGTGGTATTGATGCAAAGATTCTGAAAATGGTCAATGTGATAAACACGAAATCTAGAATGGACAACTGTCTAGATATGTCAAAGTGCCACACAGTGCAATAGAGAATAATGCTCTCTATTTTTAACGTATGTTGTTGAGTAAACTGGATATTTGTATGGAGGAAAAATACTCCTAAGTGTATCTTAATGCCAACATCACATCATATACAAAAATTAGACTGCAGATTTATTTTCAATTTTAATCCAAAAGGCCAAACAATAAAATATAAGAAGAAAATCTGGAAGAGGAAGTATGTCTATATATACTGTGCTATAGAATCAATAATTCAAAAAGCCAATGTCCTAAAAGATTAACAATCTGATTGTAAATAAAGATACCTACCACTGAACAAATTCTATTAATTCTCCAATAGCAATGGTAAGAACTCATCCTGAATTTCATTAAAATTGAACTTGTGCTATGTCTTTCTTCAGATGTAAAATTGTTCTACATGACCTTTACTGCAAGATCTCCAAATAAAGGAGAAACTAATTCATTTTATACTATGCAAATTAATAACTCTCATTCAATATTTATTCACCTCTTACTACCAGACACAGTAAAAACACTGGGATAGAGCAATGTGAATAAAATGGGCAAAATCAGGGGCGCCTGGGTGTCTCAGTAGGTTAAGCATCGGACTCCTGATTTTGGCTCAGGTCATGATCTCACAGTTGTGGGTTCGAGCCCTGCATCAGGCTGTACACTGACAGTGCAGGACCGGCTTGGAATTCTCTCTCTCTCTCTCTCTCTCTCTCTCTCTCTGCCCCTCCCCCACTTGCACTATCTCCCTCAACAATAAATAAATAAACTTAAACAATATTTTTCAAAAATGGGCAAAATCACTACATTATTAATGTTACATTAAATTGAATTTGGAAAATACCTTGGAATTAAGTGTAATAGCAAAGGAACCTTTTCCTTTTGCTCTGCTCTGAATGAACACAGTAACTGGGATCATCACCTCAACCAACAAATAAAAGCCTCTGAGATGGTTTGTGGTCAAGGACAAATTGTGCATAGTTCGCAAAGGCAAGCTTCTATCTGAGGTTCTTCCAAATACCCTGGAAAAGATCTCTTTCCATAGTAGGATCATCATTTGCCCTTTTACAAAGTCCACTACTGCCCTGCCTTCTTTTTTTTTATGTTTATTTATTTTTGACAGAGAGAGAGAGAGAGAGAGAGAGAGAGAGAGAGACAAAGTGTGAGCAGAAGAGGGCCAGAGAGAGACACACACACAGAATCCGAGGCAGGCTCCAGGCCCTGAGCTGTCAGCACAGAGCCCGATGCAGGACTTGAACTCATGAACTGCAAGATCATGACCTGAACCGAAGTCTGATGCTTGGCCTACAGGCCACCCAGGCACCCCTTTTTTTCTGAAATTTTTAAGTTTTTATTTATTTTTTTGAAAGAGAGAGACAGAGTGCAAGCAATAGAAGAACAGAGAGTGGGGAGACACAGAATCTGAAGCACATGCCTTGACTTAACTGCCTGCTATGAGGTTACCAAGCCCCAAGGACAAAGAAACACAGCTTGCTAGAATATAGGGGAGGGTTAGAAAACACAAAGTTGCATTGTGCTAAGTGCCTAAGATGCAGTAGCTCACTTTGCTAAGTGTTTTAGATTCATTATCTTGCTTAAATATGACCCCAAATAGATATGGTTTATCATTCCCAATTTAGATAAGAGGAAATTAAGTCTCAAAGGACTATTAGTTCTTAAGCAAAGAGTTATGAATATCACACCGGTTTCTCCATTATAGAGTTCATTATTTTTACACAGAAACATGCTGAAACTAATGAGTAAATTTTTCTTAGATTAGTGCCCAAACCAGGTATGTTTTCTTTTTTCTACATATCTATTAAAAAATAAAATTCCCGGGGTGCCTGGGTGGCTCAGTCCGTTAAGCATCTGACTTTGGCTCAGGTCATGATCGCCCAGTTCATGGGTTGAGCTCTGAATCGGGCTCTGTGTTGACAGGTCAGAGCTTGGAGTCTGCTTCCTCATATATTTGGAAAAGCAAAGATCAATTAATGTGTTTCATGAAACTGAAATTTACATGTGAATATATATGGCTTTCAATTAGATATATTTTTCCCCGTCAGAATTATGGTCTTAAGTACCTAAACTTTTTTTAAAAGAAGAAATAAAAATACAATACCAGATTTCAAGACGTTAAAAGTTACAGAAGGAACAAATGCTGATAAAAATAGATGAAACCAAAACAATAAAAATAACTTTAGAAATAGTTATTTAGAAGGTTTACAAGGTGGATTTAATAATTAAACCTAAAAGTATGACTTTTGAGATCATTAGTATATTTAGCATATCAAAGATATGGCTAAGAATGAAACCATTTTTGAAATTAATAAAATGTAACTTCACAAGTGTCTGATTCTGCCTCTTATGTGACCGCATATTCAGAGCAAAGAAAAGGATATTTTGAGGCAAGAAAAGAACGTTTCATTCAAAAGCAAAAAAAAAAAAAAAAAAAAAAAAAAAATCCTACCTGATCTGGGGGCACTGCAGACCTCCATCGGCTGATTTAGGGCATTTGCCGTCTCCTGGAGGAAGCCACCCAATCTCCGCTGGTATCACCTCCAAACTAGCAATTCAGCAGCACCTTCCAAGGCTGTTCCATCGCTTGTAGGCCTACAGCTTCTGGGTCATGTGATATGTAAGAAGACTAACAGGTGCCATGACCACTAGCCCAGAGCTGCACCTCCAGGCTACAAAGTTGGATGAGATCCTATCTGGGAGGATCAATTGCTTTGTAAACCTTCAGTTACTTTTGTTTGCTGAGGTCCTAAAAACAGAGAAGGCAATTCCATAAAGTAACTGACTGAATACAATCAACTCCAATCATGATGAATTGCTGATTCTTTCAGGGCAAAAGAGGTCCATTGTAATTAACCTGACACTAAGTGGCTGGTTGGTGTCCACATCAGCTCTGTTTCTGGAAGGCTGCACATTCAGCAGCAATGATGACAGTGGGGACCCACACAGTTGGATTCATGCACAACTTCCATCTCTACCCTCATGTCTACTGCATACGTTTCACACTTGTTCCAACACTGAGGGTGACCAATGACAGAGGATGACTTCTGGCCACACCATTCTGCCTAACTGGTTGTTTCAAGCTCCTTCCATGCTTGAAGCTCTCTGGTGGATATTAACTGTAAACACAAACAACTTTACGCGGGTGTCCTCTGCTTTGGGTCAGCTGTATGTCTCTTCTACAGAACGCTTTTGTCCAGTGTTTCATTACTTCTCTGTCCAACCTCCTGACCAATTAGTCTTTCATAAATTTCTGGGAGTCTACATATATTCTTACTGCAGGTCACTTCTTTTTAAACACCAAAGGATGATCGGATATACCTCCTGAAGCTGTAACTATTGGGCACATTTGCCTTTGCTGGAAGCTCCAAATCTCAGGTGCGTTTCCCTTCACTTTTATCTGCCAAGGACACTCCTGAGTGCTACTGTAGTGTAGAGGCAGTCTATTTTACTCAATCAGTCTAGACTTATTTCTTTCTCCTTTAGCTGGTCATAAGTAACTATTATGGGACAACAGATGTGACTTGAGGGAGAAGTGGAGGTATTAGGAGTGATAGTCGATAGGGCGACCTGGAACACTGGCTTGTGCTTGTGTCTTCTGGTCCCACTTGTCCCTGATCCAAGGTAAATGATTCCCATCTTATAATGAACTGGGATGGACCACATAATTTTCTTGATCTCACAGAATTTGGGGAATCATAGGCAGTCTGGCCAAATAGTCACATTTTGTTCCATGGGCTGGTGTTCTGTATCTCTGTCCCTACCAGGGTCAAGTAAAATAACAACAACAAAAAATGTTAATATTTTGTTTGTTTTTATTTGCCTAAGAATTACTATTTATATTCATTTCCAGATCAGCTCAGAAGTTTCTTTAGATGAATAAGAAAATTGTGTCTGTTTCCAAAATAAAGTACATGGGAAGAGAGAATTTCCTCGATATTACGGGCGAAATACCTTCTTAAGGTTCTCAGTGACTTATTGTGGAGGGAAGACAAAGAAACATATTCAGTACATTATTTCATTAACGGGTGCCTGGGTGACTCGGTTGGTTGAATACTGAAACCTTGACATGATCTCATGGTTCATGTCAAGCCATGCTGAATGTTGAAATCTTGGTTATGATCTCACGGTTCATGGATTCCAGCCCTGCACTGGGCTTTGCACTGACAGTACAGAACCTGTTTGAGATTCTCTCTCTCTTCTTCTCTCTCTGGCCCTCCCTCACTCATGTGAGCTCTCTCTCCTCTCTCAAAGGAGATAAACATAAAAAATATATATTTCAATAAGTGGGTAAGGGAAAACATAAGCTAGAAACCTTGTTTCTCTACTACTAAAAAAAAAATACATGAAAAAGTGAACAAGGATCCCAGCAACCCAGACCATCTGACAAACCCTTCTAACCCACTCTCTACACTGTCCAGTAATTAACATATTTAAACATGAACCTTTGCCAACTCATCTAAGATTCCTAAAAATGCATCAGCCTCGGTAGTAGAACTCACTGAAACCTGGTAAATCCTAATGGTATCTAAAGTACAGCAAGCTAGAGGAAGATCCCAGTTGGATGGGATGAGTAGGAAGGGCAGGTGGTCTCTTGCAGGTTGGAGAATGTTGCCTGCAGTAAATGCTGTTGCACATGCTAGGTCCTTGCTAGACTGTGAACCACAGGGAAAGACCACGAACAGAGTTGGGAGTTCACAGGCCTCAGGCATGTAGCTCCCAAAGCTCAACCACTTCTCCTCAGGCTGGCTTCACAGAGCAGATCCCCACCACGCCCAGGACTGAGGGTGTGCTGGCACACTAACACCTCATTTGGGGACGCGAACTAGCAACTCATACTGCTTATCCTCCATGGCTCCCATTTTCTATCACCTGTTTTAGAGATGTTCAATGCCTTGCATGAACATAGCATAGTAAGTTTCCTTATTGACCCTCAACATAAATACTGTAACATTGTATCTTTGCTGAGAGAGTGTAAGGAAGGTCTTGGAAAGCAAGCTAACAGCCCAAGGCCTGTGGAAATAAAAGGGGCCATAGCTGGGGGGAATAGCTCATCAAAGGACTGCTTTGGGGGAAATCCTTTCATACACTACTAAAAGGAGAGTCCAAACACCGTCAACTCTCCCAGGACTCCTCCTCCCTTTACTGGGGATTATAGACAATGAAGTAAGGTTGGGAAAGGGAACAACAGGAGGCTCCTGGCAGGAGAAAGACCTCTAAGAATGGTGGCCAGAAAGAGTTTCTGGAGAGACAGGAGGCTGGCACAGACGTGAAAGGAAAAGGTGCGGTGAGTGCAACAGGTAAGGACAAGAGAGTGACAACGCAGACAAGGCCAGAGCCAGAAAAGGAGTGGCTCAAGAATAAAAGGAACTATTTTCCTCCTAAACATGAGTGTTTCTTGCACTAGGACAACTTGGACTTCACCAATGCCTAGCTTCACGGGGCCTGCAGTTTGACTCATGGCACAAAGCAATTGTGAACCTGTGCTATAGCCCCGGGCTACTTTCCAAGACAGCTACAGGAAACCTGCCTTGTTATAAAACTGAGTCCTTTTTCTTTTTCGTCCCTCTCTGCCTTTTATCAAGTTCTTCTGCAGCTAGAGTACCTCTCTCAATGTGAAGTTATTCAGGATCATGAGAGTTTTTCCCTTGGTTGTTTTATTTCTTTTTTCCAAACAAGTGGGTTGTCAGGTGTCAGGAACTACATGACCACACTTTGTTGGCTGACATGTGATTTTTTACCTTCTCCTTTGAAAGCACCATGTTAACTGTTTGCTCATATTTCCGATTGTCTAAATGTATTTTATTGTCCTATATGTCACACTGTCTTGGTGCAGATGGAATATCCTTGCATATGGAAAATTCTAAGACAGGCAATAAATGGTACCGTTTAAGACAACTACTCTCAAGTCGTACTGCTCAGTTTTGAATCCTAAAACAGCCACTTACAATCTGTGTTGCCCCTCAGGTTATGGCGCTTCTCTGCCTCAGTTTCCTTAGTGGTAAAATGGAGATATTGACTGTAGCAATTTCAGAAAATAATTCTGACATTTAAAAAAAATTCCCTGCATGTGATTAGGTTCCCCTGGTGTTAACTTATGAGGATCTTGAAAAGTTAAAGCACAGAATTAAAAACAATTTAGAAGTTCAATGATTCACATTTGTATGGAATATCAGGTAGGATAAGTCACTGTGGGTATATAATATAAAGATTATGGTTTCTCTAAGATCTATATTATTCCTAATAATGTCCAAAATAGTTTTGTCATTAGACCCTAGTAGTCTGAAGGATGGCAGAAAGAGAGGGGTGGGGGGACAATAAACATATCACTCAATTTTGGAGTTAGCAACTACTGAGAATAGGCTGATCTTTCTCTCTGAGAATGCATAAGACAACAGACAAAAAAGGAAATCTCAAATTACTTGGTAATGAAATTGGATATTGGCTGAATATATACAGTTCAATATGTATTTTGAATATTAGTTTTACTTCAGCAAATACAATAGTTTAGAAAGGAGACAGAAGTATGTAAAGGGTAAGTAAAGCACACCCATCATTGTGCAATTAAATTTGCTTTTCAGAGCAGCTCTTCAATGAAAGAGTAAATCAAGTTCAAAATACAGTCCTATGAAATTGTAAAATATGAGAACATTGTCATTTGGATGGCCAATTCTGATTCTTAGTTTGTAGTAAAATCATAGACTTCTTTGGTTTTATTATATAAATGATAAAAAAGAGAAATAAATAAAGAAGTATTAAATTGAGAATTTCAAAATAACACCAACAATAATCTCTAGAAAAATAGGAATAAGAAAATAATGAAAGTTTTTAAAAAGTGGAATCTGGCAGGACAGTTAAAAAAAATAAGAGCATACTATTTAAAACAGGGCAAAATCTGATAAGATTCTATCAAAGTTAAGAAAAACTAAATGGATAATTAAGCAAATTTACAAATGCAAAGTAGCAATTAAAATATTTAGCATGAAATTCCACATAACATTTCGCATTAGAGAATTATTTGGCCCATTAGCTCTGCTACCAAGAGGTAATTCTTTTGTGTAGATTATCTTTCCTTTCTCATCAACCCTTGGTCTCACCATTTTTTGGTCTTCTTTTTCTTCTGGAGACTTAGTGATGAGGGCCTGAATGAGCAATTCAGATGCCCTTAGAGTTTTTTGTAGTAAGGTGTAAGAACATGAAGGAGGCAGGCAGCCTGGATTCTATTTGGGACATTGTCATCTAGTCCATTTCCCCAGAAGCCACATGGTACAATACTTGCTTGGAATTGTTTTCTCTGTGTCACTGTGGCACTATAGGAACTGACTTTTTTTCAGTAGATCACAAAGTCCCTGCTTCTCACTTCAACAATAATTATGCACTGCAGATATGACATATGCAGGTAGCCTTCCTGAGGATACAGAATTGGATAAAGAGAGTAAACTGATACAACCCCTCTCTTTCCAGGTATTTCTGTATCACAGCCTAGAATTCTTCATTATCAGATCTTTGATTAAAAAATATTTAAATAACTTGGGTTATCCTTGATTCTGTTGTACATAACAATGTTGATGTCTGTGCTTTGCCCTAGGATTTGACTAAATAGGAGGTCAAGGGGCTGCTACTTTTATGTCTTTTGTTTTCACTGCCATTATTTACCCTCAGAAAACCTCAGGTGGGTTGCCTGCCTTTCCTAGAGACAAGATCAGATGGGAATAGTGTAAAGCTGCTGGAGAAAAGGAGAATTCTAAAGAAAGGTAAGGTGTTGTGGCACTCGGGACCTGAATTGATAGAATAAGGAGAAAGATACAAAACAAACAAACAAAACAAACAAAACAAAAAAACCCACAATTTTATGGCATCTTGTCAATTTTATGAGGAATTTCCTTCATAGAAGATACTAATCAGCATCCCATTATTTCCTCCCTCCTATTGCCTTAGAGAACATTTGAATCTTCAACGCTATTTTGTTCTCTGACCCTGCTGACATTGATGAAGTGTTCGGTGTCTCATGTTCCATACTTTTAATGATGAAGTGAGACACTGAAGTGGTTGTGTTATCCTTGATCTTACTTGTCCTGTATCATCAGAAGCTGCTGACCTGACTTTATTATAATCTACTGCCTTTTAAGCTAACCACAACTATATTAATAGTTCTAGAACTGCCTCAGGGAAGCCAAGAAAGTGGCCCAGCTGTGCATGTATTCCCTGTGGAACCCAACTATGCTGGAGCAGAGACTCTTGAACAGAAGATAGCACCAAATCCTCAGAGTTATTCTCCCACTATTTTTATTAATGGCCCATGAAAAGGGAAAGAAAACAGATGATTTCTTTAGTAGAATTTGTCTCCCAATAAAACTATTTTCAGTGGGGGTGTATTTGTTGGTCAAAAATACTTTACAGATCTGTTTCTCACACTAAATTCTTTCAAATTTGTAATCACATCAGCTTTACATAATAATTTTTTACATGGTTGCACATACATAATTCCTGATTTCCAATGAGAAAATATTATGTAGTAAAGACTGCTTTTAATGCTACAGTTTTTGGAATTACAATATTAAGGGTCGCAAAACAGTTCATTAATTTCATGTTTTATACTTCATTTAACCATTTTCCAGTTCTTAGATATGTGTCTTATTTTTATTGTTATACTGATTAGGAAAAGATATGAAGAAGATCAATTCTTTATGAAAATATGATAGGAATATATCAGAAATATAGAAAAAAGAAAGACAAAACTACACATATCTACTGCTCTGAACACTACCCTGCAAAGAAGTTTTAAGATCTCTTATTCCACCACCATGCACATGGACTTTTTTCACATTCCTGCATTTACTCATTAAATCAGCTCTTTCATTCATTAAATCAACTATTTTTTAGCACTAGGTAATAGGGGAATATTCTAACAAACGGCAGTGTAATAAACAAAGCAGACAAAGCCCATGATGTGAGAAACATCTGTTGAAGGGGAAGAAATCAACAATAAACAAATTCAAAATAATATTTCAGGGGGTTCCTGTGTGGCTTAATCACTTATCTGCCAACTCTGGATTTCAACTCAGGTCATGATCTTACAGTTGTGAGATCGAGCCCTGCACCTAGCTCTGCACTGACAGGGGGTAGTCTGCCTGGGATTTTCTCTCTCCCTTTCTCTCTGCCCCTCAGCTTATGTACACACACACACACACACGCACACATATGTACACTCTTTCACTCTCTCTCAAAATAAACTTAAAAATGAAATTTGAGATCAATTAAAGGTAGAATAAATAAAGCTGTCTGTTGAAATGAATGTAGAAGGTAGGAAAAAGGGAATCAGTGGATTCATATCATCTACCTCCTTACATATCTTCCCATTTTCTCCTGATCTGTAGGGCCCCTATTTCTTGTTCTGCCTTTACCTTCTACATATTTATAGTCTTTCCTTCTATGACCACATTTATTCCTATGACCACAAACAATATGTGCGGATAATTTCCAAGTGCATATCACCATCCCTGCCCTATATTTCTTTACTCATACAACTTGACATCTCCATATAGTATCTAATATGAATTTCAACTTAATACTTCTAAATCAGAATTCTTGAACTCCAATCTCCACAATCTTGTTCTTCCTCTAGTCTTCCCTTTCTCAGGAAGCTGCATAAAAATATGCCTAAATGCACAAGACAAGAATGTAGGATTCAGGCATGTTTGTAAATAATCTAGGGGAGGTTTTTTTTGATAGATAAACCACACGTAATATTTATTGAAACATAATGAAATGATATAGAAAAATTCTGGAAGATGTAGTTCAAGGAAGATGAAACACATAGTTGTTTTATTATCAATGTTGTGTTCATATTTTTGAAGGAGGTCATCAAGAGAACTTGAGGGCTGGTTAACCCACAAGCTAGACCCAAGCAATTGCTGGCTTCTCACCCACTCCACTGTTTTTGGAATATACATTCTCCCCACCATTTCAGATTAGGACCGGTTCCAAACATAGCCTTGAGAGAGTCACATGTTGCTGAGACCGCCTGGAGGCTATACATGACCAAATTCCACAAGGGCCTCTATATGAACTTTTAAGATTCTGGTGGGCTGGTGTAGGGAGTTACTCATCTTGTGGCCACCCAAGATAAGCCTCATAAGCAAGTTCCCTTGCTTATTAAACCTGCCACTTACCTGTCTAGAGTGGGCTCCCTCTTTCTTTTTTTCCTGCCCTCAATGTATGGAGCCAGTTTGTGACATAAAAGTTGATGGCCAGCCAGAAGATGGAGAAAATGGGTCCCAGATCATGTATCCTTGGGAACAAATAAACTATGGTAATTTTGATCCCCAAAGCCTCTTATTTCTGACATAGTGTGGATTTCACTTGAGTATTTTCCTGTCAGACTGCCCTCCATCCCTTAAAATGCAGGCAGAGGAATATTTGTTTTGATAGTTACTGTATCACTAAAATCGCTTTGGAAGGCAATTTGGCTGCTCTTACAAAAGTAAATATAATCTTACCATACACGCCAGTGATGACACTCCTTTGTATTGGCCTAGATGAGGTGAAAACTTATTTTACACACAAAAACTGGTACCAACATATTTATAGAAGCTTTACTTATAATGATCAAAACTTGAAGGCAACCAAGATGTCCTTCAATAGGTTAATGCATAAACTGTAGCACTTCCATACAATGGAATATTATTCACCAGTAAAAATAAATGAGTTATTAAGCCATGAAAAGGCACAGAGGAAATTAAATGCTTATTGCTAAGGGAAAGAACCCAATATGAAAGGGCACCAATACTGCATGTTTCCAACTATATGACAGTGTGAAAAAAATAAAACTATAGAGACAGATTAGTGGTTGTCAAAGGGCTTGGAAGGAAGGATGGGTAAACATGTAGAATAGAAGGGATTTGTAGAGCAGTGAAACTGTGGTGTATGATGCCGTAACAGGGGATACATGTCATCATTTGACAAGGTCAAAACCATAAAATGTACACCTTAAGGAGTGAGGTCTCATGTAACTATTGTTTTTAACAACAATGTGGCAATATTGGCTAATAAGTTATAACTGTTGGATCACACCTTTGTGATGTGTTAATAACGGGAGAAACCGGGTGGTTTGTAGTGAAAGGATTATGTGTGGACTCTGTACTTTCTGATTAATTTTTCTATAAACTTAAAACTGCTTTATAAGTAATATATATATATATATATATGTAATTATATATATATTTAAATCTTCAATGTTTAAAATATTTCAATTATTTTGAATATTTCAAACATTCAAATATTCTGACGTGCTTTTCCTTTGGAATAACCTCAAAATATCTCACTAAAGGAGACCGAGCCATGTAGGGACATGTATTAAAATAGCCTCAATAGTTGGTCTTTACCAAAAAAGATTTCCTTGTTCCAGAATAGTCAGGCAATAGTATCCCTCAAGGACTACATACTGAACTAGCAAAAAAGTGCAGAGATGTTGCTCAGGTACTTGGTTTGAGATGGAAAATTACACAATGCATTTCAAAATTGGGAAATATAACTTCACAAGTGTGAAAGGTTTGTTTAATCAGCTAATCCATATACAAACTATGGGTCTCAGGTGCAAAAACAATCACGCATCAGGTAAAATACCCAAAAGACTTCTTGGCCCCGAGGTGATTTCAATTGTTGTTATAGATATGTATGTAAAATGCAGGTGGTATATATATGTATACACATGTTCTCTGAATCTCTATAAGCTAGACATGACTTTTTTACTTAAGACCTAAGAATACCACTGTGGACAGTGCTAAGAGGAAATTCAAGATCAGCATTTTTATGTTCCCAATGATTTAGAAAACTCATGCATCTAAAAGGTAAGTTAGCATAGTTTAGTGGTTAATACTGTGGGTGCTGCAATTAGATCCCTGATTTTGAAACAGGATTTACATACTCCTTAGTGATGTGACCTTGGGAAAGTCCTTGAGTACCTGAGTTCCCTTCTGTGTAAAATTAGATACTAACAATAGTTATTCATATAGTAGTTGTTACCATTAAAATGGATAATCTAGGGGCGCCTGGGTGGCTCAGTCGGTTAAGCGTCCGACCTCGGCTCAGGTCACGATCTCGCGGTCCGTGAGTTCGAGCCCCGCGTTGGGCTCTGTGCTGACAGCTCAGAGCCTGGAGCCTGTTTCAGATTCTGTGTCTCCCTCTCTCTGACCCTCCCCTGTTCATGCTCTGTCTCTCCCTGTCTCAAAAATAAATAAAACGTTAAAAAATTTTTTTTAAAAAATGGATAATCTATGTAAAGTGATTAGAATGAGTTTTAAGAAAATGCTTAGCACATGGTAAGCATTAATACATCTATATAATTATTATTTTTACCATTACTGCCATATTGCCCATCCCCGTGCTGAAATGTGATATGTCTTCTATTTAAATATGCTGACATTTTCTGTGTGACTGCTACATGGCAAAGCCAGGCACTGCTGGGAAACAACCAGATAAAAGAAGCAAAGCCTCAATCTTACCAGGCTAATTAAAATTGTGGTTATACCTCCAAAACAACCATTCAAAAATTCTCTCTTGGACTTGCATTAAAAACCATTTCATCTCTTCTATGTGTTTGCCTTTTGATGAAAAATTTTGTCTTTTCTTCATCATCTCAATAGAGAGAGAGAGAGAGGAAGAGAGAGAGAGAGAGTGAGGACAGTGTGAAGGACAATAGGATAAATATGTATTAATTCATGTGATAATGTGTCCTACTTCTTTGTTAAGGGTTGGGATAATCTGAAAAGGGTTTCAATTAACAATTAAAGGGATGACAGACATCTTGCACTACAGTGTAGTTTTCCATCCTCGTGGCGGTGTAACATGAAAAGTGGATCCTTTGCAGATTCTAGTTTTTGGTGGTTCTTTTTAGTGAAAACAGCATTTATTATCCATCTTTTTGAAACCTCTCATGATTTGCAGTCAAAAAGTGTTTATAAACATACTTGGTGCCTTTACCAAAAGTATTGCATTTGATTACAAACTTGACTAATTGAATTTGTGTTTTATAAGCCCTGGGAAAAGATATTTGAGGTTTTTTTTTTTTTTTTTTTTTTACAAAAGCTATTTTTATTCAAAATTTTTTTGATATGTGAAAAGTAAGAACTGCTGCTACTTTAAAAAGTTGCTAAAATGTGGGGGCGCCTGAGTGGCTCAGTCAGTTGAATATCTGACTTCGGCTCAGGTCGTGATCTCCTGTGGATTCAACCCCTGCGTCAGGCTCTGTGCTGACAGCTCAGAGCCTGGAGCCTGCCTTGGATTCTGTGCTTCCCTCTCTCTCTCTCTGCCCCTCCCTCATTCTCGCTTGCTCTGTCTCTCTCTGTCTCAAAAACAAGTAAACATTAAATTTTTTTTAAAGTTGCTAAAATGTGATCTTATTCTTTTGTTTGTGAATGTGAACATTTTAGTCACTCTACTCTGCGGTTGGGTCTTTCAATAATAGGAATTGAATAATCATGGGCCTTGACATCTTCAGTGACTGTCTTGTTCTGAATGAGAACATTCTGTACTCTGGAGTTTCATTTGTCTTCGTCTTCCTTGACTCCATTTCATGATCCTTGAATGTTTGTGCTTGTTAGGGTCTGAATAACACTACAACTTTAGCAAAGCAGTTTAAATTTCATGGTAATTAAGCTGTTGTCTTCAAGAGTTGAAATGAGAGGCAGAATAAAACATTTTCTTTATTGTAGAAAAAGTAAGCCAAGGAAACATCACTCACACCATCAGGATGGAAAATAAGAATTGGAATCTTCATGCTGACTCATTATGTATCAGTTGACCATCCAATCCACGTCCTCCCGTTAACTTTGTCAAACGATGGAATATTAACTCTCTCCAGTCTTCTATTCAGTGTTACATAGAAAAAATAAATACAAATTACTTTTTGGTATTTAATAAATTATTATCAAGTTAGAAAGGCAAAAACTATATATATAGCACAGTTGAAAGTTCAAAAGACATATACATAAATCATGTGTTTGTAACAATTAAGTTTACAAAAATAAAGGTTTACCACTTATTGTTCTGATTCATATTTTTTTTTCAGAGAGAACAAGATGCCCCATAAAAGGGAAGTGGCTTGCCCATAATCATTCAGGTTTGGGGGGGATGTGTTTTTTGTTTGTTTGTTGTGTTTGTGTGTGTTTAGTAAGATGTAAGCCCAAAGTGGGACTTGAACTCAGGCTCAAGACCTCAAGATCAAAAGTCACATGCTCTACTGCCTGAGCCAGCCAGGCACCCTCATTCAGATTTTTAATGATTTTTTTCAGATGATTTTATTCTGTTTCTACTTCCTTATCCCAGAATTAATGGTTAGATCTTAACTAGGATGAAGGAATGTGTTTTCTATTAATATTTACTCCAGCTATTTTCTCTCTAATTTTCATGTAACAGACTTGGGCCACCTGTCTACAAGAATATCCAATTCTACATCCACTCACCTCACTGCCTTTCTGCTGACTGGAGTCCCAGGATTAGAAGACTTTCAAATCTGGATCTCCATCCCCTTCAGCTTCATGTACCTTTTGGCTGTGATAGGCAATGGCCTGGTTATGGCAGTGGTGGTTGGGGACAGGAACCTCCATGAACCCATGTATCTCTTCCTGGCCATGCTGGCACTCAATGATGTTCTCCTTTGTACTGTGACAGTGCCCCAAATGCTTCTTATCTTCTGGCAGGGTCCTTCCCCATTAACATTCCCTGCATGTCTCACACAGATGTTTTTTGTTCATGCTCTGTTCCTCTCTGAATCTGCTGTTCTCTTGGCCATGGCTTTTGATCGTTACGTGGCTATCTGTACACCACTCCATTATGCAACCTTTCTTACAGGTTCTCTCATTAGCAAGGTGGGTCTGGCTCTGGTGACTCGGAGTGTGGCTGTGGTCACTCCTGGTGTCCTCCTCATTCTCCGGCTACGCTTTTGCCGGGAAAACATCATCCACCATACCTACTGTGAGAACATGGGCATTGCCAAGTTGGCCTGTAATAGCATTGCCCTCAATAGCATTTATGGGCTCACTGCTGCTCTCCTCACCACAGGGCTAGACTTTGTCCTCATCTCCCTGTCCTACTGGCTAATCCTGAGAACAGTCTTCCAACTACCTTCTAGGGAAGCCCGGACAAAAGCCTTTGCAACATGTGGAGCTCATATATGTGTCATCTTGATATTTTATACTCTGGCCTTCTTTTCCTTCTTTACCCATCGCTTTGGAGATCATGTACCCAAGCATGTCCTTATCCTCCTGGCAAACCTCTACTTACTGGTGCCACCTACTATGAACCCCATTGTTTATGGAGTAAAGACAAAGGAGATAAGGATGCATGTACTAGGGCTCTGTAACAAACCAAAATGACTCAAAGGTTATGAAGCAACAAGGAATAGGTAAGTCCAGGATGGGGATCAGGCTTAAATGTCAAGTCTGAATCAAACTGGGCAGATCCATTCCCAAAACACTTAACCTCTGAATAGAGCTTAAAATAGTCACATTTCTAAATGCTGTCTTCCCCACGTAGGGTAAACAGGAAGCTAATAGGGAACTGATTCAGTACCATCAAGGAATATCTCAACATAATGAGGTAAAAATCAGTGGAATGTCACTGTAAGCACAGGGGACTTAAATATCCTTTTTAAATACACAATTCCTCCTTTATGTCAATTTGCTATGGACAGGACAAAATGTAAACTCTGTGAGTCATGGCTTAGTTCAGATTCCAGCTTCATCATTACATCCACAGAACCTAGAATATAAAAAAATTTAATAAATATTGTTAAATAGGTAAATGCATTACCTAGTCAAAAGCCAAATGCTAATAATTTTATGTAACAAACTCCCTACTATGTCCTTATGTATTAAATAAGACCTATACTTTAAATACTTCTTTCCTTTCCTCTTAAAAAACTTTCCCTTATCTTTCAGAAAATGTTGCTATCTCCTTTAATACCTTGGTAATAAAGATTATTTTGGTTACACACAAATGAAAGTTACTTTGGTTAGATTAAGTAAACAGAAAAACAGTATGAGGCATGGCATACATTCAAGCAATTTAAACATCTGTGACTCAGGAAGGACACAGCCAGGCTAATTGCCCCATATTGGGTCATATTGTTAAAACTGCATCAATCTGTTACAGCACTTAATATTCTGATTAACAGGGTTGAAATTGTGTCAGGGAAATTCTCAAAAAAGATAAATCGTGGCAAATGGTCAAGATTATGTTCACTGGATTCATTTGGCTCTTTTATATAAGCACCTGCAATTTTTCTAGTTTATTGGTTTTTGCACACCGAACATTCCTACTAATTTCATTCTATAGTAGCTGGGACAAACTATCATCTATAAATCTATCTGTCATAATTCCTGCGTGTAATCCCTTTTCTCCTCTAGAGAATATTCACCTGTGAATTAATAAAAGACCTAAAATCTACCCCTGGCATAAGAGAATAAAAAATTGCATCATGAGCATAATAAATGGTCTAGTGGTTGCATTAATTGAATGGAGTGTCTTGAAAATATTTATATTGTTATCATTCTCTTTACAAATGTATATGGCTGTTTCTAGATTCTATGTGTAACCAGGTAATTATGATAATATACGTTTTCTAAGGAAATTATGCTCTTATTATTTAAGATATCAGATTGAATAACTGAATGGCTAAGTGGGATAATGAAGTATTTTGCAGTGCAATGCTTTGTATAGAAGAAAATGCCAGATACTTAGATGACAAAAGGGATAGTGATCTTCTCTACTATTTTTTTCTTGCCATTGTGTTTTGCCACCAAGAGCCTTCTACAGCATCAAGATGATTAATGTATAACTTATAAGATAACATTTGACATTACGAAAATAATTGCATTGCATATTTGCCTGATGATAGGGGATTCAAATACACAAATGAATTTTTATTTTGGCTTCTGGTTATCTTACAGATTCTGCAAGAAGGCAGAGAATGCTTTCAAAAGGCAAATAACCACTCAAGACTTTGTCAAACAAGATAATATGAGTAATAGTGTATCCTAATTTATAAATCCACGTACAAGTGAGAAAGATGCTTTAGTCGTATTGTTGCAATTCTAGGCAGGAACAAAAGAACTTCTTGTTTTTGTAGCACCAAATGCTTGCCAGAAGACTAAATTCCTGCCTTCATTAAGGTTCCAAAATAGGATAATGCTTCTGTTCTCAACTCCTAATACAACCTTGTTCACTCATTCATTCATTGTTATATTCACTTATCTCCCTACCAACTGTATTTTACTGAGAATAAATATTTTAATTTTGAATATATCTGGTTTCTAAATGTTTAGAGTAAAATATATTTTATGAATATAATGTAATACTAATAATAAATTTAAGAAGTGAGTATAGTAAATAATAATTTGTAAACTCAAAATTTAGATTATCTATGTAGGTGTTCATTTAAAATAATGGCATGTAAATAAAATATTTACATTTTATTGGCATGTAAAATGCAAAATCTAGTATGCAATAGTTTAAACATATTTCCGTTAGCAAATAAAAACTAGTAAGACTTCGTTTTTTAGAGCACAAAGACTAGGAAAGCTCAAAATATATTTTGAATTTGAAGTTCTAATTTTAAAGATGATTAGCAAAAGTTAAATGTTACATATACAATGTGTGGCTGATAGTAATGCTCATTCTCAAAATTTTAATTTTTCCTATCAATTTGATTTAATTATTTATTACAACAAATATTATCTAATTTTGATGTTTACATAGCTTTATTTTTAGTTGACATTTTTTATTCAAGGTGAATATGCTAAAAGGACAGGGGCAGTTGGCAATTAGAATCAAGAAACAGGATAAAAGGGCAAACAGACATAGTTGAGTGAAAACCAGGGAGCAGAAATAAATTGTAGATGTGCTCCATATGACTGAAATTTGAAACACTAATTTTAAGTTAGTAAGATCTCTTTTATTAGATGACATGGGGGTTCATGACATGTCAAATCTTTTCCTCGATTTTCTTTAATATCCAAAGTATCCTTTATTCAGTGATTGATTCATTTATTTAATCATTTACATTCAATAAAGACTTGGTGTCACTTTTATACCAAGCATATATTCATTTTTACAAGTAACAAACTCTTCAAAGCACAGTTCCTATACTAGGTAGAACAAGATAGGTAAAAATAGATTATTATTAAGACTTCCACAAATACACGAATACTGGGAACTATAACACATTTTTTAAAATCTTATTTGTACCCTTTGCTTACTTTTTGCCTTTCCACAAGTATAGCCAGACAAACTAGAAAATTCAATTAATTTTGCAAGTTTTCTATACAGCCCTATGCACAGCCATTTGTTAGCTAATTTCAGAATTATAAGGAAAGATAGTTTTGTATATTGAAAGGAGTTCTAGATAAAATTAAGAGACCTGAATCTGTAGCTGTTTCCTGCTACCACAAATTTATAAGTAGCTACACCTAGTGAGTTATATTGTTACATAAGTGAAATACCTCGTAGCCAGGAATACCAAGGATAGTACTTTTTTACATTTATTTAAAAAAAAATTTAATGTTTATTCATTATTTTTGAGAGAGAAAGAGAGAGAGAGAGTGAGCAGGGGAGGGGCAGAGAGAAAGACACAAAATTTGAAGCAGGCTCTGTCAGCACAGAGCTGGATATGGGGCTTGAACCCACAGACCTTGAGATCATGACCTGAGCTGAAGTCAGACACTCAACCGACTGAGCCACCCAGGCACCCCAGTACATTTTTACACTTAAAGAAATAGTATGTCCTAAATTATTATTAAGATACATTTTACTCAATGGATTATAATCATTGACATCATATCACAGTAGCTGAGGTATTTCAAAAATTACTGAGTCTCAAATTTTTATAACATTAAAATTATTTCTAAAAATTAAGAGAATAAAAAAATATGCAGTTGGCCTTTTCTATTCCTGAGCAAACTAAATTTCTTAGTAGGGCAGACATGTGTATAAACTTTAAAATATGATGCTGATTCACAATAAGGATTGATAAATTCTGCTTTGAACCCTAATATGCTCTTATATCAAGATAAAATGTTTTCCATCTTGAAGAAGGAAAGAATAGCAGATATACAAACACATTGTTATAACAAGAAGGGCAATATAAGATTTCCAAACAACTACAGAGTATCAAGAAGCAAAGAAACATGAGTTTTATTTATTTATTTATTTATTCATTTATTTTCTGTGAGAGAAAGGGAGAGAGAGCAGAGGAGGAGCAGAGATAGAGGGAGAGAGAGAGAAAACATAGAAGGCTCCATGCTGCCAGCGCAGAGCGCAACATGGGGCTCAATCTCACAAACTGAAGATCATGACCTGAGCCTAAAACAACAGTTAGAAGCTTAACCGACTGAGCCACACAGGCACCCCTGGTTTTAATATATTTAATGAAAACTTAATGGGTAAGTGCTCATGGAGGGTTGGGATTAGAAATGGAAGGCAATAGATGGAAATGATTTCTAAAACACTCAACACCTACATATACTGATATTTAAAGGTAATTTATGAAGCACATGTTAAGTTGTATAGTCCCAAGTACCCCAGCTTTCTCCTTTAAGCACTTCTCCTGATACTCTGTGGATTCTGTATCTCCTCTTTCTATTTTGTTCACAACTGTGATGCCAGCATACCTAGTGTGGACAAATAAGTATATGTTTACATCATTTAGATTGATGCCATCAATGTCTAAGGTCATGCCTTAAGACATAGTAGAACCGGTTTTTGTGCAGAGAAGTAGGTAGAGGACTCCTTGGCGTATCTGTTTGGTCTTCACACTATAGATGATTGGATTGAGCACAGGTGGAACCAATAAGTAGATGTGAGCCATGAAGATATGTATCAGTGGGGAGGAGTGTTTGGCAAAACGGTGGACAATAGATAGCCCCATCATAGGCACATATAAAATGAGTGCAACACAGATGTGAGACGCACACGTGTTGAGAGCCTTAAGCCGCCCTTCACATGATGCAATTTTTAATATAGAGTGAAGGATGTACACATAAGACACAAAAATACCCAGAGAGTCCATTCCCCACAGCACAACGACAAGAAGCAACCCATATATAACATTAAACTTGGTGTCAGCACAGGCAAGGCGGATCATGTCCTGGTGCAGACAATATGAATGAGAAAGGATGTGAGAGTGGCAGAAAGGAAAGAAGGCCAGCCGAGCCAGAAGTGGAATCATGGCACAGGCACTCCTAAGCAGGGCTGCAATTCCAATTTTCATGATAAGTCTTGGGGTGAGAATGGTAGCATATCGTAGAGGGTGGCAGATAGCCACGTAGCGGTCAAAGGCCATGGCCAAGAGCACAGATGATTCCGTGAAGGAGAAAGTGTGAATGAAGAACATTTGGACCACACAGGTACTGAATTGGATTTCCCTGGAAATGGACCACAACACCCTGAAGAGTGATATCATGGTGGGCATGGACATGCCCATGTCGGTGAGGGAAAGCATGGCCAGAAAGTAGTACATGGGCTGATGGAGCCTGGGGTCTGTCCGAACAATATGCAGGATGGTGCAGTTACCCATAATTCCAACAAGGTACAGGAGACAGAATGGAATGGATATCCAGTGGTGAAATTCCTCATAGCCAGGGATACCTGAGAGATAGAATGTGGAGGACAGGGTATTACTGGAGTTAAAGGTTGCCATAGAGCTCGCTTTTAACCACAATCCACTTTCAGGATCACACTCCAGTGGGGAGGGCAATGATAAGATAAGCATCTGAGTCAGGAAAACAAAGCAAAACAAATAAAACTGCAGCGCTTTCCTGTAAGCACTCTTAAATTCATCCCTACATTTTGCTTTCTTCATTTCATTGCTGAGTAATGTTGGTTAAGTAAAATATATACTGTATAACAACTCTTTCCCTCCTGCCTCTCAGATGCAGACTCGTTGACATTCTCTTAAAATACAGACAATCTTCTAAAGACTACCTACAGCAGCACGCACACAACCTGTTCAGGATGACATCTTTCATTTTATATTTTTCTTCCAGAATTTTCTTGGCAAGAGCTATTGATGTTAATATTAATCTTTTTTTAATGACTCCTGCTATGATTTACACACAACGCCTTTTTCTGCCTAAGCTTCAGAGCTTTTTCAATAATAGTAGAATGGCACGCGAGATGTCTTTACAGAATTCAAGCAAGTATGGGTCAACAGTACTTATTACCATAAGCAGGTCTTACTAACATAACTGCAGTTATATAATTGAGGCCACAGGCCTTGTCTCAGACTAGATTCCCAAGAACTAAACATGGGTTAAACTGACTTAATTAAAATAATTTTTAATTTTAAAAGTTGTAATAATGAACTATGTAATTTTACATATAATGTTCTCATTGTAATAAAATATGTTATTTAAGCAAAGTATAACTGCTTCTGACTCTGATTTTTAATTTTTTTAAAAAAATTTTAATGTTTATTTATTATTGAGAGACAGAGGACCAGCAGGGAAGGGCAGAGGAAGAGGGAGACAGAATCTGAAGCAGGGTCCAGGGTCTGAGCTGTCAGCACAGAGCCCAATGTAGGGCTCGAACTCACGAACCGCGAGATCATGACCTGAGTCAAAGTCGGATGCTCAACCAACTGAGCCACCCAGGTGCCTCAACCTCTGACTCTGATTTTAAATATGCACAACAACCTTCTTTCTATTATGATTCAGATCTGATCAGTCATTTAGAGAGTGGTACCTTGTGAAAGAAAGAAAGAAAGAAAGAAAGAAAGAAAGAAAGAAAGAAAGAAAGAAAGAAAGAAAGAAAAAAAGAAAATAGAAAATAGATAGGATTTGTGGAAAGATAAAGTGGAAACTCATGCTTCAAGGCAAAAACAACACAAATAACTAAAAAACTATAGTGCTCAGAAAAAACTTCTGACCTTGATCCTAAATCTTTCCTACTAAGAACAAATGAGAAAATATATTTCCCCCAGCAGATTCCAGTATTTATGTGCTCAGGAAAAACATCTCTGAAGTAAGAAAGAGGAGCCACCTCTCAAAATCCCCATCAAGTGCCCATCAAGTGCCAAGAATCCCTGCTCACCAAAATGCTGTTTTGAGAATTTACAATCCATGAGACAGATTGCTTCCCCTTGTAAATGAATGAACTGGTATCTTCCTGTCTTGTAAAGTCTACTGTGGCCCTTTGGGAACTTCAAATCCCCTTCAATCTTCTCTAGTTCCATGCAGATAAACCCTGATTGTAGCAGATATTTGGCTGGAATGATAAATAATGATAATTTTCTAGGAAACAGAAGACCCATAATGTAGAAATCAAACAAGCAAGTTCCGGAGAAAAATTCAGTCTTTCTGACTAACTCATATAACAATTAAATAGTGTCCATGTATTGAATGACCTGGTGATTAAGGTCCTGCTCTCTTCCTCAATCTGCCTGGCTTATTACCACCACCAATCCCTGCTTCTCTTGCCTGGGGCTTGTCTGTATAAATGACATTGTCTGGCTCTAATGCTTGCTCGATTTTTCAGTTGAGCAAATGACTTATTTCCTTCTGTACCAAAGTAGCCTCATCTGTAAACTGAAGATAAAATCATTGACAGGATTGACTAAGATTAAAGGAGATATAGTAATCAGAATACTTAGCATAGATTCTTTATATATGGTGACCATAAAATAATGGTAATTTGATGAAGACAATATATGACAACAACAGTATTTCTTTGAAAAGTCACAGGACGTAGGAAGCTATGAGGAGATTCTGAAGTATCCTTCCAGAAAGGAAACACCCCAGAGCGGGCACCTCACAAAAGTGACCTAACCTGGTAACCTGAGGGGTGGGAATGATGCCAGTTTCATCTCCATCTCACCCAGTTGAAAATTCAGTCGAGCCATAACATAAATTACTTCATAACCTTTTTCTCCACCCCCAAAGTCTTTGGGTAATCATGATGGCTTTACTTCTATACTTTTCATTCTAATCAGTGTCAGTTGCGGAGAAAACAAAAAGTCAGAGCCCAGGATGAGATGGGAAGTCTCTCCAAGAACAAGAATGAGGTCTTTGGGACTACAGGGAGCCTGGAATCTGAGCAGCCATGTTACTGCTCTCAAGTTGCCACAACATATAATCACTACATTCCATATATTCACTAGTGTTTGCTCTGCGTGTTTTTCCACAGCTCCTTATATGCTGGCCTTGGTTCAATTTTTGTCCAATTCCTCTTGTTTCTGATCCTATATTTCAAATTCATTCACATGATCTTGTGATGTCTTCTACCATTTCCCAGAGAAGGAGAATGGATTTTGAGGAGTCAGATTATAAACTAAAAACCCAGAAAGAGCTACAATTTGGGGTTTAGACTCTGATTAATATTTTTTTCTTATTTTAAGTGTTTATTTAATTTTTTTAGAGAGAAAGTGCAAGCAGGGGAGCAGGAGAGAGAGAGAGAGAGAGAGAGAGAGACAGAGAGAGAATAGAGAATCCCAAGCAGGCTCTGTGCTGTCAGAACATAGTTTAGAATAGTGCTTGATCTCAGGAACCATGAAAAAAAAAAACCAACCTGAACCGAAATTAAGAGTCGGACACATAACCGACTGAGCCACCCAGGCACCCATAGACCTCTGAGTCATAATTAATGTCATATTAAAAACCACTGATACTTGGGATTGGAAGAGACCTTGAAGGTTATCTGGTACAATCCTAATCCCATTCTGGAATCCCTATTATGTTACACCAGAAAAATAATCCTTCACCCAGTATAAGCATCATATCCCACCCATGGACACAGAGACCACCTACCATAAAAATCTAGGGCATCCTGGGCACGTCCAGCCTGAAAAGTCTGAGTCTGGCTTGAATGCTATAGGAATGAACATGAACAATGAAGGTATTTTAGTGAAAATTATATCCTCTGATGAACTGAGAATGTCTCTCTTCTCCAACAGTGTCCTGGTCCTCCTTCCCACACTCTGGGAGTCCACCGTCCTCTCTTTTGTCTCTCAAGTGCCCCTCTGTAATTTCCTCTTACAGTCTCACTTTTATTTCCCCCAGGACTCACTCATGTACTTGGTAGAACAGTTCCACTTGTCATCAGAGACCATTCTAATTCTCAGAGGAAGAAGGATCAGTTCATAAGTCTCCTCCAGTCCTTCAAGATATGAGGCCCTGCAATAAATGCAAAACAGTATCTGTAACCCTGTCAGTGCCACCATTTTGGTTTGTTTTTCTCCACCACTCCAGCTGCAGCAGGATTGAGAGTTTGGGAATGCAGGGGCAAGAGGGCTATTGAGAGTCTCAAATACTATTGCATCAATGTCTAGAAGAAATGAGGTAGCACAACAGGAATTTTTCAGGAATTGATGACCTCAATATAAGTAATAGTTTTCCTAAAGAAAACATACTCGATTACTAAAGAAATTCACCATCCACTGATAGTCTATGGAAATAAGACATTATTTATACATTAACAGTTGCAAACCCTCACAATTCCATCTTCAAATGTCTTCTCCATGGATTGCCAGACAAATGATATGAAGTTACTGTGTTCACTGGATGGATGTTTCACAATTCTCCTTATACTTAATTTATTTGATATTAATTGAAATCACTTTGATATCATATAAATTTGATACAATCAAGGATCCCAAATTAAAAGATTTTTAATAGTCAATGTATCCATACTCCCTTGCCATATGGTCTATATATTACTCAGGTATACAATGGAAGGAAATAAGAACACAATTTTATTTTCCACTGCCCACATCTTTGACAATACTGGTCATAAGTTCAATTTTGAATGATTCACTATGATGGGGAGAATGTGATGGGCAGATATCCATATTCAAGCACTACCTAAATCACAAGCCTGAGAGTGGATATAAATATAAAAGTCAAAGTGGTTTCTGTGAGAAGGCCATGTTTTGTCTATTTCCCAGATCTTCCCTGCTCTGTGTTTTGATCATAGTGGATTGCCTCAATGGGTCCTTTCACTATCTGGGTTCTCATTTGACTTGGTCAGTGATGGGAGCTGGAAACAGGAATACAGAACATACAATTTAGATATTTACTCCCCTGGGTTCCTATCAACCCTTCATGATGGCTGTATCTCTCTACAGAAAGGACAAGTGTATATCAGGTGTCTTTCTCCACGCGATGCCTTTCCTGAGTTCAGGTAAACTCTTTTTCCTTTGCCACTTCAGGACTAGTGATGGTAGCAAACATCTCATCTGGAATACTATAAAATAAATATATATACAGATAGAGATACAAATAAAAATACAAATTTTCTTCATTTTCCTAAATATTGCCTATATATTTTTAATGACTCCTGACCTCTTTATCAAATTCTTGAAATTATTCAGTGTGAGGGTGGCATCTGTTTCCAAGAAAAACTTAATTAATACAAAGGAGTCATGTCTACCTCACATACATTTCTGTTACTCTCCATCTCTGTGTTGATCACCTTCACTACCACTCTCTGGGAGTTTATTACATGCCAAAGTTTTTATGTGTGTAAATTTTTTCTTCATTGTTTTCTTACAAGAAACATGATGTCCATTTTTTTATTAAAAGGGACAAAATGTTTTGTTTTGTTTTGTTTTTTCAAAATTGAGGGTCAACTTAGAGAAGCCAGCTACTTAAGTGGATAAGAGAAAACTTCAGATAGTTATTGCATGCTTAGTTTTCTTACATACTCCAGTTAGAAAAAGCTGGCACTGAGAAAAGATAAGAAGAGTGAATGAGACTAGGGAAGAAGAAGAAAAGAGGCCTCTTTCACAAAGAAAAGTTGAATCAATTCTTCAAGTGGCAATGTACATAGAGCAGAGTAGATGGGAATCATCTTCCCAGAGTAGATGGGAATTTCCCTGGAGCTTAGACTTTTGTTGTGGGAAATAAGACCACATGGTCAGAATGTAAAAAATAAGGTCTTTGTCATGTATCGACCTTAACTGCATGTATATATTTATTCTCTAGCATTCTGTTTTCTCTAGCATTCATCTGTGCCTTTGCTATAGAATCTGTTTTCCCATCTCATTTCATCTTTAAAGTGCATTTTTCAGATGTTTTGCTTTTAAAATCATTGGAAACTACAGTCTGTTGTTATTTTTTCATTGTTACTTGAAATAATTTTATTCCTTAAATAAAAAAATTTTAAACTATGGTTTGACAAAGTTTTTAATTTTTTCATTAATTGTTTTTATATTTTTTCTTCTTTTCAGGGAATCCTAGCCATAATATTGTATAAAAGGTGTTTATTTATGTTTTTCAGCTTCCCATTATTTAACCAAAGGGAGTTTTGGGGGGAATGATTTAAAATAGTATTTGTACAAACATTAGTTTAGATTTTCTTTGAACTGACATGCTAATTGCCTCAGATACATTCTGTTCTCCAATTGGAGTGTACACCTTTAAGCTTCAGTATTAAAAATGTGTTTCCTCTTATTTCTTAGGGAATTAGATGGGACAGCAAGAGTCTTGGGAAGTTTTTGGCATCTCTCTTACTCTAGTTTATATAAAGTTCTGAAGACATTTTGCTTACTAGGAATGTATGCTTAATGAAGGGATTTTGATATACTTTTTATCCTATTTCATCATAGGTATACAGCCCTTTAAGTGTGAAGTGTAGAGTGGTCTTGTGAAAACTATCTCAATTAATTCATTGCCCAAACTTTTTCTGACATTCATTCCAATAGAAGTAAAGGAAACAAAGAAATGCAAACTTCTTATTTATTCTACACCTAAATTGAAGCATCTATTTGATTATGATTTAGCTCAAAATCTAGAGAATAAGGTCTACTTTGCCTCAATGGAAAGAAAATGTACCTGGTTACCATTGCCCACTCTTTTACATATTACCTCTGTTATCTTTGAATAGTTAACTTCTGTAAGTCTTAGCTTTAATATGAAAAATTGGACTTCTCAAACCTGAATATCAAGTATCTCCATATTTTTTGAGTGAAATTAATTTCCTCTTACTAAATCTCCTTGTACCAGAATTTGGAGATGCTTTCAAGCTAGGAAGTAACGATAGAAACTCTTATATTTTTCTTATAGACACATGTAGAATTTAGTTTTTATTTTCATTTTTAATTAATGCATTTAAATTCAAATTAGTTAGCATACAGTGTAGTATTGGTTTCAGGAGTAGAACCCAGTGATTCATCATTTACATAGAACACCCAGTGCTCATCCCAACAAGTGCCCTTCTTAATGCCCATCACCCATTTAGTCTATCCCCCTCCAATTCCCCTCCAGCAACCCTCAATTTGTTCTCTGTATTTAAGAGTCTCTTATGGTTTGCCTCCCTCTCTGTTTTTATCTTATGTTTCCTTCCCTTCCCTTATGTTCATCTGTTGTGTTTCTTAAATTCCACATACGAGTGAAATCATATATTTGTCTTTCTCTGCCTCACTTATTTCACTTAGCATAATATACTCTAATTCCATCCATGTTGTTGCAAATGGCAGGATTCCATTCATTTTGATTGCCAAGTGGCATTCCATTGCATATATATACCATATGTTTATCCATTCATCAATTGATGGACATTTGGGCTCTTTCCATAATTTGGTTATTGTAGATAGCACCACTATAAACATTGGGGCACGTGTGCCCCTTCAAATCAGCATTTTTGTATCCTTTGGATAAAGACCTAGTGGTGCAATTGCTGGGTCATAGGATAATTCTATTTTTAATTTTTTGAGGAAACTCCATACTGTTTTCCAGAGTGTGCACCAGTATGAATTCCCAGCAACTGTGCAAAAGTGTTCCCCTTTCTCCTCATTCTTGCCAAAATTTGTTGTTTCCTGAGTTGTTAATTTTAGCCATTCTGACAGGTGTGAGGTTGCATTTCATTGTGGTTTTGATTTGTATTTCTCTGATGATGGGTGACGTTGAGCATCTTTTCATGTGTCTGTTAGCCATCTGGATGTCTTCTTTGGAAAAGTGTCTGCTCATGTCTTTTGTCCATTTTTTCACTGGATTTTTGTTTCTTGGGTACTGAGTTTGATAAGTTCTTTGTGGATTTGGGGTACTAACCCTTTATCTAATATGTCATTTGCAAATATCTTCTCCCATTCTGTAAGTTGCCTTTTAGTTTTGTTTATTTGTTTCCTTCCCTCTGAAGAAGATTTTTATCTTGAAGAGGTCCCCATAGTTCATTTTTGCTTTTATTTTCCTTACCTCCAGAGACATGTCTAATAAGAAGTTGCTGTGGCAAAGTCAAAGGAGTTGATGCCTGTTTTCTCCTATAGGATTTATATGGTTTCCTCTCTCACATTTAGGTCTTTCATTCACTTTGAATTTATTTTTGTGAGTGGTGTAAGAAAGTGGTCTGGTTTCATTCTTCTTTTTTTTTTTTTTTTTTTTTAATTATTTTTTTTTTAATTTTTTTTTTTTCAACATTTATTTATTTTTGGGACAGAGAGAGACAGAGCATGAAAGGGGGAGGGGCAGAGAGAGAGGGAGACACAGAATCGGAAACAGGCTCCAGGCTCCGAGCCATCAGCCCAGAGCCTGACGCGGGGCTCGAACTCACGGACTGCGAGATCGTGACCTGGCTGAAGTCGGACGCCCAACCGACTGCGCCACCCAGGCGCCCCTGGTTTCATTCTTCTGCAGAGACATGTAGAATTTATTAACTATCATGTACTTATTATGCACAAAATGTGCTCAAGAAATTCTAAACAAGTTATCTTTAGAATGCAGAAAATGGATGCAAAGGTCAAAATAATAGACAATCTTATCCCATTTAAGTGTGAGCAAGCCCAACCCTTTTGGGTGATAGTACCCTTAGGAAACCTTAGCGAATCTGCTTTGTCTTGATGCTATAAATGATTGAGTTAAGTACTGTTGGAACTAAGAGGTAAATAGTGGCCATGCTTATGTGGAAAAAGGGGGAGGAGTGCTTTGCAAAGCGATGCACTAAGGATAGCCCGATCATGGGCACATATAGAATGAATACAGCACAAATGTGGGAAGCACATGTATTGAGAGCTTTGAGCTTCCCTCCCTAGATGCAATGCCTAGCACAGAATGGAGGATGAATGCATAAGATAACAAGATTCCTAAAGAATCTACACCCCAATAAAATCCAACAACAAACAAGCCATATAAAATGTTGAATGAGATGTCATCAAAGGCCAACTGGATGACATCTTGATGCAAGCAGAAAGAGTGAGAGAGAACATGGGAGTGACAGAAGGAAAGTGTGGGAATACAAACAAGAATAACAGGGAGGACAACAGAACATCTGATTATAATGAAGACCCCTATGTAGACAGTGTGCTGTGGAGTGAGTTTGCTGGAATACCTCAAAGGATCACAAATGGCAACATGGAGGTCAAAAACCATGGCTAGAAGTACAGCTGATTCCATCAGGGAAAAAGTATGAATAAAATACATCTGGGATACACAAGCATTCACCTCAATCTTCCTAGCATCAAACCAGAAGATTTTTTAATACTGTGGGCAGGGTAGAGGTAGACAGGCCCATGTCAGTAAGGGACAGAATGGCCAGGAAGTAGTACATGGGCTTGTGGAGACTCTTGTCTATGTGGATGATGTGAAGGATTGTACAGTTGCCCACTATTCCAATCAAGTAGCACACATGAAAGGGGATGGAAATAAAATGATTAACGTTCTTGGAGCCAGGAATCCCAGTGAGGTGGAATGAAACAAACTGTTCCATACTGGAGGTAGAGCCTGTCATGAGTCTGTCCCAAGTAGCCACTTTCCTACCACAAAAGTGTGGGTTCCTAGAAGGAAGAAAAACACACAGTATGGAGAAGACAACTCATATTTCTACCTTAGTTTTTTTTCTTTTCTCTTATTGTTTTGTAGACACATTACCTATACAGTTTGAAAAATGGTTTTGAAAAATTACCCAAAGTCTTTTAATATATTACTTTTTAGTCTTTTAAATGGTTTATGGTCATTATGTTTTTTTCTGTCAATATTTTATTCTACTAATTCTGGATTTTGAGTCATTCACAGGATATTCTTCCCTCCTCTAAGTTTATAATGTATTGTCCTATCTTTTCTACTACTATTTTGATAAATTGGTTTGTTTTTATTTACTTGTAGATTCATCATTTACTTGCCATTTATTTTTGTGTATGTTATTAAGTATGTATATTTTCCAATACTCTGATCTCTCCATGTCAAGCATTAATTTTCCTCAGACAAGGACACTTTATAGAGAAGGAACATTGGAAGGGGTGCCTGGGTGGCTCAGTCCATTAAGCATCAGACTTTGGCTTAGGTCATGATCTCACAGTTGGTGAGTTCAAACCCTGTGTTGGGCTATGTGTTGATAGGTCAGAGCCTGGAGCCTGCTTCAGATTTTGTGTCTTCCCGTCTCTCAATGCCCCTCCCCTGCTTGTGCATGTTCTCTCTCTCTCAAAAGTAAATAAATAATTTTTTTTTTAAAAAAGAAGGAACATTGTAAAAAGTTTAGGTAATAAATGCATCATAAAAAATCCATTTTCCAATGGAAAAACCTAGAAGACTAATCAAATCATATCATAGGATATAATGGATACTTGAAAAACATTGCACATGTAGTGAGTATGGTTACCAATTTGAAAGGGAAATAAATGAGCCCTCAAACTGGTTTAAATGGGACCCAGAAGCCCACAAACATCCAAGGATAAATAGCACTTACCTCACTTATTCAATATGGGTGTTTGGAGTTTGGTTTCCATTTCACATTCCCCACCCAACGTTCATTTATGTGTACATATACTGCAATCAGACCAGAGTTTTACTTAAGTGAATTCTTATCATTTTTTTTGATTGATGTAATTGATTTGTGAGCTACATCAGCCTTGTTGATCCTGAAGCCTCCCTTTTGGTGTCACTGGAACTCAATTCTTTTTCTAATCCTCCTGTCTGTAGACACAGCATTGGGCCATCTTTAACAGATACAAGAAAAATATCAGCAATAACATTCTCATGATCCTAACTAATGAAGTTAGTACCCCCCACACCCTAAGACTTTGATCCAGTGGCTCATTATAATTGCAAATATCTGGTGCCATTCTCCTAGTTTTCTTATTTTTGCTTCCTTGCTCATTCAGTTTTAGTGTATTTCAGTTACAAAGTGACTTAACTTTATGCCACAATATTTTACAGGTAATTAAACCATGTTTGAAAATGCTTACCACAGTCTTCTTTCAATTTGAATTTTTACATTTTAATTATCATATTTGTACCATAAAATATCTCCAATGACATCAAAAGAGAGGCTTGTTATAGGTAAGTAGACTGAGGCTTTGAGACTTAAATGGTTTGCCTAAAGGCACACAGATGTAGATGGTAATTTCCCAGAACAGTGGTTGCATCACCTGTCTGTTGCTGCAGCCTTGTGACTAGCTTGGTCAACATCCAAGTCCAGCCTACTACAGTGAGCAGTCCCTAATACCAAAGCAATGTTAAAATAAATTCAGTTCCTTCAGATGCTTCACTAGCTCAGTATTTTACTCATCTGTACTTTTGCTGCCATGCCTTCTTTCTATCACAACAAACACACAACATCTTATGTTTGTTACTAAAGCCCTCATCAGTTAACCATCTATGCCTTATTCCTCATAATGCAATAAGAGAAATTTGCCTATAATGGAGATCTTTACATAGTTAAAGAAGAAAAAAAATTATCATTATCTAATTCCTTAAGTTTATTCATGAATTATAATCATATCCCAATATCTAAGAGTATTTTTGACTCTTTAAAATTATTTACAGATTTATTATCATATTTGAACTACTAAATATCTATATGAGATCAACAGAAGCCATGTTATATATGAGTAGCCTGGGTTCAGAAATATTACTGAGCAAACAAAAGAATCATTAGAAGTAGAATCTAAGCCCCTGCTTCTAAACCTTCCGTAACTTCTACTGAAACATGTTAACCCTATTTCAGAAAGTAGCCCGATTCTGTACTGTGATGACCCTTAGTCACACACTAGGAATTAGAGTGATGGATATAATTCATAAATGGCCCTTCCTACTCAGACTGCAGAGCATGTTTTCCCGGCTTCCTTATGTAATTCCCTTGTGCTCTCCTGCAAATGCCCCCAAATTTTACCTGGGCAGGTGTTGTTTTCTCACTTTTCTTTACAATTTTACCAAAAAGATAGGTCTAGAACAAAACTGAGGGAGGCAGGTCGTGAAAGGAAAAGGTTTTGCTGGGCAGAGAAGGGAGTGAAGTGGGAAGAGCTCTAAGAATCTCCAACAAGAGTGAGGATGTATGAAACAGTCCACTGAATATCTCTGCTTGTATGTCTAAAAGGCACAACAAAGGTCACATGGCCAAGAAAGAATTCTTGATAATTGCCTTAATATTTCCATTTTAGTAAATGTAACTCATGCTGCATAGCTGATCAAATATAAAAACTAGGCATTGTCCTTGATTATTCAAATCTTCTCACTTCAACCTAACCCACTAACATGTCCTCTTGTTCCTATGTCCAGAATATTTAACTAATTCACTTCTGCTTTTTATCACTACTATGATTTCTCTTGTAAACTATTTTATTAGCCATTTAACTCATCTAATTCTTTTCTTTTTTGAGCCATTCCCTCAAATGAATTTTTCTTATAGCAGTAAATTCTTAAAGACATCAGCAAGGTAAATCATTCCTGTGTTTAAAATGTGTTAACTGCTGCTTACTGATCTCAGGATGAAAGGAAAGCCATTGCCATTACTCATAAGATCTTTCTTTCCAGTGTGTGGGGAAAGGAAGATGGATTTCTACATGTGATTTTGCCCCTACTCCCTTGCCTCTTTACCTTTTGCTCAAATCCCCCAGAGTACCTCTCAGAGAGTTTTACTATTTCCAGCCTCAAAACATTATGGTTCCCATTGTTCACCACATTACCAACATTCTTTCTTTCTCTGTTTGTATAATAATCCAAGTCTCCTCATAATTCTATTCAAATAGTCTCTTTCCACTTATCTAAAATACTGCAACATATCTCTTCTCATAGTACTGTACCACATTATGTATTTTTTCCCACAAAATTCATTTTTTTCCACCTCAACCAAATCCTTATGTCCAACCACCCACAATCTCTTTTCTTTAACCCACATTCTCTTTCCCTTTTTCCATTGACAAATTGGTCATTGTTTTTCCTCCAAGCTTAGCCCTCCTCCCCCATAACAGACTTACTCAAGTCTATAGCCACTTGCATTTCCCCATTACTTAATTAACTTTCAGTGCCTTGCTTTCTTGCTCATGGAGTGCTCAAATTGGAGATGGTGCTTCCTAAGCGGCATAGGAGTTACCAATTTATATATCTGAGACAAAATAAGCTTATAGTTTTTCCTGGCTATAGATGGTTCCTGGAAGCCTGAGAGAACCACAGCCACTAATGCCACATAAGGAGTAGGGACCCATGGGCATAAGGGATGAATGTAGCTCAGGATGAGACAGTGGGGATTTCCACAGGAACAGAGACCGCCCAAGAAAGACTCAGGTGGATAAATTCAAGGAAACTCTGACTGTATCTCCGATAGCTGGCTGAGCTTAGATACATACACAGAGGAGTGGACAAGTTTCAACTGAAAAGCCTTTAGTAGAACAAAAGGCTCTGTGGATACTAAAATTATACAACTGCTTCTGTTTTACAAGCAACAGAATCTCCACTCTATTTTGGGACTAGATTGCAACTCCTTTGAAATTGAATTTATACATGGGCATCTCTGCTTAATTCAGTCCATCAGAGGAAGGCCAATGGAGTGATGGGTAGGAGAGTAGATGCATCAGTCCCATATTCTGAGCAAATTTTAGAAATAGATGATATCTGAATAATGGTTCATGCAGCTTAAAACAGTATTAAATTCATTATGTCATTTTACATTAACAAAATCCTGTGACATGCTCATCTTTTAAGTTGACTCCTCCAAAACTTAACTAATAGTTTAACTTAACAATATGTAACTATATGACTCCTCAGTTTACAATGTTAATGGAAAGATTAAAAATTTGTAATTTTACTTGAGTTCAAATTCCAGTGCAATGAATTCATACTAGAATAGTTTTTAGGCAAATGAACTGAACATTCTTAGCTAGTTTTCTTAACTGTGTTATGGTATGATTACATATCAATAAAATTCCTTAAGAATTAAATTGGATATGAGAAACAGTATGGAGATTCCTCAAAAAATTAAACATATAATTACAATATGATCTAGTAATTTCACTACTGGGAATTTATACAAATAATACGAAAAACACTAATTCAAGAAGATATACGCACCCTAGATTTATTGAAGCATTATTTAGAATAGCCAAATTATGGAAGAAGCCTAAATGTCCATCTATAGATTAATGGATAAAGAAAATGTGATATATATGCATATATCCACTAATATAATGGAATATTATTCAGCCATAAAAAGGAATGATATCTTGACATTTGCAACAACATGGATGGATCTGGAGGGCATGATGCTAAGTGAAATAACACAGTTAGAAAAGAAAAGTAGCATATGATTTCACTCATATGTGGAATTTAAGAAACAAAACAAATGAACAAAGGGAAAAAAAAAGGATATAGAGAGGCAAACCAAGAAACAGACTCTCAACTATAGAGAACAAATTGGTGGTTACCAGAGAGAAGGTGGATGGGGGTGGGAAAAATAGGTGAAGAGAATAAAGAGTATACTTATCACAATGAGCACTGACTAATGTATAAAATTTTTGAATCATTGTATCATACACCTGAAACAAATATAACATTGTATATTAACTATAGTGGAATTAAATTAAAATATAAAATCAAAACTCAAAAAAAGTATCAAATGGGATAATGTCTACAATACAACGAACATAACCTTCATATATGCTCAATACATATTTGTTTATCTCTTCCATTTATTTATTTATTTATTTATTTATTTATTTATTGTAAAGAGATAGATAAAGTATGTAAGATTTAGCCAGAATACATTATAGGCCATTTATCTTATTCTTCATGGAAATAAGATGTGAAGTTTCTTTCCTCTATTCCCTTTTTTCTCCAACGTGTAGTTAAATAAGTAGCAAAATGTTGACAGAATTTGCTTTTGTTGGAGACTGATCCCTGGTTATGTCTGAAAGATTCAATATTATAATCAGTAAACTATGAATGTACAACAGTATTTGGGGATTGGTGTGGAATCTAATAAACTTATGACAATTCACTGGTTGTCTTAAATTTATACTGACATTATTGGACAGAAAAATAATAACACTCCCTTGCTTTCTTTTTGCTTCTCTTTTTTTTTCATTCATTGAAATTATGGCAAATATAGAAGATATGGCCTCTGCTAAGGAAAAATGTGCACTACAATAAAGGAGAAAGACATACAAAAATATAAAATATAAAATGGCAAGAAATAAAAGACAAGTTCATGTGCCATATGGAATGAGGACAGATGTCGATGGTGGTTCAAAGTTCCTAGAATTACACTCTCACAGGAACTGATATGTGAGCAGAATCTCCAATTCTAACCAAGTTACTGAGGGCATGTATGTGTGAAGAAATACCACTATGAACAAAGACACAGAGTTGTTACCTTCATCAACTAAGTAAATGACCAGTTCTCTATGCAGAGAGATATAGAAAAGGAATCTTAAGAGGATAGAAAAATTTAATGTTTTACAAGACATGGGAGGCCGCATTTTCTTTGTAATTTCTTGGTTTATATTTTTTCTAATGAGTACAATTGTAACTGCATTATTTATTTGCTTCCCTTAAGCTACATAGTGACACAAGTATACTGAGTACATTGGCTCTGTTAAAAAAAAAAAAAAATCAAACCACAGATATACAACTACATTATACCTTTCCCATACTTTTTTTCCATCCATCCTACATTTAAGACTCCTAATTTGGGTATGTATTCTTTTAAATTGTTTTCTGGGTTTATATAATTCTCACTACAAATGTGCATATATTATACAATTGACCTTTGGACAACATGGGTTAGAATGGCATGAGCCCAGTTATACATGGATTTTTTAAACAAATACAGTACAGTATTGTATATGTATTTTCTCTTTCTTATGATTATTTTAACATCTATTTTCTTGGGGTTCCTCGGTGGCTCAGTTTGATAAGTGGCCAACTCTTGATTTCAGCTCACATCATTATCTCACTGTTCATGAGATCAAGCCCCATGTAAGGCTCTGTGCTGACAGTGTGGAGCTTGCTTGGGATTCTCACTCTTTCTTTCTCTGCCCCTCCCCTGCTTGTGCATGCTCTCTCTCAAAATAAATAAACTTTATTAAAAAAACACAAAATCATTTTATTTTCTCTAGCTTACTTTATCGTAAGAATATAGCATATAATAAATATAACATATAGAATATGTGTTAATCAATTTATGTTATCAGTAGAGCTAACAGTAGGTTATTAGCAGTTAAGTTTTTGAAGAATCAAAAATAATAGGCAAATTTTTGACAGCACAGGGCTCAGAGCCCCTGACCCCCATGCTGTTCAAGGATCAACTATATATCCACATATTCATCTGTTTAAATGTTCAAAAGAGAATATCCATCCCTAGGACCTTGAAGTACAAATGATCACAGTAAGCAGAAATTTTGGATATGAAACTTCAACAGAGTAAGTGGAAACACACGTGTCATCACTGTAACTCAATATCGATGCCCAGTTTGTTGTACGTATTCAAATCTTTTCTTCAATGGACCGTGAATTAAGGGTTATTTTTCCTGATCACAAAACTCCATAATCTTCAGGTGTCTATAATAGTGGTGAGGCAGGCAGACTAGGGAAGCGCTGGATATTTGCAAGAGTAACAAAAAAAAAAAAAATAGGGAACTGAGTCTGTCATCTGACAGTTTGTGGTGATTAAGCCAACCTGTGACAGCTCTGTGGTTTCTCAAGACAGCAAGTAGACTTAACCGCAGCACGCATGCGCACAAAAAGCCCGTTATGCACCAAATGACTGAGAATGACGCCTCCACTGGGAATGCCAGAAGACTCCTAGTAGGTCCTGGCCACATACGGAGTATCCGCAAGAGCAAAATTTGCCTCTGCATAGTACTGACCATAGAGCATGCGTAATACTATGTAGAGTTCCTAGATATCCCCTGCTATTCCCAGAACCCCATAGGAATATTTAGTCCCCAAATGATAACCTCCCATACGCATCAGAGCCTAACATCCACTTGGCATCACTTGGATTTTCTGAGTTTTCCCGCACTTCCACTTTGGGAGTGTGTACTTTTGCATTGTAATAAATCTTATGCTTATACTTTATTCTAACTCGTCTTTGAATTCTTTCTCCAGCGAAGTCAAGAATCTGACATTGGTTGGTGGCTGAGGTCTTGGGTCCTGAGAACTCCCCCAATGTATAAGTGGGTAGAACAAAAGACCTAGAGCCTGCTTCATATTCTGTGTCTCCCCCTCTCTCTGCCCCTCCCCTCCCTTGCTCACACTCTGTCAATCTCTCTCTCAAAACTAAACATTAAAAATTAAAAATAAATAAAAATAAAAAGAAGAAAGCATGTGGGTATGGGAGGGGGGATAAGGCTGTTTATTATGGGACCAGTATGACTTTCAAAATATCAACAAAACTAAATGTCACCAAAACCAAAAAGCAACCATAGAATGGGAAAAGATATTTGCAAAAGACATATTGGATAAAGGGTTAGTATCCAAAATCTATAAAGAACTCGCCAAAGTCAACACCTGAAAAAACAAATAATCCACTGAAGAAATGGGCAGTAGACATGAATAGACACTTTTCCAAAGAAGACATCCACATGGCCAACAGACACATGAAATGATGCTCAACGTCACTCAGTATCAGGAAAATACAAATCAAAACTACACTGAGATACCACCTCACACTGGTCAGTATGGCTAAAATGAACAACTCAGGAAACAACAGATGCTAGTCAGGATGTGGAAAAAGGGGAATCCTCTGGCACTGTTGGTAGGAATGCAAACTGGTACAGCCACTCTGGAAAAGAGTGTGGAGGTGCCTCAAAAAATTAAAAATAGAACTACCCTACGACCCAGCAGTAGCACTAGTAGGAATTCATCCAAAGGGCACAAGAGTGTGATTCATAGGGGTACATGTACCCCAATGTTTATAGCAGCACTTTCAACAATAGCCATATTATGGAAAGAACCCAAATCAACTGATGGATGGATAAAGAAGATGTGGTTTGTATATACAATGGAATACTACTTGGCAATGAGAAAGAATGAAATCATGCCATTTACAGCAATGTGGATGGAACTGGAAAGTATTATGCTGAGTGAAATAAGTCAGTCAGAGAAAGACAGATATGGTATGTTTTCACTCATATGGAACTTGAGAAACTTAACAGAAGACAGATCATGGGGGAAGGGAAGGGGAACAAATAGTTACAAAGAGAGAGGGAGGGAGGCAAACCGTAAAAGACTCTTAAGTACAGAGAATAATCTGATGGTTGATGGGGTGGTGGTGGAGAAGGGAAAATGGGTGATGGACATTGAGAAGGGCACTTGTTGGGATAAGCACTGGATGTTGTATGTAAGCAATGAACCATGGGAATCTACCCCAAAAACCAAGAGCATACTTTACACACTGTATGTTAGCCAATTTGACAATAAATTATATCATAAATAAATAAATAAATAAATAAATCCATATTGTTCAGTACTTTGAGTACTGAATAGAGTGTATTAACATGGTAATATATAGCATACTATTAAAAATTGGTTATCTTCTTACCTTTTTTTAATTTGAAGACAAAAATGAGGACGGATTTTTAAGGTCTAGCATTTTTGGCAGCATAAATAAAATACTGTTCAGCATCTGAAAACAATTTTTTTTAAATAAATAAAAATTTTAAAAAAGAACGCATGGTGGGGGGTGGCGGCGAGGCTGTTTATTATGGGACCAGTGGGACCAGTATGACTTTCAAAATGTTGTTCTATGATCTTTTTGTATATAAAAAATAATCTTTATTTATTTTTTAGAGGGACAGAGACAGAGCATGAGCAGGGGAGGAGCAGAGAGAGAGGAAGACAGAATCTGAACTAGGCTCCAGGCTCTGAGCTGTCAGCACAGAGCCGGACTCGGGGCTGGAACTCATGAACCAGGAGGTCATGACCTGAGGCAAAGTCAGATGCTCAACAAACTGAGCCATCCAGGTGCCCCAACGTTGTTCTAAAATCTTAGGAAATGAGACAAGTATAGTCAGCCAATCACAGCATGGGGTGGGGGGAGGGGGAGCCAATCCAGAAGTGTGCAGAGTGGAGGAAAGGTCTTGAGGGGAAGTTTGGATGAATCTGACTGCTTAGAGAGGGAGCTGAATGGAGAGAAAGCCATAAAGTTGTTTGACTAACTGGATATGTAGAAGGAAGTGAAGGAAGCTCACCATACAGGTTGTAACCACATTGTTGCAGGTCTTGCCTGCTGAGGTCCAGAGTGAGTACAAATTGTGTCCTAAGTGGAGAGTCAGGAGCAACGCAAGGAGCTGTCGGTTTCCCAGCACACTGGCAACGGGCTCACCTTGTCCTCACACTGAATGAACTTCATGTTGGTGCCAACGAACCTCCTTCTGTTCATTCCACAGCAAGCAGCACATCATCAAAAATTCTGGCTTTTCAATCTCAAAGCCCCACCCTGTAACTTGGCATGTCCCTAAACTATTAAGACTAAAATCTTAAAAAGAAAAGAAAGAAAGAAAGAAAGAAAGAAAGAAAGAAAGAAAGAAAGAAAGAAAGAAAGAAAGAAAGAAAAAGAAAAGAAGGTGGAGGAAATCTATTCTGTAGCAAAAACCTTCTCTCACATCATGTCTCACTCTATTTATTGTCTTACAACTGCACTATTTCTTACTAAGTACCCCAATCCTAAGACTCATGCACATTCTTCAGCTTTCAGGTGGTATCACGATCTTCCAAATGGAAGATTTTTGGATTCTCATACATTTAACTCTGGATATTGGTGCTCAGATATTTTCCCTCATTTAGCATCCACCCAAAGGTCATATTGAAAATTCCATATAGATACATATACATGAATGTAAATATATGTGGAAATGTATTAGTAAAATTTAGCAAAGCTTCTCTATTGATAAATAAGGAGATATTCACAGAGATCACCTCAGGGCCTTACAATAACAAAACAAAATACTCTTGCACTTGTCTGTCCCTAAAGATACCTTCTATGTATTTGTTCAGGTGTAGCCCTTGCTGAGGCAGAGTAACTCAGAAAGACTATATGGTGCTGTGTCTTATGACAAAAATAACTCCTACCTAAACATTTATATGCATTGTAGTTTCTCCATAGGCTAAAGTTCCCTCATTTTGGCTTATGTAAATCATCAGAAGTTTTAAAATGTATGTTATTATTTATTTGCTTTATAGGAAAATCCATGAAGAGTGATTTAAATTAACATTAAGGCAATTAAAGTAGGGCACCTGGGTGGCTCAGTAGGTTAAGCATCTGACTCCTGGTTTTGGCTCAGGTCATGATCTCATGGCTTTGTGGGTTCAAGCCCCATATTGGGCTCTGTTCTGACAGTGCAGAGCCTGCTTGGGAGTCTTTCCCTCTCCCTTTCTCACTGCCCCTCCCCCACTCATGCTGTCTCTCTCTGAAAATAAATAAACATAAAAATTTTAATAAAAAGAAATTAAAGTAAAAGGAGAAGAATGATGCATTGAGTATCAGTGAAGGCAGTCAGTTCAGATCATTTGTCTGGTAATTCCATAAGAAGATGTTTGAAGATGGAACTGTGAGGATTTTTCTACTGTTAAAGTATAAAGAGTCTCATTTACATAGACTACCAGTGGATGGTGAATTTCTTTAGTAATTGAGTACATTTTCTTTAGGAAAACTATTATTTATATTGAGGTCATCAGTTCCTGAAAAAAACAGTTCTCAACTGAAAGTATTAAATACAGCAATGTCTAGAGATTAGTGAGTCATGACAAATGTGTAATAGACAAATCTGAGTTGAGTGAACCTATGATAAAGTTGTTAGGAGTTATAATTAGACCAATATTGCCAAGATCAAAACTGGAGTTGGAAAAATTAGCTGTACACCACATTTTCAAATGTAGTTCCTATACTAAACAGGGCTGACATTACAATTGGAACTCCCATCCCAGTTAGAGATTTCTGATCATTCGTTAATGCACATGCCAGGCTGCTGTACTGCTCAATCACCAATAGACATGTAGAAAACAATATTGTTGACAAACATAGAGTTTTAAAGGTTGAGTAAAGGCCTCTATTTTTAATCCTATCAAACATAATCTGTTTCATCAGGAAGAGCTCTAGGGCACGGTGAACAAAGTACTACACTGGTCAATCAGATCTGAGCGATTACATTGCTTTTATGGCACATCATGAGGTTTTGAAAATAGATTTTGTATTTTATAGCAGTTTTAGGTTCATAGCAAAATTGAGTGGAAGGAACAGAGATTTCCCATATATCCACTGTTGTATGATTTTGAGGGAGGCAGATCATAACTGAATCTCATTTTTATCCAGTGTATAATAATAGAACTGAAGTAGATCACTTCCAGCTCTTAGGGTATAGACTCTGTCCCTCCTCAGTTTAAGTCCTTAAGAAGTCCCTCTCACTGGCTGCACCATATCCACAAATCGTTACTGCCCCATCATATCTCGGGTACAAACTAGTATCTCATCTCATGTTGTGCTACCTCATTTCTTCTAGACATAGATGCAATAGTATTTGAGACTCTCAATAGCCTACTTGCCCCTGTATTCCCAAAGTCTGAATCCTGCTGTAGCCAGAGAAACACAGACTGAAGTGGTGGCACTGACAGGGTTACAAACACTGCCCTGCATTTATCCTGGGGCCTCCTATCTCAAAGGACTGGAGGAGACTTATGAACTGATCCTTCTTCCTCTGAGAATTAGAATGGTCTCTGATGACAAGTGGAACTATTCTCCCAAGTACATGAGTGAGTCCTGGGGGAAATAAAAGTGGGAGGTAAGAGGAAATTACAGGGGGGCACTTGAGAGACGAAAGAGAGGAAGGTGGACACCCAGAGTATGGGAAGGAGGACCAGGACACTGTTGGAGAAGAGAGACATTCTCAGTTCATCAGAGGATATAATTTTCACTAAAATACCTTCATTGTTCATGTTCATTCCTATAGCATTCAAGCCAGACTCAGGCTTTTCAGGCTGGACATGCCCAGGATGCCCTAGATCTTTATGGTAGGTGGTCTTTGAGTCCATGGGTGGGATGTGATGCTTATAACGGGAGAAGGATTATTTTTTTTTCTGATACGACAGAATAGGGATTCAAGAATTCTAGTAGGATGTACTAGATGACCTTCAAGAAGGTCCCTTCCAATCCCAGTATCAGTGATTTTTAAGGTGACATTAATATGACTCAGAGGTCTAAAACCAAATTACACTTCTTCTGATGTTTGACATCTTAAATTCAATCCTTAAACTCAATCCTCCTCCTCTAGGAAATGGTAGAAAACATCACAGGACCATGTGAATGAATTTGAAATATAGGATCAGAAACAAGAGGAATTGGACAAAAATTGAACCAAGGGCAGCATATAAGGAGCTGTGGAAAAACACGCAGAGCAAACACTAGTGAATATATGGAATGTAGTGATTATATGTTGTGGCAACTTGAGAGCAGTAACATGGCTGCTCAGATTCCAGGCTCCCTGTAGTCCCAAAGACCTCATTCCTGTTCTTGGAGAGACTTCCCATCTCATCCTGGGCTCTGACTTTTTGTTTTCTCCGCAACTGACACTGATTAGAATGAAAAGTATAGAAGTAAAGCCATCATGATTACCCAAAGACTTTGGGGGTGGAGAAAAAGGTTATGAAGTAATTTATGTTATGGCTCGACTGAATTTTCAATTGGGTGAGATGGAGATGAAACTGGCATCATTCCCACCCCTCAGGTTACCAGGTTAGGTCACTTTTGTGAGGTGCCCGCTCTGGGGTGTTTCCTTTCTGGAAGGATACTTCAGAATCTCCTCATAGCTTCCTACGTCCTGTGACTTTTCAAAGAAATACTGTTGTTGTCATATATTGTCTTCATCAAATTACCATTATTTTATGGTCACCATATATAAAGAATCTATGCTAAGTATTCTGATTACTATATCTCCTTTAATCTTAGTCAATCCTGTCAATGATTTTATCTTCAGTTTACAGATGAGGCTACTTTGGTACAGAAGGAAATAAGTCATTTGCTCAACTGAAAAATCGAGCAAGCATTAGAGCCAGACAATGTCATTTATACAGACAAGCCCCAGGCAAGAGAAGCAGGGATTGGTGGTGGTAATAAGCCAGGCAGATTGAGGAAGAGAGCAGGACCTTAATCACCAGGTCATTCAATACATGGACACTATTTAATTGTTATATGAGTTAGTCAGAAAGACTGAATTTTTCTCCGGAACTTGCTTGTTTGATTTCTACATTATGGGTCTTCTGTTTCCTAGAAAATTATCATTATTTATCATTCCAGCCAAATATCTGCTACAATCAGGGTTTATCTGCATGGAACTAGAGAAGATTGAAGGGGATTTGAAGTTCCCAAAGGGCCACAGTAGACTTTACAAGACAGGAAGATACCAGTTCATTCATTTACAAGGGGAAGCAATCTGTCTCATGGATTGTAAATTCTCAAAACAGCATTTTGGTGAGCAGGGATTCTTGGCACTTGATGGGCACTTGATGGGGATTTTGAGAGGTGGCTCCTCTTTCTTACTTCAGAGATGTTTTTCCTGAGCACATAAATACTGGAATCTGCTGGGGGAAATATATTTTCTCATTTGTTCTTAGTAGGAAAGATTTAGGATCAAGGTCAGAAGTTTTTTCTGAGCACTATAGTTTTTTAGTTATTTGTGTTGTTTTTGCCTTGAAGCATGAGTTTCCACTTTATCTTTCCACAAACCCTATCTATTTTCTATTTTCTTTTTTTTTTTTTTTTTTTTTTTTTTGTACAAGGTACCACTCTCTAAATGACTGATCAGATCTGAAGCATACTAGAAAGAAGGTTGTGAATCTTTATAATCAGAGTCAGAGGCAGCTATACTTTGCTTAAATTATATGTTTTATTACAGTAAGAAAATTACATTTAAAAATTACATAGTTCATTATTATAATTTTAAAATTCAAAATTGTTTTAATTAAGTCTATTTTAAGCCATGTTTAGTTCCTGGGATTGCTAATTCCAGACCAGGCATGTGGCCTCAATTATATGTGGTTTAACTGTGGGTATGTTAGTAAGACCTGCTTATGGTAATAAGTGCTGCTGACCCATACTTGCCTGAATTCTGTAAAGAAACTACATATGGTGTTCTAGTATCATTGAAAAAGCTGGGAAGCTTAGGCAGAAAAAGACATTGTGTGTAAATCACAGCAGGAATCATTAAAAAATAGAACTAATGTTAGGATCAGTAGCCCTGGGACGCCTGAGTGGCTCAGTCAGTTAAACATCCAAATCTTGATTTAGGCTGAGGTCATGATCTTAGGGTGCTTGGGATCAAGCCCCATGTTGGGTTCTGAGCTGACAGCAAGGAGCTTGCTTTGGATTCTCTCTCTCCCTGTCTCTCTGTGCTCCTCCCTTCCCTGTCTCTCTCTAAGAAAGAAAGAAAGAAAAAGAGAAAGAAAGAAAGAAAGAAAGAAAGAAAGAAAGAAAGAAAGAAAGAAAGAAAGAAAGAAAGAAAAATAAACACTTTTACAAAAAAATATCGGTAGTGCTTGGCAAGAAAATTCTAGAGGAAAATTATAAAATGAAGAATGTAATCTGGATCAGATTGTGTGTGGACTGGTCTGGGTTGTGTCTTTAGGAGAAGATTGTCCATATTTTGAGAGAATGTCAAGGAGTCTGCATCTGAGAGTCAGGAGGGAATCTCCTTGTGGTTATAAAGAAGATATTTTACTTAACAAACAATACTCAGCAGTGAAATATAGAAAGAAAAAGCACAAATTTGGGGATGAATTCAAGAGTGCGTATAGGAAAGTACTGAAGTTTCATTGTTTTGTTTTGTTTTCTTTTCCTGACTCAGATGCTGATCTTATCATTGCCTTCCTCACTGGAACGATCGTGAAAATGGATTGTGGTTTAACAGCGAGCTCTATGACAACCTTTAACTCCAGTAATACCCTGTCCTCCACATTCTATCTCTCAGGTATCCCTGGCTATGAGGAATTTCACCACTGGATATCCATTCCATTCTGTCTCCTGTACCTTGTTGGAATCATGGGTAACTGCACCATCCTGCATATTGTTCGGACAGACCCCAGGCTCCATCAGCCCATGTACTACTTTCTGGCCATGCTTTCCCTCACCGACATGGGCATGTCCATGCCCACCATGATATCACTCTTCAGGGTGTTGTGGTCCATTTCCAGGGAAATCCAGTTCAGTACCTGTGTGGTCCAAATGTTCTTCATTCACACTTTCTCCTTCACGGAATCATCTGTGCTCTTGGCCATGGCCTTTGACCGCTACGTGGCTATCTGCCACCCTCTACGATATGCTACCATTCTCACCCCAAGACTTATCATGAAAATTGGAATTGCAGCCCTGCTTAGGAGTGCCTGTGCCATGATTCCACTTCTGGCTCGGCTGGCCTTCTTTCCTTTCTGCCACTCTCACATCCTTTCTCATTCATATTGTCTGCACCAGGACATGATCCGCCTTGCCTGTGCTGACACCAAGTTTAATGTTATATATGGGTTGGTTCTAATCAGTGTGCTGTGGGGAATGGACTCTCTGGGTATTTTTGTGTCTTATGTGTACATCCTTCACTCTATATTAAAAATTGCATCACGTGAAGGGCGGCTTAAGGCTCTCAACACGTGTGCGTCTCACATCTGTGCTGTACTCATCCTATATGTGCCTATGATTGGGTTATCTATTGTCCACCGTTTTGCCAAACACTCCTCCCCATTGATCCATATCTTCATGGCTCACATCTACTTATTGGTTCCACCTGTGCTCAATCCAATCATCTATAGTGTGAAGACCAAACAGATCCGTCAAGGAGTCCTCTACCTACTTCTCCACACAAAAATCGGTTCTACTATGATGTAGGTATATCCTTAAAACAATGATGACATCAGTCTAAATGATGTAAATACATACTGATTGTTTGATCTAGGTATGTTGGCATCAGGATTACCAGTGAAATACTGAAAGGCAGAAATGGAGCTAACAGAGTACCCTCAGAATGGCCAAAAGGAGAGAGTTGATGTCCACTGAGATCACACAGATTGACTTAACAAGTGCTTCATAAAGTCCCTTTAAATATGAACATGTTGGTATTGAGTGTTTTAGAAATCATTTCCATCTGCTCCCTCCCATTTCTGATCCCAACCCTTTCAAGGTCATTTATCCATTAAGTTTGCCTTAAATATATTAAACCCATATTTCTTTGCTTCCTGATATTTATATTTCCAGGATATTTAATATTACCTTTATTGTTATATCAATGTGTTTCTATATCTGCATGTCCACTTATTCTCTCTTTTTTAAAGATTGGAAAATTTTTTCTTGATTTAAGAGAATATTAAGGCTCAAAACAGAAATTATCAAGTTTCATGGTACATCAGCATCATCTTTTAAAAGTCTGTACACATGTTCCGCCTTTTCTGAGGAGATTTGTTTCCCTCAGGAATAGAAAATTGCCATCTGCATATTTTTCTTTTACTTAATTTTAAGAAATATTTTTTAGAATAATTACTGAGACTCAGTAATTTTTGAAAGCCTCTAGATATTGTCATATGAAGCCAGTGACTATAATCCATTGGATCAAATGTATCTTAATAATAATTTAGGGCTACACTACTTATTCAAATAAAAATAAATGTATCCCTGATGAATTTGGCTATGAAGAATTTCATTCATGTAACAATATAACTCATTGAGGTGTAGCTACTTATAAATTTGTGGTAGTAGGAGACAGTTACAGATTTAGGTCTCACTTTTATCTGTAACTCTTTTCAGTACACAAAACTATCTTTCCTTATAATTCTAAAATTATCTAGCACATAGCTGTGCATAGGGTGGTACAAAAAAAAACCTTGCAAATGTAACTGAATTTTCTTGGTTCATGGTCTACACTTGTTTAAAGGCAAAAAAAAAATAAATTGAAAAATGAAGGGGGAAATGATACTTTTAAAATGCCTTATAATTCCCAATATTTGTAGAAGTCTTTTTTTAATGTTTATTTTTGAGAGAGAGAAAGAGAGAGAGAGAGAGAGAGAGAAAGAGGATGAGTGGGGGAGGGGCAGAGAGAAAGGGAGACAGAGAATCCAAAGCAGGCTCCAGGCTCTGAGCTGTCAGCACAGAGTCCTATGCAGGGCTTGAACCTGTGAACCATGAGATCCTGACCTGAGTCTAAGTCAGAGGCTTAACCAACTGAGCCACCCAGGTGCCCTGATACTTCCACTTCTGCAAGTTGATTTCACTTATGTCAAGTTCTCCTGCCTCAAGGTTGGCACTGCAATCAGCTGTTTATTCCTTGAACTGTTTAGCACACATTCCCATGTTCTTTATGCAATTTACAGAGGAGAATAAGAGAAAGAGATGATGTTGACTGTTATTGGCTTGCCTAACTTTCAGTTAAAATTCATGGGCAACTCCAATACTGTTCTATCATTTGATCATTCCTGGTACTCTATATAAACTAATACCAAGACAACAGCTTCCAGTGGTCAAGTAATAACTGTTCATGTTTAGGTATATACCACCTGAATTAGAAGAGGAGTAAATAAAACTGTCATTACTAACCATGATTTTGGGTGGAGATTATATATAATAAGATTAAGGAAATATACACATTATTAATTAAAAGGAGTCTACATGTATATGCTTACCTGAGAGAAAAACAAAAATGAATTCATTGAATGTTGATGATCCAGAGAAGTGAGACAACTTATTGCAATGGTAAGAGAATGTCAATAAGCTAAGAACATTCCTTTAGTGAAGATACATAATTATGATGCTACTCAGTGGTTAGAGATGTAAATCAATGCAGTTTGTCTTCATATGTATTCTTATTTTTACATTAATTATATTTGTGCCTTCAGGTACTCCTGAACTCTGAAATTACATACCCTCGTACATAGTTCAAAGGGATATAGTAAGTCATGTATTTTAATTCAACAATATGAAATTATCCTGAAATTCTTCTATTGACACCTATTAACTACCTCACCACCAGACTTGAGAAATTATTATCAGTCAGAAAACACTGGATAATATAATACTAAGCCACATTTTCCACTGAAGAACATTCAAGGTAGAGTTCAATAATATGATCTTCATTTAGAATTTTCCTACAGGTCAAATGCAGGTCTCAGCCTCACCTTTGCCATTGATCTCAGAGTCGTGTCTAAGCACAAATGTCCCAGTTGCTCCAAAAGAAAATAAACTGCTTTTCTCTATTGCCCAGAATATTTATGTAATTTTTCCTTATTTAGACCATGGCCTTGATTTTTTTTGCCTACTTTGTGGTTTATATCTCAAATAATATACGACCATATATTTATTTCTTTATTCTTCTGATACATATTTTGTAGATCACGTGTATGCTGTATTTCTTGTTAGTATGAACACTCAGTGAAAGATACAAGTTTTGTGTCTTAATGAAAGAAATATTCAGATACTCTACACACACACACACACACACACACACACACACAATTGTTTCCCAGGTAAGATAAAGGCATTTAGTTTAAAAAGTAAAGAGTTCTGGAATTATATGAAAGATGAAAATGGTAAATGAGAAACTAAAAATAACAATGGTAGGAAATGTTCATTGGCTTTCCAGAGTGTCTAAATGGAATGTCTACAGCTGGAAATAGGTTGTTTACAGACACAGGTGAGGCAATAGTTAAATTTACAAGGTCCTACTTTACCATACATTTAGAAATACTATGAAATTCCCATTTATGTCCAGATATCTTTGTGGTTTTTTTAATGTTTTTTATTTATTTTTTGAGAGAGAGAGAGACAGAGAGTGAGCAGGGGAGGGACAGAGAGAGAGGGAAACACAGAATCTGAAACAGGCTCCAGGCTCTGAGCTGTCAGCACAGAGCCCAATGCAGGGCTCAATTCACAAACCACAAGATCATGACCTGAGCTGAAGTCTAACGCTTCACTGACTGAGCCACCCAGGTGCCCCTGTCTGGAAATCTTTGTAAACATAATTTTGTAGAAATTAGTTTGTTTGTTTTTCTTCAGTAGGTATAGGAAAGCCATAGAAATCAGCAAACCTTGAGAGAGAGGAATATATAAGGCCCTATAGCCTCTAAGAAGTTGATGTCCTGACTCATGAAATATTTCCGTCTTATTCTTGGCAGGATATGCTGCAAATGCAACCAACTGGAAACACTGTTATTTCTCTCTTTTTTATTCATTATTTTAAAAACTCCTTGGAGGCAAAAAACAATTTAAAGTTGGTGCTGTTCAAATAAAAGTAACTGTCCTCTATCAAATATTCTCAGCAGCACACTCTCCAAAAGCTACTGAGAGTCAATAGCCTACTTTTATATAAGCTTAGTTACATAATTTCACAAATCAGCAGAATACTCATTAGCAAATAAAAAATATGAGACAAAGAGTAATACCTGGCATGCCAAAACACCAGTTCATGTCAGGTTTTCAGTCTGTGCTATAATTTTTAGTTTAGTTTTCTAGATGTTACATGTGTGCCTGCAGATATCAAAGAAGTTGGGCCTGTGCATGGTAAAATAGATTAATACATTTGTAAAGTCATATCTAAAGATCTCTCACAAGTGAAAGCTGACAAAATTAAATATAATTTCAAAGATGGATAGTAAAAAATCATGGAAGAGACATTTGTGGGAGGTGTCATCAGAAGTTAAATTGCAGACTACATGGAGTCAGATGATAGCATGCCTCTACTGGATGCCCTATGCTTTGCATCTTACATCTTCCAACTAATCCACTGACTTCCATGGATATTGGAGCTTCCTGACAATATAGATGATTGAGAAGTCACTCCTTATTTGTACGATTATTTATCATCTATCTATGTCGAGTTACTTGAGGGAAATGAAAAGTCGTAGTATATTGATACTATCTTCAAAAATTCCAGAAGAGTGAGAGAAAAATATGTACATGTGAATTGTGAACATATGAATGTTTCTCAGTGATATATATTTAATTTTCTCAAGTTAGAAATTAATTTCATAAGGATTATTCTAGAAATAATAGGTGGCTCTAAAGTACTTCAGCTATAATTTCAGTAGATTACCTAGAATACGGGTACGTATCTCTCGGGTTTTAACACAGTATACAACAGGGTTGAGAACAGGAGGAATCAATAGGTATATATAACCCATGATAATGTGCACCATAGATGGAACATGTTTCCCAAAGCGATGGATAATGGATACACCCAACATAGGGACATAAACCAGAAGCACAGCACAGATGTGGGAGACACAAGTGTTAAGGGCCTTAAATTGTTCTTCCCGGGAGGCAATTCCTAGCACAGTAATCAGGATCTTCAAATAAGATAGGAGAATGAGTACAGAGTCCACACCAAAGGTGATGAGAATGATGATGAGGCCATAGATGCTATTTATTCGGTGGTCAGAACAAGAGAGGTTGATTATATCTGGGTGCAGGAAGTATGAGTGGGAGAGCACATTAGCCTTACAAAACCTCAGTCGTTTGATGAGAAAGGGTCCTGGGAAGATGACAGCCACAGCCCGTAGCAGAAGCCCCACACCTATCTTGGCAATGGTAGAATCAGTCAAAACAGTAGTGTACCTGAGTGGGTTGGAGATGGCCACATAGCGGTCAAAAGCCATGGTGAGGAGGATGCCTGACTCCATTAAGGAAAACACATGGATAAAGAACATCTGGATGAGGCAGGCATCAAAGTCTATTTCCCGAACATTAAACCAGAAAAACTTGAGCAGGGTGGGCAGGGTGGTAGCACAGATTCCAAGGTCACTAGCAGCCAGCATGGAGAGAAAAAAGCACATGGGTGTATGAAGTGACCGTTCCACTTTAATAACCACTAAGATGGTGATGTTACCCATTAGGGCAATCAGGTAGAGGACACAAAACAAAATGGAAATCACTGGATGTGAGTCTTCCAGACCAGGAAAACCACTCAGAAGAAAAGGTCTGTAGCTACTACCATTGAAGAAGACCATGATGTGTCATTGGGAGCGCAGAAATCAACAATCTTTGTATATAGATTAAGAGAGTCTGGATTAGCACCCCATCGCCATGATCCTTATTTCATGAAGTTTACATTCTGTGCTTGTGCTGTTGACTACACAAGTCCCCTTCACCACCTATTCAAAGCTGTAGTCAAAGAGAAACACGAAGTCACTAGTAAACTTATAGACAAGAGATCATAAGAAGAAACTCATATGAGCTATTTAATTTCCACATATAACACTATCTTAATAAAGACATGAAAAATCATATGAAAACAGTCTCTAAATTTTTCTTCCATTTTTTTTTCATATAACCTGTGGCATGGTTGCTAGGCAAGGACAATCTAAAACTACTTTAAAGATTAAAGTCTAGGGAAATAGGTGGAAAGGGGAGAAACCTCTCTTGATTCTTATGCTTGCTATCTGTCTTCTTGGCCACGAAAGCAATTGATGGTGACAGGGAAATAGGAATGTCATCCATACAGAGTCTTTGCAGTGAGAATAGCCTCATATCCTTCATATCCCTGATTAAATTAGAATCTTTATCAATACATAATCCCAAGGTCCTATTAGGATAAGATGCTGACTCTATTATTTCTGTATCTTTATTCTCTCTCAACTTCACCTTAAAGGTGCGTACGAAAGAATAAGACTGGAGTCCAAGAAGTTCATAATTAATACACAGGACACATAAAAAATGAGCTTTAAAGAGTTCTGACTAACATCTGAAGTTGTACACAAGTGAGCTCCACTGTGCATTGCCTTACCTCACCAGAGGTTCTGTGGGGATAAACATGAGCAGTCACCTCACCTGTGGAGACCTTCAGTTCTCTCATGACTTATGGCTTTTCTAAATGAGCTCAGCTATAGACATGTTTCCTAACATCAAAGGTTCCCAAGGGCGTAGAGGGGGATGGCCTCCCCATGCTGCCAGGGAAAGAAACTATTGGGAATTAGAGATTAGGTTCAGAACTCAGGTTCTAATTTCATTAACTCCTGATTTCCTCATTTTTGCTTAGTTTAAGGAGATAGATGCAGATATGCCCTGGCTTAAGACATTTTGCTGTCACTCTTATAGCTCTCACTCCTTGGAAAAAGAATCTAGAATACATGAAATTAATATTATTTATCAATACATACTAATTATATGTAGCATAGTGGACAATCAGGTGAAATTTAGGAAACAATCTTCTGTTCTCTTCAGTCTACAGTTTCATTGCCATCAAATATATCTTGGAAGCAGTTCTGGAAAAATGAATTCTAATTTGGGGTGAGACAATTAAGGTCAGAGTTCTGCTATGATAATTCCAAAGTAATAGCAATTTCCCTTGAAGCCCCCTCCCTAGATATTTGGAAAGTAATAACATACTTCTAAATAGTTTGTGGGTCAAAGAAATCAAAAGAAACATTACAAAATAGTTTAAAGCGAATGAAAATGAAGACAAAACATGTTCGAATTAGTGAGAAACCACTAACACATAACTTTTTTGTTCACAAAGGAAAAAAAAATGCAGGATTGTTATAAAGAAGCAATATTTGTTTCTATCTCCCTGGATTTACAACTCCCAATCTCTGCTAACAGATTGGTTTGTAATGTTTCAGACTTCTCATGATGCTGAGGTGTATACAAAAGATATGTTTTAGGCAACCACATTATGTTTAATTCATAGAAAGTGTCTTTAATCAATTAAAAGTGTATCATGATGGCTTCACTTCTGTGCTTGATAACATGAGGAAGCAGCCATAGACAAAAGCTTATGTCTTGGAGTGCCTGGGTGGCTCAGTCAGTTAAGCATCTGACTCTGGTTCAGGTCATGATCTCACATGCTTGTGAGTTCGAGTCCCACATCGGGCTCTCTGCTGTCAGCCCAGATCCTGCTTCAGATCCTCTGTCCTTCATGCTCTCCCCTCTATCTCTCTCTGCCCTTCTACTGATCATATGAGCTCTCTCTCTCTCAAAAATTAAAAAAAAACATAAAAGCTTAAGTTTCAAACAACTACTCCAGATTCACCCACATACAAACAAAAGAAGATTGTTATTTTTTTTATTTTTTAAGTTTATTTATTTATTTTGAGAGACAGAGAGAGCATGTGAGCAGGGGAGGGGCAGAGAGAGAGCGAGCAAGAGAGAGAATCCCAAGCAAGCTCTGCACTGTCAAGCACAGAGCCCAACATGGGCTCACCCTCACAAACCCTGATATCATGACTTGTGCCAAAATCAGGAGCGGGACGCATAACCGACTGATCCACCCAGGCACCCCGCAAAAGAAGATTCTTTAATCTCAGTGGAGGCATTGATGTCTTCTGACTGTGAACTTTATTGTAGTCATAGTTTTCTCTTAATTTTAAAGGTCCAATATGCTTCAGAACCAAGACTAAGCATCTTCACTATGAATCTTCTGGCTCATACAAGTGGAATAAGTCTCCCTGTTTATTCATATAACTTTCACTGAATTGTTCACTTGGGAATTTAATCCTTGGTTTGCATAGGTTTCTCCACTATTAGAATGCTAATATCTAAAGCTAGGGATCAGTCCTACTTATCACTGTATCCTTGGGGTATAAAACATCGCCAAGGCTTTTATATAAATGAAAATAAAGGCAGAAGAGAATGAATGGACAAATGAGTATGAAAGACTCAGCACCATCTCACGACTGAGTGGAGCCAGGGGTTTTCATCATGTCATTGTCAAATAATACCAATTTCCACCCCAGTACTTTTCTTCTCCTTGGCCTTCTAGGGATGGAGGCCATTCACACTTGGCTCTCATGGCCCTTCTGCCTATCTACCTGAGTGCTCTGCTGGGTAATTCTTCTCTTTATTGTCAGAACAGATTCCAACCTGCATGACCCCATGTACTTCTTCCTTTGTATGCTCTCTGTGGCTGACTTGTTCATCTCCATCACCACTGTGCCCAAATCCTCAGCATTTTTTGGCTCCATGGTAGGGAGATCTATTTTGAAGAACACTCACACAAGTGTTTCTCATTCATTCACTATGCAACATGGCCTCAGGGTTTATCTTGACCATGGCCTTTGACCGGTATATGGCAATCTGTGATCCTCTGAGACATTTTGCTATCCTGACACATAGAGTCATCAAGAACTTGATTTCCCTCCATGGGGTTTTGCTCTTCAGTCCTCAACCCTTCATGCCTCAGTGGCTTCCTTACTGCAGAACTACTGTCATCTCTCACACTTACTGTGAATTTATGGCTCTGATCAGGCTACCTTGTGAAGACACAAGGATCTGCAGAATCTGCAGGCTGACTGCTGCCTTCCTTGCTGGAGGTTTAGATTTCATATTAATCCTACGTTCCTATGTTATCATCCTTTACACTGTCTTCCATCTTCCATCCAAAGGTGCTAAGCTCAAGACCTTGGAAACATGTGGATCTCATGTGTGTGTGTGATCTTAGTGGTCTATGCTCCAGCCTTTTTCTCCTTCCTCACTCACAGATTTGGTGGCCATATGGCTCCTCATATTCACATCTTTGTGGCTAGCATCTACCTCCTTGCTCCATCCATGGTGAATGATCTATAAGAACCAAGACGATCAGAGATCGATTCCTCCAAGGTTTTACTTCTCACAAATTCTGAAACAACAACCTCATCAACTATTCTTTTGTTAAGATTCATTTACTTACATGGGGGGGAAATATTAACCCTCTTTCTAAAAGCCTGAATCCCTATATCTTCTATTTTTAATATTTAAAGTATTAATTAGCATTGACTAGATTTTGTTCTCAGGAGAACTGCTTGGAAGGTGGCTGATTTAAATGATATATTCTTAATATATTTCCCTGATAATGTAATATATCCACTATTATGTGGTCTTATCTACTATGTTTGCTGCCACAAGACTATCCTGTTGTTCAGTCTTATCTCCTTTATCAGAGGTGTTTTATTGACTCATTATCACTGACTTTCATTGTGATGCTGTACATTTGTAGGTCTTAATTGATGGGATTATTTATATCTCTTGAACACTAAGACTGAAGGCATTTTAAATCTGCAATCCTGGAGATCTGGATGATTTTGACCAAATTTTTTGAACAGATGAAGAAACTCTCATGATGTTCCTTCTAGAGTTCTTCCTGGAATTTTTGGTAACATATTCTCATTTCACTCTGTCTAGCTAAAATTCTTTTAAAGTTTTTAAATGAAATCTCTTCCTAAAAACACTCTTCCAGAAGACCTGATGATATCAAAAACTGTCCTACCATTCTTTTATCTGTTTCCTCAGTGTGGTTCAAATTGACTCAGTTGATTCTTTGAAAATATTTATAGCCCCTTCTCCCATTTGATGATCTTGCATATTCTAATCCCATCTGCTCCTTATCTATTATTTTAAATAGAGAAATATTCTGTTATGGTATTTTCTTATAATTCATTTTTCTAGCTACTCTTGACTGTGATATACCTCTTTTCTTTTTTTGAAGTTCAATACTCATATTTATATGGACTATTTTGTAGGGTAAGCCATTATGGGTATGTGATATAAAGATTATAATTTCTTTATGATCTATTGTATTCCTGATAATGTTCAAAATTAGCCTTTAATAGCATAGGTTAGCAATTTCTTCTGTGGCTAGAATACCTCTCTCAATGTCTATTTATTAAGTATCGTGTCACTTTTAACCTTGAATTTTTTATTTCTTCTTTCTGGACAAGTGTTTAAGTTGGAATCAGATGGGTAAATTGGAAATAACTTCACTGTTTAGGTGTCTATATTTGTTAATTCTGATTTAAAAAATGATGAAAATTTGCCAGTGAACATAGAAAGGAAAAGAAATTAAAGAGGAAAAGAGTCCAGTTAGAAAAAACAGACTGATACCCTCAGAAGCATCTTCATATTCATGTTTATTCTAAGTCTACACTGTTCTACTTAATATAAAAGTGACGACTTTGGCTCATGATCCCATTCTCATAGGTAAAGTATTTTGTTGTTTGAGGATTTTTGTTTTGTTTTTGGTTTTTGGGTTTTGGTGTGAATTTTAGTTAATATTGAAGAAATAATTTCAATTATTTATAGATCAATGGCAATGCTTTTTCTGGAGTAGTCAGGAGCCTAGGCTACCTATCACACAATAGGTCAGCCAGGTATTCAATCAAAGAAGATTCGTTCAATGAATGCACACTAGAATTCTGCTCTAATGTAGGCATGGTAGTAGGTGCTGAAGATGTAGTAAAAAAACAAGTCTGCTATGAAGCAGATGGGTTTCATAAAATGTTGATCTAATGGAGAGAGAGCATTTGGGAAATTACATAAAATAAACTATGTAACTCTTAAGTTGAGTGAAGAATTTTGCATTCTGAAAATGTGTTATAAAAATGGATGAGATGCTCTGAGAGAACAAAGGATGAGACTCCTTTTTTTATTTTTATTTTTTTTTTATTAAAAAAATTTTTTTTAACCTTTATTTATTTTTGAGACAGAGAGAGACAGAGCATGAATGGGGGAGGGTCACAGAGAGAGGGAGACACAGAATCTGAAACAGGCTCCAGCCTCTGAGCTGTCAGCACAGAGCCCAACGCAGGGCTCAAACTCACAGACTGTGAGATCATGACCTGAGCCGAAGTCGGACACTTAACCGACCAAGCCACCCAGGCGCCCCGAGACTACTTTTTTCAATGTTTGTTTATTTTGAGAGAGAGATCACACATGCATGAGTAGGGGAGGGGCACAGAGAGAAGGACAGAGAGAATCCTAAGCAGGCTCTATGCTGTTGGTGTGGGGCCCAATGTGTGGCTGGACCCCATGAGTCATGAGATCATGACCTGAGCAGAAACCAAGAGCCGGTTGCTTACACAACTGAGCCACCCTGAATGGGGGCTACTTTAGATAGTATGATCAGATTATCCATCAGCAGCGATCTATAATATAATGGAAGCATTTTTTTGAAAAGCTGGAGAAAGAAAAATCTATGGAAAGGATAAGAGTAAGTAATAAACAAAACAAAAAAAAAAAACCTGGAGGTAGAGAAAAGCTCAAGTTAACAAAACCTGGAGGTAGAGAAAAGCTCAAGTTATTTAAGGACAGATACAATAACAGTGTGTTGGGAACAACATGGACAAAAGAGAGAGCTGTAACAAATGCATTTGGGGAAGGCTACACAAACCAAACACATTAATCCTTAGAACCACAGAATTGTATGTCTGAGGGCCACTGATGCAATAGAGAAGGACAATGAAATGAGACCATTTTTAACCACTAATTTAAGATAAAGCTGGAAGAAGAGAGGACATCCTTGGAAGAATGCAATCATCACTCACCTAAAATACGTGGAGAGCAGAGAACTTCTAGGAGTAGTGAAGCTCCAGGGAAGGCAAAATTCTCAAACCTTGTAAGTCTTCTATGCTAAATTCCATCTCCTGTTTTGGAAAGAGTGGGGCATGGAGGTGTAAAATGGAGACATCTGAGTTGGAAAATCTGAAAATTTTGAAAATTCAGCTTAAAACACAAAAAGAAAATAAAATGACAACAACAACAATGGGGGGACTAAAAGTCAGATGGAGAAAGTTTGTTTATATGAGAGCAATCCCTTATGACAGAAGACTTAACTTTTTCCCAAGAACCTTGCGAAATGGTGCCAATATGTTGCTAATTTGGCTCTTGGAAGCTTGGAAAAATGATGATCCATACTGACTGAAATAAAGCACTAGAAATGCAATTGTACAAAAATGCTGAGAGAGATGTACATGATAGAGTAGAGAGACTCTGCAATGCCAATAAATGCACTATGCACCCATGTAAGGTATTACAGAATATTTTATGCCAACTATGCACCCATGTAAGGTATTACAGAATATTTAATGCCAACTATGCACCCATGTAAGGTATTATAGAATATTTTATGCCAACTATGCACCCATGTAAGGTATTACAGAATATTTTATGCCAACTATGCACCCATGTAAGGTATTACAGAATATTTAATGCCAACTATGCACCCATGTAAGGTATTACAGAATATTTTATGCCAACTATGCACCCATGTAAGGTATTACAGAATATTTAATGCCAACTATGCACCCATGTAAGGTATTACAGAATATTTTATGCCAACTATGCACCCATGTAAGGTATTACAGAATATTTTATGCCAACTATGCACCCATGTAAGGTATTACAGAATATTTAATGCCAACTATGCACCCATGTAAGGTATTACAGAATATTTTATGCCAACTATGCACCCATGTAAGGTATTACAGAATATTTAATGCCAACTATGCACCCATGTAAGGTATTACAGAATATTTTATGCCAACTATGCACCCATGTAAGGTATTACAGAATATTTTATGCCAACTATGCACCCATGTAAGGTATTACAGAATATTTTATGCCAACTATGCACCCATGTAAGGTATTACAGAATATTTTATGCCAACTATGCACCCATGTAAGGTATTACAGAATATTTTATGCCAACTATGCACCCATGTAAGGTATTACAGAATATTTTATGCCAACTATGCACCCATGTAAGGTATTACAGAATATTTTATATATTAAAATATATACAGTAGAATACAATACATAATAATACATATACATATATAGTATATAAAATATAATACAATATATATAAATATATATAGTATGCAATATATATAGAAAAATATATATAGTATAGTATATATAGTATAACATAACTACATGTTTTGTCTCTGTTTAAGCAAATATTGGAGATAGATAGTGGGTCAGTGAACTATTGAAAACACAAGCAATTAATGGTACCAATTGCAACTGTTATGCCAGAAGTTGGTTTTGGTTGGATTTTTCAGCTACATGACATGTAGATATTGATCTGGCAGATGCGTTATTTTTCAATCCTATCAGAAAGAAAGTTAATAAATAGTGCACACTCACAAGGAAAACAACAACATAATATAAATACAGTCATGCCCAAAATTTTCTTTTTTTTTCTTTTATTTATTTTTGTTGTTGTGATTATTTATTTTTTCAATATATGAAATTTATTGTCAAATTGGTTTCCATACAACACCCAGTGCTCATCCCAAAAGGTGCCCTCCTCGATACCCATCCCAAAATTTTCAACGGAGGATGTCATCTTGGTTCATGTTAAAAGATTAGTTGAGCCATAATTGAAAAGTTTGTTGGCGGCCTTGGTAAGACACATGTGTTCGAAAGAGTGGGAAATAAACCTTCTGAATATTAAGTGGATTATTTCAACAGCGAGTTTTTGAAGAGGCTGTTTGTCTCAGACATGTTCTCAAATTAAGGATAAATGTTTGAAACTGACATTTTCCATTACAAAAATTAAGCACGATTCATGGTATACTTTTTCATGTGCTTGAGACAATATATTTTGCAGGTGGAATTCTTTCTGCAAACCATTTATCAAGTCACACAAAAGACTTTAACCTTCGGGTTAGGTTTAAAGCAAGAAAGAGTTACGAAGCAGGTCTTGGCTGCAGTGTACACAGCCTGAGGGTTTAGGCCATGGACCTGGCAGTCTCTAGGCTGTTATAATATTACCAGTGGAAAGATATCATGTGGAATTTATGGTTAATTCCAACAAGAGAATGACATTGTAGATCTCTGTAATACTTGAGAAAAGCCATGCCACGTGCAGAAAAAAATATACACCATTCAAACTAACAAAAATCAGTAGCAGCGGCAGTTTCTGAAGCCAACCTGAGTTTCCAGGGACAGGGCATCCTCCCCTCAGAAGAATAGAGCACCCGACTCAGGTGCTTCTTCCGGCCCCAGGCCAACAGAATTTACTGAGGTGGGAGGGGCGAGAGCTCTTCCAGTCTGGCCAATCACAGATCCCCAGCCTGGGATTGAGGGGTGGAGTCAGGTGTTCGGGCAAGTGATTGGCTGGGAAATGGTCCTCTCCACCAATGGGAGGGGCGGCGGAAAGAGGGGCGAGGCCTGGCTGCCTTAGTGCTTCCTGGAAGTCTCTGGCTGGAAAGATTCCAGAGGCAGGGAAGGGGCGCCTGGAAACAGTGGAGAGACAGCGGAGGCGGTGCAGTCCCGGATCCTGCAGGCAAGTGAGGGTGGCTTGAGGAATCTCGAAGCCAAGAATCGGGTGCTCTCTGTCCACTCTGAGGCAAGCCCTTCTTGGCCGACCCTGCTATCCCCGGCTGACCGCGTGGCCCTGTCTCCCTGTGTGGGCCGGTGTTGGATGTAGCCCTGGGTCCTCATCCCTGGCCCTCAGCATCTGACCCGGTGAGAAGCCCCAGGAAGGCAGGAAGTTGGAAGGAAGTAAGGCAGAGAGGGACGAAAAAGAAATGGGACTCAGTTTTATAGCAAGGCAGGTTTCCTGTAGCTGTCTTGGAAAGTAGCCCGGGGCTATAGCACAGGTTCACAATTGCTTTGTGCCATGAGTCAAACTGCAGGCCCCGTGAAGCTAGGCATTGGTGAAGTCCAAGTTGTCCTAGTGCAAGAAACACTCATGTTTAGGAGGAAAATAGTTCCTTTTATTCTTGAGCCACTCCTTTTCTGGCTCTGGCCTTGTCTGCGTTGTCACTCTCTTGTCCTTACCTGTTGCACTCACCGCACCTTTTCCTTTCACGTCTGTGCCAGCCTCCTGTCTCTCCAGAAACTCTTTCTGGCCACCATTCTTAGAGGTCTTTCTCCTGCCAGGAGCCTCCTGTTGTTCCCTTTCCCAACCTTACTTCATTGTCTATAATCCCCAGTAAAGGGAGGAGGAGTCCTGGGAGAGTTGACGGTGTTTGGACTCTCCTTTTAGTAGTGTATGAAAGGATTTCCCCCAAAGCAGTCCTTTGATGAGCTATTCCCCCCAGCTATGGCCCCTTTTATTTCCACAGGCCTTGGGCTGTTAGCTTGCTTTCCAAGACCTTCCTTACACTCTCTCAGCAAAGATACAATGTTACAGTATTTATGTTGAGGGTCAATAAGGAAACTTACTATGCTATGTTCATGCAAGGCATTGAACATCTCTAAAACAGGTGATAGAAAATGGGAGCCATGGAGGATAAGCAGTATGAGTTGCTAGTTCGCGTCCCCAAATGAGGTGTTAGTGTGCCAGCACACCCTCAGTCCTGGGCGTGGTGGGGATCTGCTCTGTGAAGCCAGCCTGAGGAGAAGTGGTTGAGCTTTGGGAGCTACATGCCTGAGGCCTGTGAACTCCAACTCTGTTCGTGGTCTTTCCCTGTGGTTCACAGTCTAGCAAGGACCTAGCATGTGCAGCAACATTTACTGCAGGCAACATTCTCCAACCTGCAAGAGACCACCTGCCCTTCCTACTCATCCCATCCAACTGGGATCTTCTTCCTCTAGCTTGCTGTACTTTAGATATCATTAGGATTTACCAGGTTTCAGTGAGTTCTACTACCGAGGCTGATGCATTTTTAGGCATCTTAGATGAGTTGGCAAAGGTTCATGTTTAAATATGTTAGTTACTGGACAGTGTAGAGAATGGGTTAGAAGGGTTTATCAGATGGTCTGGGTTGCTGGGATCCTTGTTCACTTTTTCATGTATTTTTTTTTTAGTAGTAGAGAAACAAGGTTTCTAGCTTATGTTTTCCCTTACCCACTTATTGAAATATATATTTTTTTATGTTTATCTCCTTTGAGAGAGGAGAGATAACTCACATGAGTGAAGGAGGGCCAGAGAGAGAAGAAGAGAGAGAGAATCTCAAACAGGTTCTGTACTTCAGTGCAAAGCTCAGTGCAGGGCTGGAATCCATGAACTGTGAGATCATGACCAAGATTTCAACATTCAGCATGGCTTGACATGAACCATGAGATCATGTCAAGGTTTCAGTATTCAACCAACCGAGTCACCCAGGCACCCGTTAATGAAATAATGTACTGAATATGTTCCTTTGTCTTCCCTCCACAATAAGTCACTGAGAGCCTTAAGAAGGTATTTTGCCTGTAATATCAAGGAGAAAATTCTCTCTTCCCATGTACTTTATTTTGGAAACAGACACAATTTTCTTATTCATCTAAAGAAACTTCTGAGCTGATCTGGAAATGAATATAAATAGTAATTCTTAGGCAAATAAAAACAAACAAAATATTAACATTTTTTTGTTGTTGTTATTTTACTTGACCCTGGTAGGGACAGAGATACAGAACACCAGCCCATGGAACAAAATGTGACTATTTGGCCAGACTGCCTATGATTCCCCAAATTCTGTGAGATCAAGAAAATTATGTGGTCCATCCCAGTTCATTATAAGATGGGAATCATTTACCTTGGATCAGGGACAAGTGGGACCAGAAGACACAAGCACAAGCCAGTGTTCCAGGTCGCCCTATCGACTATCACTCCTAATACCTCCACTTCTCCCTCAAGTCACATCTGTTGTCCCATAATAGTTACTTATGACCAGCTAAAGGAAAAAGAAATAAGTCTAGACTGATTGAGTAAAATAGACTGCCTCTACACTACAGTAGCACTCAGGAGTGTCCTTGGCAGATAAAAGTGAAGGGAAACACACCTGAGATTTGGAAGTTCCAGCAAAGGCAAATGTGCCCAATAGTTACAGCTTCAGGAGGTGTACCCGATCATCCTTTGGTGTTTAAAAAGAAGTGACCTGCGGTAAGAATATATGTAGACTCCCAGAAATTTGTGAAAGACTAATTGGTCAGGAGGTTGGACAGAGAAGTAATGAAACACTGGACAAAAGCGTTCTGTAGAAGAGACATACAGCTGACCCAAAGCAGAGGACACCCGCGTAAAGGTGTTTGTGTTTACAGTTAATATCCACCAGAGAGCTTCAAGCATGGAAGGAGCTTGAAACAACCAGTTAGGCAGAATGGTGTGGCCAGAAGTCTTCCTGTCATCGGTCACCCTCAGTGTTGGAACAAGTGTGAAACGTATGCAGTAGACAAGAGGGTAGAGATGGAAGTTGTGCATGAATCCAACTGTGTGGGTCCCCACTGTCATCGTTGCTGCTGAATGTGCAGCCTTCGAGAAACAGAGCTGATGTGGACACCAACCAGCCACTTAGTGTCAGGTTAATTACAATGGACCTCTTTTGCCCTGAAAGAATCAGCAATTCATCATGATTGGAGTTGATTGTATTCAGTCAGTTACTTTATGGAATTGCCTTCTCTGTTTTTAGGACCTCAGCAAACAAAAGTAACTGAAGGTTTACAAAGCAATTGATCCTCCCAGATAGGATCTCATCCAACTTTGTAGCCTGGAGGTGCAGCTCTGGGCTAGTGGTCATGGCACCTGTTAGTCTTCTTACATATCACATGACCCAGAAGCTGTAGGCCTACAAGCGATGGGACAGCCTTGGAAGGTGCTGCTGAATTGCTAGTTTGGAGGTGATACCAGCGGAGATTGGGTGGCTTCCTCCAGGAGACGGCAAATGCCCTAAATCAGCCGATGGAGGTCTGCAGTGCCCCCAGATCAGGAAGGATTTTTTTTTTTTTTTTTGCTTTGAACGAAACGTTCTTTTCTTGCCTCAAAATATCCTTTTCTTTGCTCCGAATATGCGGTCATATAAGAGGCAGAATCAGACACTTGTGAAGTTACATTTTATTAATTTCAAAAATGGTTTCATTCTTAGCCATATCTTGATATGCTAAATATACTAATGATCTCGAAAGTCATACTTTTAGGTTTAATTATTAAATCTACCTTGTAAAACTTCTAAATAACTATTTCTAAAGTTATTTTTATTGGTTTGGTTTCATCTATTTTTATCAGCATTTGTTCCTTCTGTAACTTTTAACGTCTTGAAATCTGGTATTGTATTTTTATTTCTTCTTTTAAAAAAAGTTTAGGTACTTAAGACCATAATTCTGACGGGGAAAAATATATCTAATTGAAAGCCATATATATTCATATGTAAATTTCAGTTTCATGAAACACATTAATTGATCTTTGCTTTTCCAAATATATGAGGAAGCAGACTCCAAGCTCTGACCTGTCAACACAGAGCCCGATTCAGAGCTCAACCCGTGAACTCGGAGATCATAACCTGAGCCAAATTCAGATACTTAACGGACTGAGCCACCCAGGCACCCCGGGAATTTTATTTTTTAATAGATATGTAGGAAAAAAAAACATACCTGGTTTGGGCACTAATCTAAGAAAAATTTACTCATTAGTTTCAGCATGTTTCTGTGTAAAAATAATGAACTCTATAATGGAGAAACCGGTGTGATATTCATAACTCTTTGCTTAAGAACTAATAGTCCTTTGAGACTTAATTTCCTCTTATCTAAATTGGGAATGATAAACCATATCTATTTGGGGCCATATTTAAGCAAGATAATGAATCTAAAGCACTTAGCTAAATTATAAGTATGTTACTGCTCTAGGCACTTAGCAAAATGCAACTTTGTGTTTTGTAACTTTCCTTTATATCCTGGCAAGTTGTGTTTCTTGGCCCTTGGAGCTAGGTAACCTCAGAGCACAGGCTGTTAAGAAGGCAGGGCAGTGGTGGACTTTGTAAAAGGGCAAGTGATGGTCCCGTTATGGAAAGAGATCTTTGCCAGGATATTTGGAAGAACCTCAGATATCAGAAGTTTGCCTCTAGGAACTATACACAATTTGGTCTTGACCACAAACCATCTCAGAGGCATTTGTTGGTTGAGGTGATCCCAGTTCAGGTAGGATTTTTTTTTCTTTAGGATTAAACATTATTTTCTTGACTCTGAAATTGACCTTTCTTTTCTCTGAATATGCAGTCATGAAAGAGGCAGAGGCATGGCACTTGCGAAGTTACATTTTATTAAGTAAGCTTTCTTATTAAATAATTGCAAATGAAATAAAAAAGATGGACAGGAGAAAGAAAATTAGAATTAAAATGAGTGAAGACCGCTAATATCAGTCTTAACCTGAACAGATTTTATTTCATTCTAACTATAGCTTGTGAAATAAATACCTTTTAATGTATCTCTTTAAGTTTGCACACATTGAAGTGAATCCCCCAACAATGTGCACACAGAGTTCAACCTGTCTTCATCCCTAGGAAGCAAAAGTATTCTTTACATGAGCATAACCATTTAATAGGTTACTGCTGGGAGTGACGATTCAGAAGAAAAATCTGTGCCACACGCTTACGAATTACCTTATTTTTTACACCATAGACAATAGGGTTGAGTGCAGGTGGCACAAGGAGATAGATGGTAGAAAGAAGGATGTGGGTAGAAGGAGCAACATGTCCAAAACGGTGGCTGAAAAAGGAGAAGAAGGCAAGAATATAAAACTCAAGGAAAACAAAAATATGAGCTGTGCATGTGTTAAATGCTTTGAGCCGTGCCTCCTTTTGGTGTAGATGAAAAACAGCCTGGAAGATAAGGATATAGGAAATGAAGATGAAAATCATGTCAAATCCCAGTATTGTAAAACCTACTAGGAGACCACATGTTTTATTGACTCGGATGTCTTCTGCAGCTAGCTTGACCACAGCCATGTGCTCACAGTAGGAGTGAGCAATTACAACGGAATGGAAAAGGTGTAGTCTTTTGATTAAAATTGGTAAAATGCCAACAAGCACCATTGCCCGAATTGCCACAACCAGCACCATAGTGACCAGGATGGATGGTGTGAGGATGGATGTGTGCCTCAGTGGATCACAGATGGCAACATAGCGGTCAAAGGCCATGGCCAGCAGGATGCCAGATTCCATGCCCTGCAAGGCATGAATGAAGAAAAGCTGGGCTAAGCAAGCATCAAAAGCCATGGAGCATGAGCCAAACCAGAAGATGGCCAACATCTTGGGAGCAATGGCTACACAGAGCCCTATGTCAGTGGCTGCCAGCACTGCCAGGAAAACGTACATGGGTTGATGCAGGCTGTGTTCTGTAGGAATGATGATTAGTAAAATAGTATTTCCCAGAAGAGCCACCAGGCATATTGCAAAGAAGGAAAACCCAATCCAAAATTGCATGTCCTGTAGTCCGGGGATCCCAATTAGCATCAGTGTTGTGGGGTCTAGATATGACATATTAATGGATGCCATGGAAGTTCGTGATCTCTCTTTTCACCACTAATTCTCATACCTACAGAAAGAGAGTGGGAGTGCGAAGTGAAAGGACACAGACCCCTCTATCATTCAGACGCATTTAGTATTGAAGAAATAAGTTCAGTCTTTGGAGGACTGATTATTCAGTTTGGCGGAATTATTCAGAGGTTCTATTCTATATGCCAACATAGAGTAGCAAACAATCCTTCAAAACTAGTAGAGTCATAGGTGAACAGGGGAAAGTTCAGGATTTCTGATTTATTTTTTGTGGAAATGGAAACCATGAGTCTGAGAACACTGATCTTTTGTATTTTTCATGACCTCTAGGCTGGGCTGTTTGAAACACCATCAGTAGGCTTTCCTTTTCTATTTGCTTGTAGATGCCAGCTCAGTTTTGCTGCAAGTACAGATTCCATCTGGGCATCTTGTGGACCTAAAAGAACCCCATTTCTGTCCCCATGTGGGTAAGTATGTAGCTTACGAGAGCCTTCACCCTCAACCAATACTATTCTTGGTCCCAGGAAGCAGGTTATATATCCCTGAGTCTGTAGCATTAAGTCTCCAATGGGGATTGGTAGGAGAGCGTATAGCTGTCTTACATTCACTCAGTGTTCACATAAAAATATTGAACAAATCACTGTTTAACAGGAGGTCAAGTGTGGCCCTTAGAGGAGATTTGAAGAAGGTGGTCTGTTTTCAAAGGCAGCCAGGGATGGTTCGTTCTCTGAATGGATTAAGTTCACTTAGGTGTAAAGGAGATTTGCTGAGTGGAGAAGGAAAGGTGGAATATAGAGGATGTGGTTTACAGAGGGGCTTAGGAAATTAGAAGAATACAGAGAAATGCTTTAAACAGAGTAAGAACTAAAAATAAGATGCAATGTAGTCAAAAGCAGAGCCTATCCAGTTTAGAGATACCACACTGCTGGATGAGTGTGATGTTTTCTCCCCGCAAGTTACGTGTCAATGGAGCACTCAGTAAATTTACACCTCCTTCTGGTTTCCACATTGGGGATCCTACTTTCTCCTTAATAACTTTATACTATGATTCTCTATTAAGATTTTTATACACTATACTATGATAATTAACTATTATTTGAAAGCTGAAGCACCTTTGAATATAATGAGCTAATCTTACATCTCCCTGGTTTTATACTTTTTACAGAATTGATCTAAGGTCTCTTTAGTAGGAACCAAATTTTGCATTTAAGAAACTCATTTTTTCCCAATAATGTCATTATTCATTAATTTCATTAATCCTTCATTAATTTATTAATGAAGCCATTCATTAATTTCATTAATCATACTCTTACTTTTAAAGCAGTTCACATTTTATTATAGTATTTTCATGTCAAGACACTTAATGAAATCACTCCCACAAAGAGATTTCCTCTGAACTGGTCACATTCATACGCCCTGGAAAATGGAGCCTTTTACGTACAGCAGTGGAAGTCTCTCTTTCTCTCTGAGGCAATCACTTGAAAATGGTCATACAAATAGCAGTTTAATGGTTGATTAAAGCACATCTGTGGAGATATCAAAGGAATTTTTGGTGCAATAATTCTTACATGAATGAAAAATAATGATAGAAAGACACTGAGATCTCTTTGCTTGTTTGCAACAATACAATGAGCAAACAATAGTCAAAGTGGTCATAAGATATGGATTAAAGCAACAAATATTGTGAAAAATAATTTCCTCTGATGTCCGCATGTTGTATTTGGAAGCATGTGGTGGGAGAAATGGTAAAATGTGTGGAGGGTGTTCCTAATAGTTATGAATGTGAGTTGCCAGAAATGATAGAAGGTAAGAGAAAAATCTCAAAATCTGAATAAATCAGGATCCCCTAAATAATGGTTCACTAACTGGCTGATACTGTAAAGGAAAAAATAAATATTATGCTCAGCTGCATCCACTTGATGATAATGTCTCTATCAAATTATTTACCTAGTAATCAGCAAGCAGTTAAAGTCAAGGGTTTCAAAGTCTGAGAGATGATCTGGCTACTCACCCTGAACCCCCCACCACATACACACATTTACCTTTTATGGAATCTTGCCAGAGTACACATCATCCACAATTTACCCATCTGTAAATTAAGAACAATATCCTTATTTACCCCAGAGCTAAATGAGATCATATGGAGAATACATCAATGATTGGTACAGTTCACATAATATTTATAACAGTTGATGAAAGGACTAACTGTTTTGCCAACACAGAAATAGGATGCACAATTTCAAGGAGACAAGAAAAAACACACAAAAGTGAAAATTACTTGATGATAGAAATGAAAAAAAAAAATCCTACAAGAAGGTGAAAATCCCAGAGCTAAAGCGTTTTCTTCCATCTGCTTATATATAAGATTGACCACAACCAAAATAAGAAGGTGATGTCTTAAACTAGTCTGTAAATTCCCATGCGGTTACAAAATGTCACATAACTTAAAAAAAAATCTTTGTAACAATTAGTCTTTTACAGACTTTGTGAGGTCATAGGCATAAAATGCATCTGAATTACATTAAATACAATTACAGTGAGAAACAATAAAGGCAGAATTTGATGACTCCAAGCTTTCAAAATAACATAAATGCTATCATAAAAGGGATGGGCTCATTGTTAGTTACTGAGTAGAAGAAAAAGAAGAGACTCTAATAGGTGAGCTCCAACAGAGGCAAGAGGTCAGAAAGGAGGTTAGGGTATCTTTTGCCCCATCACAAAAAGGACTAAGATGCTGTGTAAATGGAGCAGATACTGAAACTTTTCATAGTTTACAGTGTTCTGTATTTCTCCTCTTTTTCATATCACCCAAACACCCCACATCTGCCCGCGCAGGTAGATAGGTGGCTGATTGTCTCATCCTTTTTTATTTTCAGTAAACCTGAGAACATTACAGTTAACAGGCATAAAGTAACTGGTATCTAGAATCACAAAAAAACACTTTGCATGTATCATAAATTACTTGAGGGCCATAAATAGAAGAAGATGGGGCTAAGAGATCTGCAAAATTCTTTAAAATTATATTAGATTTACATTAATCCCCCCCAATTCTTTTGTTGATGAAAAATTCTAAACACAGAGAATGGAAATAGCATGACAAGGGACAGAAAAGTGAATGACTAAAGCGGGATTTTAAAACCTTAGTCTATCCTTTCTCTCCTAAGATAAACACCCGCTGCAGCCCCTACTTCACTCCCAGTTCCCAAACTGTAGGGGCAGAACCTTACCTGGATAGAGCTGAGGACTGATTTGTCTTGTGCATAGGCTAGTTGCATCTTTGTTTCCAGCAAAATTTCCAGCAGAAGTAGATATTAAAGGAAAGGATGCGGGGCGCCTGGGTGGCGCAGTCGGTTAAGCGTCCGACTTCAGCCAGGTCACGATCTCGCGGTCCGTGAGTTCGAGCCCCGCGTCAGGCTCTGGGCCGATGGCTCGGAGCCTGGAGCCTGTTTCCGATTCTGTGTCTCCCTCTCTCTCTGCCCCTCCCCCGTTCATGCTCTGTCTCTCTCTGTCCCAAAAATAAAATAAAAAACGTTGAAAAAAAAATTAAAAAAAAAAAAAAAAGGAAAGGATGCTAGGCCTTCCTGAGTGCCTGAGCTGATCCCAGAGCATCATTACCTTTCTGATTCCCCTGGAGTGTCATTATCCTTCTGATCCCAGGAGTGTGTTGGTCTGGCCCAGCAACATATGTCCAGAGAGCACTGTGAATTCTAGAAGGAAGGAGTCTTCCTGGAATGAGAATTTGTAACTCTCTGATCTTGGGTTACTTTCAGAGAAAGTTGAGCATAAGCTAATGTGGAGTGAGATCACTAGAATATGAGAAATGGAGATTTCTTAAGTTAAAGAAATAAAGTGTCATTATGTTTTCCACCCTCTGTTATCTGGCGGGACCTGTAGATGAAGTACTATGGTAGATATTCTTGTGCTGATAAATATTATAGTAATCTTGCTCTACCTGCTTCTCCTTTTTCCCGCTACTGCTACATTACTGATAGACTGTTTGCATTTCACCACCTTCTCCTCTTCTTCCTGATCCTCCTACAATGTTACTCCTGTTGCCTAGTATTTTATAGTAATTTTCGGCTTCCAATAAACCTTAAGTACCTTTTTTTTTCAAGGACCACATTCTTCAAGCCTCTCTGGTCATTGAGATATTTAATAATGTATCATTCTCTCTCTGTTTTTTTGGAAAGGTGATGGCAGTAAATTTAGTAACAACATCCCAAACCCCAGAGGACAAGTTTTATAGGTTTTTGTTAGTAATGGGTTATCCCTCTTAGAGACTGGAGGATATTTCAAAGGTCGGCTACTTTCTGACTCAGAGTTTTAATTCACTCACTTGACATAGAAAATCATTAATTAACTGATGGCAGTGTGAAGGCGGCAAACTGTTTTTCTCTAGTAAGCTTGCGGGTTACTGCATTTTAGATGATAGTGACCAAAATGCAGGATTTCCGCCCAGATATTTTTCTTCTGAGTGAGGATCAACTGTGTGACACTCTGTCTCATGTGATACCATCACTAGTCTGTTTATTTACTTATGTACTTATTTTTTGACACTAAGTTGTGAGTAGTTGTCCAAGTTTAGAACTTTTGGTCCAGCTTCAGTACCCATACAAAATCAATTTGGTCTATGAAGAGAAGAAAATCCTTTCATGTGCTATCAGTTGTCATCTTTCATTGATTTTTTTCCTTTCTTTTTTTCTTCCCAGTTTCCTCAGGAATTTATTCTTAAAGGCTGACATCTTTCTTTCCTGCTCACCTCATTAGCCCACCTTCTTTTCTCTACCCTTTGATTCTTATTTTGTTCTTTATCACTCTCTTGTCTTTCAGTTCTTTCTTGTTTTCTTTCTCTTTTCCTTTTTTTTCCTTTTCTCTCTCTTTTTATGCCTATCTCAATTTTCTCAAAAGGTCTCTATCATTTGTCTGTTCTTTTTGGAGTATTTAATTTTTCCCTCTCCTTTCTTCAATATGCACCTATCACTGTGAAGTTCTCATCAAAAGAATACAATCATCTTTAGCCCAGAAATATTTTAGAGACCTTTCTCATTTTATTTTATAGCCTAGTTCTTGAAATAATATTTTATATCCATTTTTTCCTATTCAGGTCCTATATTAATATAGTTTAATCTTCTTTCTTTCTACTTGACTTTTTCTTGCAAAGGAATACACATCTCTCCCTTATAACCGAGCAGTTCTACAACTTGGTATTTACTGAAAAGAAACAGAGAAGGCCATAATAAGACTTGTAGTATAATTTACAGACTAGCCCTGACAACCCAATATCCACTGAAAAGATAATGAGTCTTGGGGCGCCTGGGTAGCTCAGTCGGTTAAGCGTCCGACTTCGGCTCAGGTCATGATCTCGCGGTCTGTGAGTTCAAGCCCTGCGTCAGGCTCTGTGCTGATGGCTCAGAGCAGGGAGCGTTTCAGATTCTGTGTCTCCCTCTCTCTCTGACCCTCCCCTGTTCATGCTCTGTCTCTCTCTGTCTCAAAAATAAATAAACGTTAAAAAAAAATTTAAAAAAAGATAATGAGTCTTAATTATTCAGTTCAGTGAGATTTAATGTGTGTATACTACTGTGTAACCATCCATCACCCAACGTAAGATACAGAAAATTTTCAATACCTCAGAGAGTTCCCTCATGCTATATTCCAGTCATTGTCCAAGTCCCTCTCCACTCCAAGCAACTTTTATTGGCTTTTATTGCTACAGATTACTTTTACTTAAATTTTATTTGTGTTACAAATTTAAACTAATAGTGTCAAAAATGTAATAAGAGTTTCAAGCAGAAAGGTGGATTTGGCAAAGGAAACATCTTGAAACAGGCTGTGGGTATCTGTACATACTAAATATTATTACACTTCAGAGCATGATATGGAATATTGTAGAAGATAGAGAAGCAAGTTAGTGTGTGTGTATGCACACATATACATTCATATGTAAATATATACATATACACATTTATACACAAACCTGCTGTTTAACTGTATCTGCCACAGTAATCCATATCATGTTTTGAGCAGTGAAATATTTAAATATATGTATGTATTTGAAGAGGAAAATGTTTTACAAAAGATTGAGAGTTGAGGTTAAAAGTGTTTGAAATCAGTTGGAAATCAGTTGAAATGAGTTGGCTCAGTCAGTTAAGTGACTGACTTTGGCTCAGGTCATGATCTTGTGGTCCATGGGTTCAAGCCCTGTGATGGGCTCTGTGCTGATGGCTCAGAGACCAGAGACTGCTTCAGGTTCTGTATGTCTCTCTCTTTCTGCCCCTCCCTCACTTGCACTCTGTTTCTGTCTATCTATCTCAAAAATAAGCAAACATTAAAAAATTTTTTAAAAAGTGTTTGAAATCATTTAAGCAAGAAATAATGTAATATTTGCTTGGATCAATAAGATACAGTAGAATCCTCCTTTTATTGTCTCATGTCTCTGTGGGTCTTTTCCCTTCTTACTGCTTATCTCCTCCAGATAATCCATGCAATGCCCCCCAAACTTCTGAGTTGCCAGATGAATGTGTACATTGTTTGGCCATAACTGTTATCTGTGTCTTCCCTGTTGTTACTTTAAAGAGAGATCTCCTTTACTTCGTGCAGGGAGCTGTGGTGAGGAAGGAGGCACCATGCTCAACCTTGCATGTGGGCACAAATAGGTGTTTTATGCTGTTGCAAGACTTGATCTCTGTTGTCACACATTCAACTCTGATAAGACCTTTTAATGAAACATCCTACCTGGGACAGTGGGCTCTTAGTTGTAGGCCAGAAACTTAAGGCTTCTGTAAATACATCACTGTTCTCTACATAGTTGGAAAATGACTTACTCCAAAATTGGTTGTAAAACCTTTGTTTTCAGGTTGGGAAGCATATATATTGAATTAAATACTGAGTGGATAGTTCCATATCCATATCCATATGCTATATAAACATATGCATGTAAATATATATCTGAATAATTCAACTTCAGTACATGGTGTAATATTAAACAGTTATCTCTGTTTTTAGAAGATGTGAAATGAGTCTTAACTGAAAAAATTAGGCATTGAGGGAAATTAGCAATTATAATATGGGACAATGTGGGATGGAGCCTTCCAGTACAATGCACATAAATGAGTTTAGCACCTCTGATGGAGAGCCAGTTGAAGACTAACATGACAAGAATAAATTCCAGAATCCATGGTTACTTCTGTTACTAGTGAATACTTTGTTTAAGTTTTCTAATTTATTATGGTAACTGTTAGAACTAATAAATTCAGTATAGTTGCACAATACAAAATTAATATACACACATTATATGTGTTTTGATATATAACCAATGATCTATCTGAAAAACTGACAGTCCCATTCAAAATAGCAACAAAAAGAATAAAATACTTAAGAATAAACTTTTTATAAAATGTTTATTTATTTTGAGAGAGAGAGAGAGAGAGAGAGCAGGAGAGGGGCAGAGAGAGAGGGAGAGAGAGAGAATCCCAAGCAGACTCTATGTTGTCAGCATGGAGCCCAGTGTGGGTCTTGATCCCACGAACTATGAGATCATGACCTAGACCGAAACCAAGAGTCAGATGCTTAACTGACTGAGCCACCCAAGTGCCCCTACTTAAGATTAAACTTAAAGAGGTAAAAGACTTATATGCTGAAAATTATATAATGCTGATGGAGGAAATAAAAAGTGACACAGATAATTGGAAAGACATCATGTTCATTGATTGGAAGAATTAATATTGTTAAAATTTCTGTACTATCCGAAGTGATCAAAGATGTGTGATTTCAATGTGATTCCCACCAAAATCTCAGTGGCATTATTACAGAAGTAGAAAAGAAACCCACTAAAATTTATGTGTAACCACAAAAGATCGCTAATAGTGAAAAGCAAAGTGAAGAACAAAGCTGAAGACATCACACTTCCTGGTTTCAAAATATATTACAAAGCTACAATAATCAAAACAGTATGGTACTGAAATAAAAGCAGAAAAATAGATCCATAGAAGAAAGTACACAACCCAGAAATAAGTCCATACATGTATAATCAAATAGTCTTATACAAGGGTGCTAAAACGATGGGAAAACAATAATGTCTCTAATAAATGGTGTTGGGAAAACTGGATATCCACATGCAGAAGAATGAAATAGACCCTTATCTCACATCATTCACAAAATGACCTCGAAGTGGATTAAAGTAAGACCTGAAAACAGTAAAAGTCCTAGAAGAAAACAGGAAAATCCTTCTTGCCATTGGTCTGAGCAGTGGTTTTTTTAGATAAGACATCATAGTACAGGCAACAAAAACAAAAGTAGACAAATGGAATTATATCAAACTAAAAAGCTTCTACACAGCAAAAGGAACCTCAGTAGAGTGAAAAGACAGTCTATGGAATAGGAAATTTTTTGCAAGCTGTGTAGTTCATTAGGGGTTAATATCCAAAATATATGAGGAATCCATACTACTCAATAACAAAACAAACAAACAACAACAACAAAAACATTACAAAATGGGAAAAGGACCTGAAAAGACATTTCTCAAAAGAAAACATGCAAATGTCCAACATGTATATGAAAAGGTGCTCAACTTCACACAGCATCAGGAAAATGAAAATAAAAACCACTATGAGATATTACTTCACACCTTTAGGGTGTCTGGTATCAAAAAGACAAGAGATAAGGGTTGGAGAGGCTGTGGAGAAAAATCAACCTTTGTACACTATTGGTGGGAATGTGAATTAGTACATCCATGATGGAAAACAATATGGAGTCCTCAAAAATGAAAAACACAAAACAAAATTACAATATGATCCAGTAATCCCACTTTTGGTTATACATCCAAAGGAAATGAAGTCACTATCACTTGTTTCAGGTTGGAATTAAAATGGGTTAATCAAAGGAATAAAGAATATGTTATTGTCCTTTTCAGTGCCCTTTAGGATTTCATATCCTGTTAAATGGTTGATAAATTAAATGGTATCTCATATTATCGAAGGATGGATACATCTGGAGCTAAAATCTGAGGGTATGCACAGGCAAATTACTAGGACTGATAATGTAGATTATCAGTCATTACTAAGTATACAAATTATTCTCCCTTCTGGCAATGATTCTGTAGGGACCTGTTTGTGTCAAATGTTATTTTTGCTTATCCTCTGAGAATATCATGTTGAGGCTCCTCCATATAGAAGCTGTATCTTTGGGTTGTTTGTTGGCTCTGAGTCAGTTTCTTGTTTGAGCTAATTAGTTTTGTTATCCAAGTAGAGAAGGTAGAGAAAAGGAGCTAGCTGGAGTGATCTAAGTAAAATATTTTAGGACACCGAGACTCCTCCAAACGCCACCCTTTATTTTCTGAGTGTTATAGATTCAATGGAGGAGAAATAAATCTTTAAGCAGAGGAAATAAACATTTTTCATTCTCAATGGATGAAGGGATGAAAGAGCCAGATTTTAGGAGGCAAAGATCTTTTTTAAGGATATCATAGGAGTGAGGATTATCTCTCCTTTTGAAATTATTTTTATCTTGCACGACTTACTTGAAGGAATACAATATGGGTAACAAAAATATGGATACCTTGTGATATCTGGACTCATGTACAGGTTGGTATTTTTAAGAGGATGGCATCATAATGATCCTATCCTGTATGCTTCTGGGAAAAATATTTTTGGAACCAATGTGTATATCCTTCTGTGCAGTTTTCTTCTTTTCCAGTGTTCTGTATTGTACTTATGTGTTCTATCTGTATTATTGAACACTTAGTAAGTCAAATCCAGTGGTCTAAACATTTGATTCTAAAATTCCCTGTAGGTTATACAGTGTGCGTATGTATGTATGTATGTATGTATGTATTTTTTACCCATAGAATCTTATCTACTTTGTACCTTTGTACTCTTTGAGTCCAGACTACATAAGATTTAAATTCATTATGTCATGATTATCCTTCCTAATGGAAGAACATATTCTCAAGACCAGATATCATATATTGTTTAGATTCCAGTCTAAATGACACTTTCTATGAGTCACAAAACTTAATTTGGTCTACCGCTATCATTTCTAAAGAATTCATGCCCCACTCATGATAATCCATTGCCTTATAAATTACTTATTTACAGTGTATTTATCACACGAATCAATTCAAAAAGCCATGTCTGTACTGTTCAAGAGGAAAACCGAGGGTTAGCAAATGTAGAAGCCTAGAAAACAATCCTTCAGTTAGTGATATTTGGAGAGTTTAAGTGTGTTTTCATGATTCTGGCAAGCATATGAAGGGATAACTATGTATGGTTTTAATGAGTACATATAATATTTATGAGGACTTGTTTGAGACCTAGGACAACCAGATTCCTCTTCAAGAGCTGAAGGCATTACTACTCAGTGTCAGTGCTACAGTAGGACATAGGGGAGAACAGAAAACTAGTACCAAAGGTTTCTCTACAAGCAAATAATTTGTATCAAGTTAAGAGTCTTTCTCTTCTGTAACCTTCCCAACCCCTGCCTCCTCACTCATCCCTTTATCTGGGGATATCCCCATGGCTTCTTTGCCATAGAGGATCATTTCTTCCCTGGAGCTGTGAGAAGTATAAAAGAATATGCTTTATTCAGTAATTGATGTGTTGGACCTCATTAGGCCAATTTACCAATCCAGTAAATGACTGCTCTGCGTGTATCATAATATGGTTTTCTGGATGAATAAATGAGACCACACAAGAAGGGTCCATCTCTACAGTGAACTGATACAAGTCTGAAACATTGAGTATGGGAAGGTAGTGAATGACATTAAGGTTAAGAAATATGTTGTTCGTGTGTGTGTGTGTGTGTGTGTGTGTGTGTGTGTGTGTATGATCCTTATCAATATATTTTTCTTCAGAAGAATATATGTCTCTAAAGGGTACATGATAGGAAAAAACAATAGGAAAAAAATGACATTGTAATATACTATGCTTCTTGTTGGCCACATACGGATTGTGGTAAATGACATCTGGAAGGCATGGAATATGTTATTCTCATTAAAGAAACAATCCCAAAGATGGGCATATCATGCTATCATTAAGAAATATTCCAAGCGATGTCACACTCTTACCACATGCAGTCCTACAAATTTCTAGTTGTCCAAATTTAATATGTAACTCTGAAAGCTTGATTGTCTGGATTATGACTTTCTTCCTCTTAAATCAGGAGAGAAGACATCATTTATTTCTATAGCATAAATCACTTAAGAGTGTGGTTTGTGCAGTCTCCTGCCTAAAACAAGAATCCCTACAATAACTCCCCGAAAGTTTCACAAAATTTGTGCTTGCTTACTTGTAGTCATGGAAAGTCCACTCACTGGAGAGAAATACTGACTGAAAAATTCGAGTGGAAAATTTCAAACTCTTGAACCCTCCAATATAGTTTCTGATTACTACTGTTAGGGAAGCTCAAAATGGCTTTGGAGGGCACTTCTGCATCCTGAGGAGTAATATACTGCATTATTCACCTTGGGGAATCTGAAGAATACTCTTTCTTAGACTCCAACTTATCAGTAGGCATAGATACACTGTTTAAATATTAACTGCACTTACCATATTTGACACTGGATTTGACACTTGTAAAAGAATAAATATGTTACAGATGTAATTTTCAGACAGGTACTAATAAGAAGGAGTAGAAAGGAAAGATAAAATACTGTGTAGTAAATGATATGGAGAACTACAGTGAGCAATAGATGAAAATATACCAAGACAGGTTATCTACAACATATAATTGATGCAAAATTAGATCTTTTGCAGAAATTTCTGAAAGAATAAAATGAAGCAGAGAATTTTAGAATATCTTCAAAATAATTGTTTATGCAATTGATCTTTTTCTAAAATGGGCAGAGGAAAAGTGAAGATGCAGAGAAGCTATTAATGTAGAGAAACTGTCCCTCACCTCCTACCATTTTCTCCTTTGACTTATAAGTGTGTTGGGACACACTGATATCTTTGTCCATTTCTGTTTGTTGCTGTTTTTCTTGCTTTAACATCTCAGGCTCTGAAGGTTTGAGCTCTGTCATTCAGACGATCAACTTATATATGACATTCGTTTTTTAATTTTTTTAAACATTTTTTATTTATGTTTGAGAGCCAGAGAGAGAGGATGGGTGGGGGAAGGACAGAGAGAGAGGGAGACTCAGAATCTGAAGCAGGCTCCAGGCTCTCAGCTGTCAACGCAGAGCCCGACACGGGGCTCGAACCCATGAACCGTGAGATCATGACCTGAGCTAAAGTTAGATGTGTATCCAACTGAACCACCCAGGTGCCCCTATATATGGCATTCTTGTCACCCACACATGCTAGTCATTGTTTATCATATTATGATGTTTTCCTTGTAGAGTGTAACCTCCATGAGAATAAATCTGATCTGTGAATTACTTTATTCCTAGTGCCTGGAACATGGTTTGTCACACAGTCACTGCTTACTGAACAGTTGTTGAATTAAGTACAATTGAATAGACAGGGAATCTTTTTACGGAGTTAAGGTGACTTATTTGCCCTTGTGATAATATGAAATGATACATGAATTATCTTTCTGTATTTTCAAACACAGTATTTTATGTGATGTTACAAATATGGTTACTTTGGTCCTAGTGAATTGAAATACACCTGGTTATGAATTTGAACTGTTTTTAACATAAGGGTCTTCTTGAACTGAATCTTCATGTTTTCAGCATCTGGTAATGATCATCTATCATAGCAGCTTCATCTTCAGAAGTAGTGACAGAAAGCAAAGGGAAAAGCGTCATGCCTCCTCTCAACACCTCTCGTCCCTCTCCTATCACCTTCTTGCTGATGGGCATCCCAGGACTAGAGCACCTGCATGTCTGGATTGGGATTCCCTTCTGCTCCATGTACGTGGTGGCTGTGGTGGGGAATGTGACCATCCTGGCCGTGGTGAAGGCAGAGCGGAGTCTCCATGAGCCTATGTTCTTCTTTTTGTGCATGCTCTCCGTCACTGACCTGGTCCTCTCCACGTCTACACTGCCCCGCATGCTCTGTCTTTTCTGGCTTGGAGCCCATGACATTGCATTTGATGCTTGCCTGACCCAAATGTTCTTCATCCATAGCTTTACCACCATGGAATCTGGCTTTTTTCTGGCCATGGCCATTGACCGTTACGTGGCCATTTGTCATCCACTGCACCACACTACCATTCTCACCCATGCGCGCATCACCATAATGGGTATTATTGTGGTGATTCGGGGCGTAGCCTTCTTTTCTCCACATCCCATCCTGCTCAGGCAGCTGCCCTACTGCAGAACACGAACCATTGCCCACACCTACTGTGAGTTCATGGCTGTGGTGAAGCTGGCATGTGTGGACACAGGAGCCACCACACGTTATAGCCTCAGTGTGGCTTCTATCATTGGCTCATGTGATGCAATTCTCACTGCTGTATCCTATGCCTTCATCCTCCGCTCTGTATTCCGTCTGCCATCCCGAGAAGCTAGCTTTAAGGCTCTGGGCACATGTGGGTCACATGTCTGTGT